>NW_027142554.1:0-471880 GCF_026170545.1 Melanerpes formicivorus | reverse complement strand
GAAATCAAGCATTTTACAGCAGGTTGGAGCAGCCTGTATCTCAGCACAGGAATAAGGTAGGGAAGAATTCTAAGGATCATTTTGACTGTCTCCAGAAGTTAGATCAGATGGCCAATGCAATTTGGTGCTAGGTCTTTCCCTTTAGGTTTTACCCCAACAATGTTTTCATTAGTTTCGCTCACTCTCGAAATCAAGCATTTTACAGCAGGTTGGAGCAGCCTGTATCTCAGCACAGGAATAAGGTAGAGAAGAATTCAAATACTCATTTTGACTGCCTCCAGAAGTTAGATAAGATGGCAAATTGTATTTGGTGCTAGGCCTTTCCCTTTAGGTTTTACCCCAACAATGTTTTCATTAGTTTCGCTCACTCTCGAAATCAAGCATTTTACAGCAGGTTGGAGCAGCCTGTATCTCAGCACAGGAATAAGGTAGGGAAGAATTCAAATACTCATTTTGACTGCCTCCAGAAGTTAGATCAGATGGCCAATGCAATTTGGTGCTAGGCCTTTCCCTTTAGGTTTTACCCCAACAATGTTTTCATTAGTTTCGCTCACTCTCGAAATCAAGAATTTTACAGCAGGTTGGAGCAGCCTGTATCTCAGCACAGGAATAAGGTAGGGAAGAATTCAAATACTCATTTTGACTGCCTCCAGAAGTTAGATCAGATGGCAAATTGTATTTGGTGCTAGGTCTTTCCCTTTAGGTTTTACCCCAAAAATGTTTTCATTAGTATCGATCACTCTCGAAATCAAGCATTTTACAGCAGGTTGGAGCAGCCTGTATCTCAGCACAGGAATAAGGTAGGGAAGAATTCTAAGGATCATTTTGACTGCCTCCAGAAGTTAGATCAGATGGCAAATTGGATTTGGGGCCAGGTCTTTCCCTTTAGGTTTTACCCCAACAATGTTTTCATTAGTTTCGATCACTCTCGAAATCAAGCATTTTACAGCAGGTTGGAGCAGCCTGTATCTCAGCACAGGAATAAGGTAGGGAAGAATTCTAAGGATCATTTTGACTGCCTCCAGAAGTTAGATCAGATGGCAAATTGGATTTGGTGCTAGGTCTTTCCCTTTAGGTTTTACCCCAACAATGTTTTCATTAGTTTCGCTCACTCTCAAAATCAAGCATTTTACAGCAGGTTGGAGCAGCCTGTATCTCAGCACAGGAATAAGGTAGGGAAGAATTCTAAGGATCATTTTGACTGCCTCCAGAAGTTAGATCAGATGGCAAATTGTATTTGGTGCTAGGCCTTTCCCTTTAGGTTTTACCCCAACAATGTTTTCATTAGTTTCGCTCACTCTCGAAATCAAGCATTTTACAGCAGGTTGGAGCAGCCTGTATCTCAGCACAGGAATAAGGTAGGGAAGAATTCAAATACTCATTTTGACTGCCTCCAGAAGTTAGATCAGATGGCCAATGCAATTTGGTGCTAGGCCTTTCCATTTAGGTTTTAACCCAACAATGTTTTCATTAGTTTCGCTCACTCTCGAAATCAAGCATTTTACAGCAGGTTGGAGCAGCCTGTATCTCAGCACAGGAATAAGGTAGGGAAGAATTCCAAGGATCATTTTGACTGCCTCCAGAAGTTAGATCAGATGGCAAATTGTATTTGGTGCCAGGTCTTTCCCTTTAGGTTTTACCCCAACAATGTTTTCATTAGTTTCGCTCACTCTCGAAATCAAGCATTTTACAGCAGGTTGGAGCAGCCTGTATCTCAGCACAGGAATAAGGTAGGGAAGAATTCTAAGGATCATTTTGACTGCCTCCAGAAGTTAGATCAGATGGCCAATGCAATTTGGTGCTAGGCCTTTCCCTTTAGGTTTTACCCCAACAATGTTTTCATTAGTTTCGCTCACTCTCGAAATCAAGCATTTTACAGCAGGTTGGAGCAGCCTGTATCTCAGCACAGGAATAAGGTAGGGAAGAATTCAAATACTCATTATGACTGCCTCCAGAAGTTAGATCAGATGGCAAATTGTATTTGGTGCTAGGTCTTTCCCTTTAGGTTTTACCCCAACAATGTTTTCATTAGTTTCGCTCACTCTCGAAATCAAGCATTTTACAGCAGGTTGGAGCAGCCTGTATCTCAGCACAGGAATAAGGTAGGGAAGAATTCTAAGGATCATTTTGACTGCCTCCAGAAGTTAGATCAGATGGCAAATTGTATTTGGTGCTAGGTCTTTCCCTTTAGGTTTTACCCCAACAATGTTTTCATTAGTTTCGATCACTCTCGAAATCAAGCATTTTACAGCAGGTTGGAGCAGCCTGTATCTCAGCACAGGAATAAGGTAGGGAAGAATTCTAAGGATCATTTTGACTGCCTCCAGAATTTAGATCAGATGGCCAATGCAATTTGGTGCTAGGCCTTTCCCTTTAGGTTTTTCGCCAACAATGTTTTCATTAGTTTTGATCACTCTCGAAATCAAGCATTTTACAGCAGGTTGGAGCAGCCTGTATCTCAGCACAGGAATAAGGTAGGGAAGAATTCAAATACTCATTTTGACTGCCTCCAGAAGTTAGATCAGATGGCAAATTGTATTTGGTGCTAGGTCTTTCCCTTTAGGTTTTACCCCAACAATGTTTTCATTAGTTTCGCTCACTCTCGAAATCAAGCATTTTACAGCAGGTTGGAGCAGCCTGTATCTCAGCACAGGAATAAGGTAGGGAAGAATTCTAAGGATCATTTTGACTGCCTCCAGAAGTTAGATCAGATGGCCAATGCAATTTGGTGCTAGGCCTTTCCCTTTAGGTTTTTCGCCAACAATGTTTTCATTAGTTTCGCTCACTCTCGAAATCAAGCATTTTACAGCAGGTTGGAGCAGCCTGTATCTCAGCACAGGAATAAGGTAGGGAAGAATTCAAATACTCATTTTGACTGCCTCCAGAAGTTAGATCAGATGGCAAATTGTATTTGGTGCTAGGTCTTTTCCTTTAGGTTTTACCCCAACAATGTTTTCATTAGTTTCGCTCACTCTCGAAATCAAGCATTTTACAGCAGGTTGGAGCAGCCTGTATCTCAGCACAGGAATAAGGTAGGGAAGAATTCTAAGGATCATTTTGACTGCCTCCAGAAGTTAGATCAGATGGCCAATGCAATTTGGTGCTAGGCCTTTCCCTTTAGGTTTTACCCCAACAATGTTTTCATTAGTTTCGCTCACTCTCGAAATCAAGCATTTTACAGCAGGTTGGAGCAGCCTGTATCTCAGCACAGGAATAAGGTAGGGAAGAATTCTAAGGATCATTTTGACTGCCTCCAGAAGTTAGATCAGATGGCAAATTGGATTTGGTGCTAGGTCTTTCCCTTTAGGTTTTACCCCAAAAATGTTTTCATTAGTTTCGCTCACTCTCGAAATCAAGCATTTTACAGCAGGTTGGAGCAGCCTGTATCTCAGCACAGGAATAAGGTAGGGAAGAATTCAAATACTCATTTTGACTGCCTCCAGAAGTTAGATCAGATGGCCAATGCAATTTGGTGCTAGGCCTTTCCCTTTAGGTTTTACCCCAACAATGTTTTCATTAGTTTCGCTCACTCTCGAAATCAAGCATTTTACAGCAGGTTGGAGCAGCCTGTATCTCAGCACAGGAATAAGGTAGGGAAGGATTCTAAGGATCATTTTGACTGCCTCCAGAAGTTAGATCAGATAGGCAATGGAATTTGGTGCTAGGTCTTTCCCTTTAGGTTTTACCCCAACAATGTTTTCATTAGTTTCGCTCACTCTCGAAATCAAGCATTTTACAGCAGGTTGGAGCAGCCTGTATCTCAGCACAGGAATAAGGTAGGGAAGAATTCTAAGGATCATTTTGACTGCCTCCAGAAGTTAGATCAGATGGCAAATTGTATTTGGTGCTAGGTCTTTCCCTTTAGGTTTTACCCCAACAATGTTTTCATTAGTTTCGATCACTCTCGAAATCAAGCATTTTACAGCAGGTTGGAGCAGCCTGTATCTCAGCACAGGAATAAGGTAGGGAAGAATTCTAAGGATCATTTTGACTGCCTCCAGAATTTAGATCAGATGGCCAATGCAATTTGGTGCTAGGCCTTTCCCTTTAGGTTTTTCGCCAACAATGTTTTCATTAGTTTTGATCACTCTCGAAATCAAGCATTTTACAGCAGGTTGGAGCAGCCTGTATCTCAGCACAGGAATAAGGTAGGGAAGAATTCAAATACTCATTTTGACTGCCTCCAGAAGTTAGATCAGATGGCAAATTGTATTTGGTGCTAGGTCTTTCCCTTTAGGTTTTACCCCAACAATGTTTTCATTAGTTTCGCTCACTCTCGAAATCAAGCATTTTACAGCAGGTTGGAGCAGCCTGTATCTCAGCACAGGAATAAGGTAGGGAAGAATTCTAAGGATCATTTTGACTGCCTCCAGAAGTTAGATCAGATGGCCAATGCAATTTGGTGCTAGGCCTTTCCCTTTAGGTTTTTCGCCAACAATGTTTTCATTAGTTTCGCTCACTCTCGAAATCAAGCATTTTACAGCAGGTTGGAGCAGCCTGTATCTCAGCACAGGAATAAGGTAGGGAAGAATTCAAATACTCATTTTGACTGCCTCCAGAAGTTAGATCAGATGGCAAATTGTATTTGGTGCTAGGTCTTTCCCTTTAGGTTTTACCCCAACAATGTTTTCATTAGTTTCGCTCACTCTCGAAATCAAGCATTTTACAGCAGGTTGGAGCAGCCTGTATCTCAGCACAGGAATAAGGTAGGGAAGAATTCAAATACTCATTTTGACTGCCTCCAGAAGTTAGATCAGATGGCCAATGCAATTTGGTGCTAGGCCTTTCCCTTTAGGTTTTACCCCAACAATGTTTTCATTAGTTTCGCTCACTCTCGAAATCAAGCATTTTACAGCAGGTTGGAGCAGCCTGTATCTCAGCACAGGAATAAGGTAGGGAAGGATTCTAAGGATCATTTTGACTGCCTCCAGAAGTTAGATCAGATAGGCAATGGAATTTGGTGCTAGGTCTTTCCCTTTAGGTTTTACCCCAACAATGTTTTCATTAGTTTCGCTCACTCTCGAAATCAAGCATTTTACAGCAGGTTGGAGCAGCCTGTATCTCAGCACAGGAATAAGGTAGGGAAGAATTCAAATACTCATTTTGACTGCCTCCAGAAGTTAGATCAGATGGCAAATTGTATTTGGTGCTAGGTCTTTCCCTTTAGGTTTTACCCCAACAATGTTTTCATTAGTTTCGCTCACTCTCGAAATCAAGCATTTTACAGCAGGTTGGAGCAGCCTGTATCTCAGCACAGGAATAAGGTAGGGAAGAATTCTAAGGATCATTTTGACTGCCTCCAGAAGTTAGATCAGATGGCCAATGCAATTTGGTGCTAGGCCTTTCCCTTTAGGTTTTTCGCCAACAATGTTTTCATTAGTTTTGATCACTCTCGAAATCAAGCATTTTACAGCAGGTTGGACACCCTGTATCTCAGCACAGGAATAAGGTAGGGAAGAATTCTAAGGATCATTTTGACTGCCTGCAGAAGTTCGATCAGATGGCCAATGCAATTTGGTGCTAGACCTTTCCCTTTAGGTTTTACCCCAACAATGTTTTCATTAGTTTCGCTCACTCTCGAAATTAAGCATTTTACAGCACGTTGGAGCAGCCTGTATCTCAGCACAGGAATAAGGTAGGGAAGAATTCTAAGGATCATTTTGACTGCCTCCAGAAGTTAGATCAGATGGCCAATGCAATTTGGTGCTAGACCTTTCCCTTTAGGTTTTACCCCAACAATGTTTTCATTAGTTTCGCTCACTCTCGAAATCAAGCATTTTACAGCAGGTTGGAGCAGCCTGTATCTCAGCACAGGAATAAGGTAGGGAAGAATTCAAATACTCATTTTGACTGCTTCCACAAGTTAGATCAGATGGCAAATTGTATTTGGTGCTAGGCCTTTCCCTTTAGGTTTTACCCCAACAATGTTTTCATTAGTTTCGCTCACTCTCGAAATCAAGCATTTTACAGCAGGTTGGAGCAGCCTGTATCTCAGCACAGGAATAAGGTAGGGAAGAATTCAAATACTCATTTTGACTGCCTCCAGAAGTTAGATCAGATGGCCAATGCAATTTGGTGCTAGGCCTTTCCCTTTAGGTTTTACCCCAACAATGTTTTCATTAGTTTCGCTCACTCTCGAAATCAAGCATTTTACAGCAGGTTGGAGCAGCCTGTATCTCAGCACAGGAATAAGGTAGGGAAGAATTCAAATACTCATTTTGACTTCCTCCAGAAGTTAGATCAGATGGCCTATGCAATTTGGTGCTAGACCTTTCCCTTTAGGTTTTACCCCAACAATGTTTTCATTAGTTTCGCTCACTCTCGAAATCAAGCATTTTACAGCAGGTTGGAGCAGCCTGTATCTCAGCACAGGAATAAGGTAGGGAAGAATTCTAAGGATCATTTTGACTGCCTCCAGAAGTTAGATCAGATGGCCAATGCAATTTGGTGCTAGGCCTTTTCCTTTAGGTTTTTCGCCAACAATGTTTTCATTAGTTTTGATCACTCTCGAAATCAAGCATTTTACAGCAGGTTGGAGCATCCTGTATCTCAGCACAGGAATAAGGTAGGGAAGAATTCTAAGGATCATTTTGACTGCCTCCAGAAGTTAGATCAGATGGCCAATGCAATTTGGTGCTAGGCCTTTCCCTTTAGGTTTTTCGCCAACAATGTTTTCATTAGTTTTGATCACTCTCGAAATCAAGCATTTTACAGCAGGTTGGAGCAGCCTGTATCTCAGCACAGGAATAAGGTAGGGAAGAATTCAAATACTCATTTTGACTGCCTCCAGAAGTTAGATCAGATGGCAAATTGTATTTGGTGCTAGGTCTTTCCCTTTAGGTTTTACCCCAACAATGTTTTCATTAGTTTCGCTCACTCTCGAAATCAAGCATTTTACAGCAGGTTGGAGCAGCCTGTATCTCAGCACAGGAATAAGGTAGGGAAGAATTCAAATACTCATTTTGACTGCCTCCAGAAGTTAGATCAGATGGCCAATGCAATTTGGTGCTAGACCTTTCCCTTTAGGTTTTACCCCAACAATGTTTTCATTAGTTTCGCTCACTCTCGAAATCAAGCATTTTACAGCAGGTTGGAGCAGCCTGTATCTCAGCACAGGAATAAGGTAGGGAAGGATTCTAAGGATCATTTTGACTGCCTCCAGAAGTTAGATCAGATAGGCAATGGAATTTGGTGCTAGGTCTTTCCCTTTAGGTTTTACCCCAACAATGTTTTCATTAGTTTCGCTCACTCTCGAAATCAAGCATTTTACAGCAGGTTGGAGCAGCCTGTATCTCAGCACAGGAATAAGGTAGGGAAGAATTCAAATACTCATTTTGACTGCCTCCAGAAGTTAGATCAGATGGCAAATTGTATTTGGTGCCAGGTCTTTCCCTTTAGGTTTTACCCCAACAATGTTTTCATTAGTTTCGCTCACTCTCGAAATCAAGCATTTTACAGCAGGTTGGAGCAGCCTGTATCTCAGCACAGGAATAAGGTAGGGAAGAATTCTAAGGATCATTTTGACTGCCTCCAGAAGTTAGATCAGATGGCCAATGCAATTTGGTGCTAGGCCTTTCCCTTTAGGTTTTTCGCCAACAATGTTTTCATTAGTTTTGATCGCTCTCGAAATCAAGCATTTTACAGCAGGTTGGACACCCTATATCTCAGCACAGGAATAAGGTAGGGAAGAATTCTAAGGATCATTTTGACTGCCTGCAGAAGTTAGATCAGATGGCAAATTGTATTTGGTGCTAGGTCTTTCCCTTTAGGTTTTACCCCAACAATGTTTTCATTAGTTTCGCTCACTCTCGAAATCAAGCATTTTACAGCAGGTTGGAGCAGCCTGTATCTCAGCACAGGAATAAGGTAGGGAAGAATTCAAATACTCATTTTGACTGCTTCCACAAGTTAGATCAGATGGCAAATTGTATTTGGTGCTAGGCCTTTCCCTTTAGGTTTTACCCCAACAATGTTTTCATTAGTTTCGCTCACTCTCGAAATCAAGCATTTTACAGCAGGTTGGAGCAGCCTGTATCTCAGCACAGGAATAAGGTAGGGAAGAATTCAAATACTCATTTTGACTGCCTCCAGAAGTTAGGTCAGATGGCCAATGCAATTTGGTGCTAGGCCTTTCCCTTTAGGTTTTACCCCAACAATGTTTTCATTAGTTTCGCTCACTCTCGAAATCAAGCATTTTACAACAGGTTGGAGCAGCCTGTATCTCAGCACAGGAATAAGGTAGGGAAGAATTCAAATACTCATTTTGACTGCCTCCAGAAGTTAGATCAGATGGCAAATTGGATTTGGTGCTAGGTCTTTCCCTTTAGGTTTTACCCCAACAATGTTTTCATTAGTTTCGCTCACTCTCGAAATCAAGCATTTTACAGCAGGTTGGAGCAGCCTGTATCTCAGCACAGGAATAAGGTAGGGAAGAATTCTAAGGATCATTTTGACTGCCTCCAGAAGTTAGATCAGATGGCCAATGCAATTTGGTGCTAGGCCTTTCCCTTTAGGTTTTACCCCAACAATGTTTTCATTAGTTTCGCTCACTCTCGAAATCAAGCATTTTACAGCAGGTTGGAGCAGCCTGTATCTCAGCACAGGAATAAGGTAGGGAAGAATTCTAAGGATCATTTTGACTGCCTCCAGAAGTTAGATCAGATGGCAAATTGGATTTGGTGCTAGGTCTTTCCCTTAAGGTTTTACCCCAAAAATGTTTTCATTAGTTTCGCTCACTCTCGAAATCAAGCATTTTACAGCAGGTTGGAGCAGCCTGTATCTCAGCACAGGAATAAGGTAGGGAAGAATTCAAATACTCATTTTGACTGCCTCCAGAAGTTAGATCAGATGGCCAATGCAATTTGGTGCTAGGCCTTTCCCTTTAGGTTTTACCCCAACAATGTTTTCATTAGTTTCGCTCACTCTCGAAATCAAGCATTTTACAGCAGGTTGGAGCAGCCTGTATCTCAGCACAGGAATAAGGTAGGGAAGGATTCTAAGGATCATTTTGACTGCCTCCAGAAGTTAGATCAGATAGGCAATGGAATTTGGTGCTAGGTCTTTCCCTTTAGGTTTTACCCCAACAATGTTTTCATTAGTTTCGCTCACTCTCGAAATCAAGCATTTTACAGCAGGTTGGAGCAGCCTGTATCTCAGCACAGGAATAAGGTAGGGAAGAATTCTAAGGATCATTTTGACTGCCTCCAGAAGTTAGATCAGATGGCAAATTGTATTTGGTGCTAGGTCTTTCCCTTTAGGTTTTACCCCAACAATGTTTTCATTAGTTTCGATCACTCTCGAAATCAAGCATTTTACAGCAGGTTGGAGCAGCCTGTATCTCAGCACAGGAATAAGGTAGGGAAGAATTCTAAGGATCATTTTGACTGCCTCCAGAATTTAGATCAGATGGCCAATGCAATTTGGTGCTAGGCCTTTCCCTTTAGGTTTTTCGCCAACAATGTTTTCATTAGTTTTGATCACTCTCGAAATCAAGCATTTTACAGCAGGTTGGAGCAGCCTGTATCTCAGCACAGGAATAAGGTAGGGAAGAATTCAAATACTCATTTTGACTGCCTCCAGAAGTTAGATCAGATGGCAAATTGTGTTTGGTGCTAGGTCTTTCCCTTTAGGTTTTACCCCAACAATGTTTTCATTAGTTTCGCTCACTCTCGAAATCAAGCATTTTACAGCAGGTTGGAGCAGCCTGTATCTCAGCACAGGAATAAGGTAGGGAAGAATTCTAAGGATCATTTTGACTGCCTCCAGAAGTTAGATCAGATGGCCAATGCAATTTGGTGCTAGGCCTTTCCCTTTAGGTTTTTCGCCAACAATGTTTTCATTAGTTTCGCTCACTCTCGAAATCAAGCATTTTACAGCAGGTTGGAGCAGCCTGTATCTCAGCACAGGAATAAGGTAGGGAAGAATTCAAATACTCATTTTGACTGCCTCCAGAAGTTAGATCAGATGGCAAATTGTATTTGGTGCTAGGTCTTTCCCTTTAGGTTTTACCCCAACAATGTTTTCATTAGTTTCGCTCACTCTCGAAATCAAGCATTTTACAGCAGGTTGGAGCAGCCTGTATCTCAGCACAGGAATAAGGTAGGGAAGAATTCAAATACTCATTTTGACTGCCTCCAGAAGTTAGATCAGATGGCCAATGCAATTTGGTGCTAGGCCTTTCCCTTTAGGTTTTACCCCAACAATGTTTTCATTAGTTTCGCTCACTCTCGAAATCAAGCATTTTACAGCAGGTTGGAGCAGCCTGTATCTCAGCACAGGAATAAGGTAGGGAAGGATTCTAAGGATCATTTTGACTGCCTCCAGAAGTTAGATCAGATAGGCAATGGAATTTGGTGCTAGGTCTTTCCCTTTAGGTTTTACCCCAACAATGTTTTCATTAGTTTCGCTCACTCTCGAAATCAAGCATTTTACAGCAGGTTGGAGCAGCCTGTATCTCAGCACAGGAATAAGGTAGGGAAGAATTCAAATACTCATTTTGACTGCCTCCAGAAGTTAGATCAGATGGCAAATTGTATTTGGTGCTAGGTCTTTCCCTTTAGGTTTTACCCCAACAATGTTTTCATTAGTTTCGCTCACTCTCGAAATCAAGCATTTTACAGCAGGTTGGAGCAGCCTGTATCTCAGCACAGGAATAAGGTAGGGAAGAATTCTAAGGATCATTTTGACTGCCTCCAGAAGTTAGATCAGATGGCCAATGCAATTTGGTGCTAGGCCTTTCCCTTTAGGTTTTTCGCCAACAATGTTTTCATTAGTTTTGATCACTCTCGAAATCAAGCATTTTACAGCAGGTTGGACACCCTGTATCTCAGCACAGGAATAAGGTAGGGAAGAATTCTAAGGATCATTTTGACTGCCTGCAGAAGTTCGATCAGATGGCCAATGCAATTTGGTGCTAGACCTTTCCCTTTAGGTTTTACCCCAACAATGTTTTCATTAGTTTCGCTCACTCTCGAAATTAAGCATTTTACAGCACGTTGGAGCAGCCTGTATCTCAGCACAGGAATAAGGTAGGGAAGAATTCTAAGGATCATTTTGACTGCCTCCAGAAGTTAGATCAGATGGCCAATGCAATTTGGTGCTAGACCTTTCCCTTTAGGTTTTACCCCAACAATGTTTTCATTAGTTTCGCTCACTCTCGAAATCAAGCATTTTACAGCAGGTTGGAGCACCCTGTATCTCAGCACAGGAATAAGGTAGGGAAGAATTCAAATACTCATTTTGACTGCTTCCACAAGTTAGATCAGATGGCAAATTGTATTTGGTGCTAGGCCTTTCCCTTTAGGTTTTACCCCAACAATGTTTTCATTAGTTTCGCTCACTCTCGAAATCAAGCATTTTACAGCAGGTTGGAGCAGCCTGTATCTCAGCACAGGAATAAGGTAGGGAAGAATTCAAATACTCATTTTGACTGCCTCCAGAAGTTAGATCAGATGGCCAATGCAATTTGGTGCTAGGCCTTTCCCTTTAGGTTTTACCCCAACAATGTTTTCATTAGTTTCGCTCACTCTCGAAATCAAGCATTTTACAGCAGGTTGGAGCAGCCTGTATCTCAGCACAGGAATAAGGTAGGGAAGAATTCAAATACTCATTTTGACTTCCTCCAGAAGTTAGATCAGATGGCCTATGCAATTTGGTGCTAGACCTTTCCCTTTAGGTTTTACCCCAACAATGTTTTCATTAGTTTCGCTCACTCTCGAAATCAAGCATTTTACAGCAGGTTGGAGCAGCCTGTATCTCAGCACAGGAATAAGGTAGGGAAGAATTCTAAGGATCATTTTGACTGCCTCCAGAAGTTAGATCAGATGGCCAATGCAATTTGGTGCTAGGCCTTTTCCTTTAGGTTTTTCGCCAACAATGTTTTCATTAGTTTTGATCACTCTCGAAATCAAGCATTTTACAGCAGGTTGGAGCATCCTGTATCTCAGCACAGGAATAAGGTAGGGAAGAATTCTAAGGATCATTTTGACTGCCTCCAGAAGTTAGATCAGATGGCCAATGCAATTTGGTGCTAGGCCTTTCCCTTTAGGTTTTTCGCCAACAATGTTTTCATTAGTTTTGATCACTCTCGAAATCAAGCATTTTACAGCAGGTTGGAGCAGCCTGTATCTCAGCACAGGAATAAGGTAGGGAAGAATTCAAATACTCATTTTGACTGCCTCCAGAAGTTAGATCAGATGGCAAATTGTATTTGGTGCTAGGTCTTTCCCTTTAGGTTTTACCCCAACAATGTTTTCATTAGTTTCGCTCACTCTCGAAATCAAGCATTTTACAGCAGGTTGGAGCAGCCTGTATCTCAGCACAGGAATAAGGTAGGGAAGAATTCAAATACTCATTTTGACTGCCTCCAGAAGTTAGATCAGATGGCCAATGCAATTTGGTGCTAGACCTTTCCCTTTAGGTTTTACCCCAACAATGTTTTCATTAGTTTCGCTCACTCTCGAAATCAAGCATTTTACAGCAGGTTGGAGCAGCCTGTATCTCAGCACAGGAATAAGGTAGGGAAGGATTCTAAGGATCATTTTGACTGCCTCCAGAAGTTAGATCAGATAGGCAATGGAATTTGGTGCTAGGTCTTTCCCTTTAGGTTTTACCCCAACAATGTTTTCATTAGTTTCGCTCACTCTCGAAATCAAGCATTTTACAGCAGGTTGGAGCAGCCTGTATCTCAGCACAGGAATAAGGTAGGGAAGAATTCAAATACTCATTTTGACTGCCTCCAGAAGTTAGATCAGATGGCAAATTGTATTTGGTGCCAGGTCTTTCCCTTTAGGTTTTACCCCAACAATGTTTTCATTAGTTTCGCTCACTCTCGAAATCAAGCATTTTACAGCAGGTTGGAGCAGCCTGTATCTCAGCACAGGAATAAGGTAGGGAAGAATTCTAAGGATCATTTTGACTGCCTCCAGAAGTTAGATCAGATGGCCAATGCAATTTGGTGCTAGGCCTTTCCCTTTAGGTTTTTCGCCAACAATGTTTTCATTAGTTTTGATCGCTCTCGAAATCAAGCATTTTACAGCAGGTTGGACACCCTATATCTCAGCACAGGAATAAGGTAGGGAAGAATTCTAAGGATCATTTTGACTGCCTGCAGAAGTTAGATCAGATGGCAAATTGTATTTGGTGCTAGGTCTTTCCCTTTAGGTTTTACCCCAACAATGTTTTCATTAGTTTCGCTCACTCTCGAAATCAAGCATTTTACAGCAGGTTGGAGCAGCCTGTATCTCAGCACAGGAATAAGGTAGGGAAGAATTCAAATACTCATTTTGACTGCTTCCACAAGTTAGATCAGATGGCAAATTGTATTTGGTGCTAGGCCTTTCCCTTTAGGTTTTACCCCAACAATGTTTTCATTAGTTTCGCTCACTCTCGAAATCAAGCATTTTACAGCAGGTTGGAGCAGCCTGTATCTCAGCACAGGAATAAGGTAGGGAAGAATTCAAATACTCATTTTGACTGCCTCCAGAAGTTAGGTCAGATGGCCAATGCAATTTGGTGCTAGGCCTTTCCCTTTAGGTTTTACCCCAACAATGTTTTCATTAGTTTCGCTCACTCTCGAAATCAAGCATTTTACAACAGGTTGGAGCAGCCTGTATCTCAGCACAGGAATAAGGTAGGGAAGAATTCAAATACTCATTTTGACTGCCTCCAGAAGTTAGATCAGATGGCAAATTGGATTTGGTGCTAGGTCTTTCCCTTTAGGTTTTACCCCAACAATGTTTTCATTAGTTTCGCTCACTCTCGAAATCAAGCATTTTACAGCAGGTTGGAGCAGCCTGTATCTCAGCACAGGAATAAGGTAGGGAAGAATTCAAATACTCATTTTGACTGCCTCCAGAAGTTAGATCAGATGGCCAATGCAATTTGGTGCTAGACCTTTCCCTTTAGGTTTTACCCCAACAATGTTTTCATTAGTTTCGCTCACTCTCGAAATCAAGCATTTTACAGCAGGTTGGAGCAGGCTGTATCTCAGCACAGGAATAAGGTAGGGAAGGATTCTAAGGATCATTTTGACTGCCTCCAGAAGTTAGATCAGATAGGCAATGGAATTTGGTGCTAGGTCTTTCCCTTTAGGTTTTACCCCAACAATGTTTTCATTAGTTTCGCTCACTCTCGAAATCAAGCATTTTACAGCTGGTTGGAGCAGCCTGTATCTCAGCACAGGAATAAGGTAGGGAAGAATTCAAATACTCATTTTGACTGCCTCCAGAAGTTAGATCAGATGGCAAATTGTATTTGGTGCTAGGTCTTTCCCTTTAGGTTTTACCCCAACAATGTTTTCATTAGTTTCGCTCACTCTCGAAATCAAGCATTTTACAGCAGGTTGGAGCAGCCTGTATCTCAGCACAGGAATAAGGTAGGGAAGAATTCTAAGGATCATTTTGACTGCCTCCAGAAGTTAGATCAGATGGCCAATGCAATTTGGTGCCAGGCCTTTCCCTTTAGGTTTTTCGCCAACAATGTTTTCATTAGTTTTGATCACTCTCGAAATCAAGCATTTTACAGCAGGTTGGAGCAGCCTGTATCTCAGCACAGGAATAAGGTAGGGAAGAATTCTAAGGATCATTTTGACTGCCTGCAGAAGTTAGATCAGATGGCAAATTGGATTTGGTGCTAGGTCTTTCCCTTTAGGTTTTACCCCAACAATGTTTTCATTAGTTTCGCTCACTCTCGAAATCAAGCATTTTACAGCATGTTGGAGCAGCCTGTATCTCAGCACAGGAATAAGGTAGGGAAGGATTCAAATACTCATTTTGACTGCCTCCAGAAGTTAGATCAGATGGCCAATGCAATTTGGTGCTAGACCTTTCCCTTTAGGTTTTACCCCAACAATGTTTTCATTAGTTTCGCTCACTCTCGAAATCAAGCATTTTACAGCAGGTTGGAGCAGCCTGTATCTCAGCACAGGAATAAGGTAGGGAAGGATTCTAAGGATCATTTTGACTGCCTCCAGAAGTTAGATCAGATGGCCAATGCAATTTGGTGCCAGGCCTTTCCCTTTAGGTTTTACCCCAACAATGTTTTCATTAGTTTCGATCACTCTCGAAATCAAGCATTTTACAGCAGGTTGGAGCAGCCTGTATCTCAGCACAGGAATAAGGTAGGGAAGAATTCTAAGGATCATTTTGACTGCCTCCAGAAGTTAGATCAGATGGCAAATTGGATTTGGTGCTAGGTCTTTCCCTTTAGGTTTTACCCCAAGAATGTTTTCATTTGTTTCGCTCACTCTCGAAATCAAGCATTTTACAGCAGGTTGGAGCAGCCTGTATCTCAGCACAGGAATAAGGTAGGGAAGAATTCAAATACTCATTTTGACTGCCTCCAGAAGTTAGACCAGATGGCCAATGGAATTTGGTGCTAGTCCTTTCCCTTTATGTTTTACCCCAACAATGTTTTCATTAGTTTCGCTCACTCTCGAAATCAAGCATTTTACAGCAGGTTGGAGCAGCCTGTATCTCAGCACAGGAATAAGGTAGGGAAGAATTCAAATACTCATTTTGACTGCCTCCAGAAGTTAGATCAGATGGCAAATTGTATTTGGTGCTAGGTCTTTCCCTTTAGGTTTTACCCCAACAATGTTTTCATTAGTTTCGCTCACTCTCGAAATCAAGCATTTTACAGCAGGTTGGAGCAGCCTGTATCTGAGCACAGGAATAAGGTAGGGAAGGATTCTAAGGATCATTTTGACTGCCTCCAGAAGTTAGATCAGATGGAAAATTGTATTTGGTGCTAGGTCTTTCCCTTTAGGTTTTACCCCAACAATGTTTTCATTAGTTTCGCTCACTCTCGAAATCAAGCATTTTGCAGCAGGTTGGAGCAGCCTGTATCTCAGCACAGGAATAAGGTAGGGAAGAATTCTAAGGATCATTTTGACTGCCTCCAGAAGTTAGATCAGATGGCCAATGCAATTTGGTGCTAGGCCTTTCCCTTTAGGTTTTACCCCAACAATGTTTTCATTAGTTTCGATCACTCTCGAAATCAAGCATTTTACAGCAGGTTGGAGCAGCCTGTATCTCAGCACAGGAATAAGGTAGGGAAGAATTCAAATACTCATTTTGACTGCCTCCAGAAGTTAGACCAGATGGCCAATGGAATTTGGTGCTAGTCCTTTCCCTTTATGTTTTACCCCAACAATGTTTTCATTAGTTTCGATCACTCTCGAAATCAAGCATTTTACAGCAGGTTGGAGCAGCCTGTATCTCAGCACAGGAATAAGGTAGGGAAGAATTCTAAGGATCATTTTGACTGCCTCCAGAAGTTAGATCAGATGGCAAATTGTATTTGGTGCTAGGTCTTTCCCTTTAGGTTTTACCCCAACAATGTTTTCATTAGTTTCGCTCACTCTCGAAATCAAGCATTTTACAGCAGGTTGGAGCAGCCTGTATCTCAGCACAGGAATAAGGTAGGGAAGAATTCAAATACTCATTTTGACTGCCTCCAGAAGTTAGATCAGATGGCAAATTGTATTTGGTGCCAGGTCTTTCCCTTTAGGTTTTACCCCAACAATGTTTTCATTAGTTTCGCTCACTCTCGAAATCAAGCATTTTACAGCAGGTTGGAGCAGCCTGTATCTCAGCACAGGAATAAGGTAGGGAAGAATTCTAAGGATCATTTTGACTGCCTCCAGAAGTTAGATCAGATGGCAAATTGGATTTGGTGCTAGGTCTTTCCCTTTAGGTTTTACCCCAACAATGTTTTCATTAGTTTCGCTCACTCTCGAAATCAAGCATTTTACAGCAGGTTGGAGCAGCCTGTATCTCAGCACAGGAATAAGATAGGGAAGAATTCAAATACTCATTTTGACTGCCTCCAGAAGTTAGATCAGATGGCCAATGCAATTTGGTGCTAGGTCTTACCCTTTAGGTTTTACCCCAACAATGTTTTCATTAGTTTCGCTCACTCTCGAAATCAAGCATTTTACAGCAGGTTGGAGCAGCCTGTATCTGAGCACAGGAATAAGGTAGGGAAGGATTCTAAGGATCATTTTGACTGCCTCCAGAAGTTAGATCAGATGGCAAATTGTATTTGGTGCTAGGCCTTTCCCTTTAGGTTTTACCCCAACAATGTTTTCATTAGTTTCGCTCACTCTCGAAATCAAGCATTTTACAGCAGGTTGGAGCAGCCTGTATCTCAGCACAGGAATAAGGTAGGGAAGAATTCTAAGGATCATTTTGACTGCCTCCAGAAGTTAGATCAGATGGCCAATGCAATTTGGTGCTAGGCCTTTCCCTTTAGGTTTTAGCCCAACAATGTTTTCATTAGTTTCGCTCACTCTCGAAATCAAGCATTTTACAGCAGGTTGGAGCAGCCTGTATCTCAGCACAGGAATAAGGTAGGGAAGATTTCTAAGGATCATTTTGACTGCCTCCAGAAGTTAGATCAGATGGCCAATGCAATTTGGTGCTAGGCCTTTCCCTTTAGGTTTTACCCCAACAATGTTTTCATTAGTTTCGATCACTCTCGAAATCAAGCATTTTACAGCAGGTTGGAGCAGCCTGTATCTCAGCACAGGAATAAGGTAGGGAAGAATTTAAATACTCATTTTGACTGCCTCCAGAAGTTAGATCAGATGGCCAATGCAATTTGGTGCTAGGTCTTTCCCTTTAGGTTTTACCCCAACAATGTTTTCATTAGTTTCGCTCACTCTCGAAATCAAGCATTTTACAGCAGGTTGGAGCAGCCTGTATCTCAGCACAGGAATAAGGTAGGGAAGAATTCTAAGGCTCATTTTGACTGCCTCTAGAAGTTCGATCAGATGGCCAATGGAATTTGGTGCTAGGTCTTTCCCTTTAGGTTTTACCCCAACAATGTTTTCATTAGTTTCGCTCACTCTCGAAATCAAGGATTTTACAGCAGGTTGGAGCAGCCTGTATCTCAGCACAGGAATAAGGTAGGGAAGAATTCAAATACTCATTTTGACTGCCTGCAGAAGTTAGACCAGATGGCAAATTGTATTTGGTGCTAGGTCTTTCCCTTTAGGTTTTACCCCAACAATGTTTTCATTAGTTTCGCTCACTCTCGAAATCAAGCATTTTACAGCAGGTTGGAGCAGCCTGTATCTCAGCACAGGAATAAGGTAGGGAAGAATTCTAAGGATCATTTTGACTGCCTCCAGAAGTTAGATCAGATGGCCAATGCAATTTGGTGCTAGGCCTTTTCCTTTAGGTTTTTCGCCAACAATGTTTTCATTAGTTTTGATCACTCTCGAAATCAAGCATTTTACAGCAGGTTGGAGCAGCCTGTATCTCAGCACAGGAATAAGGTAGGGAAGAATTCTAAGGATCATTTTGACTGCCTCCAGAAGTTAGATCAGATGGCAAACTGTATTTGGTGCTAGGTCTTTCCCTTTAGGTTTTACCCCAACAATGTTTTCATTAGTTTCGCTCACTCTCGAAATCAAGCATTTTACAGCAGGTTGGAGCAGCCTGTATCTCAGCACAGGAATAAGGTAGGGAAGGATTCTAAGGATCATTTTGACTGCCTCCAGAAGTTAGATCAGATGACAAATTGTATTTGGCGCTAGGTCTTTCCCTTTAGGTTTTACCCCAACAATGTTTTCATTAGTTTCGCTCACTCTCGAAATCAAGCATTTTACAGCAGGTTGGAGCAGCCTGTATCTCAGCACAGGAATAAGGTAGGGAAGAATTCTAAGGATCATTTTGACTGCCTCCAGAAGTTAGATCAGATGGCCAATGCAATTTGGTGCTAGGCCTTTCCCTTTAGGTTTTACCCCAACAATGTTTTCATTAGTTTCGCTCACTCTCGAAATCAAGCATTTTACAGCAGGTTGGAGCAGCCTGTATCTCAGCACAGGAATAAGGTAGGGAAGAATTCTAAGGATCATTTTGACTGCCTCCAGAAGTTAGATCAGATGGCCAATGCAATTTGGTGCTAGGCCTTTCCCTTTAGGTTTTACCCCAACAATGTTTTCATTAGTTTCGCTCACTCTCGAAATCAAGCATTTTACAGCAGGTTGGAGCAGCCTGTATCTCAGCACAGGAATAAGGTAGGGAAGAATTCAAATACTCATTTTGACTGCCTCCAGAAGTTAGATCAGATGGCCAATGCAATTTGGTGCTAGACCTGTCCCTTTAGGTTTTACCCCAACAATGTTTTCATTAGTTTCGCTCACTCTCGAAATCAAGCATTTTACAGCAGGTTGGAGCAGCCTGTATCTCAGCACAGGAATAAGGTAGGGAAGAATTCTAAGGATCATTTTGACTGCCTCCAGAAGTTCGATCAGATGGCCAATGGAATTTGGTGCTAGGTCTTTCCCTTTAGGTTTTACCCCAACAATGTTTTCATTAGTTTCGCTCACTCTCGAAATCAAGCATTTTACAGCAGGCTGGAGCAGCCTGTATCTCAGCACAGGAATAAGGTAGGGAAGAATTCAAATACTCATTTTGACTGCCTCCAGAAGATAGACCAGATGGCAAATTGTATTTGGTGCTAGGTCTTTCCCTTTAGGTTTTACCCCAACAATGTTTTCATTAGTTTCGCTCACTCTCGAAATCAAGCATTTTACAGCAGGTTGGAGCAGCCTGTATCTCAGCACAGGAATAAGGTAGGGAAGAATTCTAAGGATCATTTTGACTGCCTCCAGAAGTTAGATCAGATGGCCAATGCAATTTGGTGCTAGGCCTTTTCCTTTAGGTTTTTCGCCAACAATGTTTTCATTAGTTTTGATCACTCTCGAAATCAAGCATTTTACAGCAGGTTGGAGCAGCCTGTATCTCAGCACAGGAATAAGGTAGGGAAGAATTCAAATACTCATTTTGACTGCCTCCAGAAGTTAGATCAGATGGCGAACTGTATTTGGTGCTAGTTCTTTCCCTTTAGGTTTTACCCCAACAATGTTTTCATTAGTTTCGCTCACTCTCGAAATCAAGCATTTTACAGCAGGTTGGAGCAGCCTGTATCTCAGCACAGGAATAAGGTAGGGAAGAATTCTAAGGATCATTTTGACTGCCTCCAGAAGTTAGATCAGATGGCAAATTGGATTTGGTGCTAGGTCTTTCCCTTTAGGTTTTACCCCAACAATGTTTTCATTAGTTTCGCTCACTCTCGAAATCAAGCATTTTACAGCAGGTTGGAGCAGCCTGTATCTCAGCACAGGAATAAGGTAGGGAAGAATTCAAATACTCATTTTGACTGCCTCCAGAAGTTAGATCAGATGGCCAATGCAATTTGGCGCTAGGCCTTTCCCTTTAGGTTTTACCCCAACAATGTTTTCATTAGTTTCGCTCACTCTCGAAATCAAGCATTTTACAGCAGGTTGGAGCAGCCTGTATCTCAGCACAGGAATAAGGTAGGGAAGAATTCAAATACTCATTTTGACTGCCTCCAGAAGTTAGATCAGATGGCCAATGGAATTTGGTGCTAGTCCTTTCCCTTTATGTTTTACCCCAACAATGTTTTCATTAGTTTCGATCACTCTCGAAATCAAGCATTTTACAGCAGGTTGGAGCAGCCTGTATCTCAGCACAGGAATAAGGTAGGGAAGAATTCAAATACTCATTTTGACTGCCTCCAGAAGTTAGATCAGATGGCAAATTGTATTTGGTGCTAGGTCTTTCCCTTTAGGTTTTACCCCAACAATGTTTTCATTAGTTTCGCTCACTCTCGAAATCAAGCATTTTACAGCAGGTTGGAGCAGCCTGTATCTCAGCACAGGAATAAGGTAGGGAAGAATTCTAAGGATCATTTTGACTGCCTCCAGAAGTTAGATCAGATGGCAAATTGGATTTGGTGCTAGGTCTTTCCCTTTAGGTTTTACCCCAACAATGTTTTCATTAGTTTCGCTCACTCTCGAAATCAAGCATTTTACAGCAGGTTGGAGCAGCCTGTATCTCAGCACAGGAATAAGGTAGGGAAGAATTCAAATACTCATTTTGACTGCCTCCAGAAGTTAGATCAGATGGCCAATGCAATTAGGTGCTAGACCTTTCCCTTTAGGTTTTACCCCAACAATGTTTTCATTAGTTTCGCTCACTCTCGAAATCAAGCATTTTACAGCAGGTTGGAGCAGCCTGTATCTCAGCACAGGAATAAGGTAGGGAAGAATTCAAATACTCATTTTGATTGCCTCCAGAAGTTAGATCAGATGGCAAATTGTATTTGGTGCTAGGTCTTTCCCTTTAGGTTTCACCCCAACAATGTTTTCATTAGTTTCGCTCACTTTCGAAATCAAGCATTTTACAGCAGGTTGGAGCAGCCTGTATCTCAGCACAGGAATAAGGTAGGGAAGAATTCTAAGGATCATTTTGACTGCCTCCAGAAGTTAGATCAGATGGCAAATTGTATTTGGTGCTAGGTCTTTCCCTTTAGGTTTTACCCCAACAATGTTTTCATTAGTTTCGCTCACTCTCGAAATCAAGCATTTTACAGCAGGTTGGAGCAGCCTGTATCTCAGCACAGGAATAAGGTAGGGAAGAATTCAAATACTCATTTTGACTGCCTCCAGAAGTTAGACCAGATGGCCAATGGAATTTGGTGCTAGGTCTTTCCCTTTAGGTTTTACCCCAACAATGTTTTCATTAGTTTCGCTCACTCTCGAAATCAAGCATTTTACAGCAGGTTGGAGCAGCCTGTATCTCAGCACAGGAATAAGGTAGGGAAGAATTCAAATACTCATTTTGACTGCCTCCAGAAGTTAGATCAGATGGCAAATTGTATTTGGTGCTAGGCCTTTCCCTTTAGGTTTTACCCCAACAATGTTTTCATTAGTTTCGCTCACTCTCGAAATCAAGCATTTTACAGCAGGTTGGAGCAGCCTGTATCTCAGCACAGGAATAAGGTAGGGAAGAATTCTAAGGATCATTTTGACTGCCTCCAGAAGTTAGATCAGATGGCCAATGCAATTTGGTGCTAGGCCTTTCCCTTTAGGTTTTACCCCAACAATGTTTTCATTAGTTTCGCTCACTCTCGTAATCAAGCATTTTACAGCAGGTTGGAGCAGCCTGTATCTCAGCACAGGAATAAGGTAGGGAAGAATTCAAATACTCATTTTGACTGCCTCCAGAAGTTAGATCAGATGGCCAATGCAATTTGGTGCTAGGTCTTTTCCTTTAGGTTTTACCCCAAAAATGTTTTCATTAGTTTCGCTCACTCTCGAAATCAAGCATTTTACAGCAGGTTGGAGCAGCCTGTATCTCAGCACAGGAATAAGGTAGGGAAGAATTCAAATACTCATTTTGACTGCCTCCAGAAGTTAGATCAGATGGCAAATTGTATTTGGTGCTAGGCCTTTCCCTTTAGGTTTTACCCCAACAATGTTTTCATTAGTTTCGCTCACTCTCGAAATCAAGCATTTTACAGCAGGTTGGAGCAGCCTGTATCTCAGCACAGGAATAAGGTAGGGAAGAATTCAAATACTCATTTTGACTGCCTCCAGAAGTTAGATCAGATGGCCAATGCAATTTGGTGCTAGGTCTTTCCCTTTAGGTTTTACCCCAACAATGTTTTCATTAGTTTCGCTCACTCTCGAAATCAAGCATTTTACAGCAGGTTGGAGCAGCCTGTATCTCAGCACAGGAATAAGGTAGGGAAGAATTCTAAGGATCATTTTGACTGCCTCCAGAAGTCAGATCAGATGGCAAATTGGATTTGGTGCTAGGTCTTTCCCTTTAGGTTTTACCCCAACAATGTTTTCATTAGTTTCGCTCACTCTCGAAATCAAGCATTTTACAGCAGGTTGGAGCAGCCTGTATCTCAGCACAGGAATAAGGTAGGGAAGAATTCAAATACTCATTTTGACTGCCTCCAGAAGTTAGATCAGATGGCCAATGCAATTTGGTGCTAGACCTTTTCCTTTAGGTTTTTCGCCAACAATGTTTTCATTAGTTTCGCTCACTCTCGAAATCAAGCATTTTACAGCAGGTTGGAGCAGCCTGTATCTCAGCACAGGAATAAGGTAGGGAAGAATTCTAAGGATCATTTTGACTGCCTCCAGAAGTTAGATCAGATGGCCAATTGGATTTGGTGCTAGGTCTTTCCCTTTAGGTTTTACCCCAACAATATTTTCATTAGTTTCGCTCACTCTCGAAATCAAGCATTTTACAGCAGGTTGGAGCAGCCTGTATCTCAGCACAGGAATAAGGTAGGGAAGAATTCAAATACTCATTTTGACTGCCTCCAGAAGTTAGACCAGATGGCCATTGGAATTTGGTGCTAGGCCTTTCCCTTTAGGTTTTACCCCAACAATGTTTTCATTAGTTTCGCTCACTCTCGAAATCAAGCATTTTACAGCAGGTTGGAGCAGCCTGTATCTCAGCACAGGAATAAGGTAGGGAAGAATTCTAAGGATCATTTTGACTGCCTCCAGAAGTTAGATCAGATGGCAAATTGTATTTGGTGCTAGGTCTTTCCCTTTAGGTTTCACCCCAACAATGTTTTCATTAGTTTCGCTCACTCTCGAAATCAAGCATTTTATAGCAGGTTGGAGCAGCCTGTATCTCAGCACAGGAATAATGTAGGGAAGAATTCTAAGGATCATTTTGACTGCCTCCAGAAGTTAGATCAGATGGCAAATTGGATTTGGTGCTAGGTCTTTCCCTTTAGGTTTTACCCCAACAATGTTTTCATTAGTTTCGCTCACTCTCGAAATCAAGCATTTTACAGCAGGTTGGAGCAGCCTGTATCTCAGCACAGGAATAAGGTAGGGAAGAATTCAAATACTCATTTTGACTGCCTCCAGAAGTTAGATCAGATGGCCAATGCAATTAGGTGCTAGACCTTTCCCTTTAGGTTTTACCCCAACAATGTTTTCATTAGTTTCGCTCACTCTCGAAATCAAGCATTTTACAGCAGGTTGGAGCAGCCTGTATCTCAGCACAGGAATAAGGTAGGGAAGAATTCAAATACTCATTTTGATTGCCTCCAGAAGTTAGATCAGATGGCAAATTGTATTTGGTGCTAGGTCTTTCCCTTTAGGTTTCACCCCAACAATGTTTTCATTAGTTTCGCTCACTTTCGAAATCAAGCATTTTACAGCAGGTTGGAGCAGCCTGTATCTCAGCACAGGAATAAGGTAGGGAAGAATTCTAAGGATCATTTTGACTGCCTCCAGAAGTTAGATCAGATGGCCAATGCAATTTGGTGCTAGGCCTTTCCCTTTAGGTTTTACCCCAACAATGTTTTCATTAGTTTCGCTCACTTTCGAAATCAAGCATTTTACAGCAGGTTGTTGCAGCCTGTATCTCAGCACAGGAATAAGGTAGGGAAGAATTCAAATACTCATTTTGACTGCCTCCAGAAGTTAGATCAGATGGCCAATGCAATTTGGTGCTAGGCCTTTCCCTTTAGGTTTTACCCCAACAATGTTTTCATTAGTTTCGCTCACTCTCGAAATCAAGCATTTTACAGCAGGTTGGAGCAGCCTGTATGTCAGCACAGGAATAAGGTAGGGAAGAATTCAAATACTCATTTTGACTGCCTCCAGAAGTTAGATCAGATGGCAAATTGTATTTGGTGCTAGGTCTTTCCCTTTAGGTTTTACCCCAACAATGTTTTCATTAGTTTCGCTCACTCTCGTAATCAAGCATTTTACAGCAGGTTGGAGCAGCCTGTATCTCAGCACAGGAATAAGGTAGGGAAGAATTCAAATACTCATTTTGACTGCCTCCAGAAGTTAGATCAGATGGCCAATGCAATTTGGTGCTAGGTCTTTTCCTTTAGGTTTTACCCCAATAATGTTTTCATTAGTTTCGCTCACTCTCGAAATCAAGCATTTTACAGCAGGTTGGAGCAGCCTGTATCTCAGCACAGGAATAAGGTAGGGAAGAATTCAAATACTCATTTTGACTGCCTCCAGAAGTTAGATCAGATGGCAAATTGTATTTGGTGCTAGGCCTTTCCCTTTAGGTTTTACCCCAACAATGTTTTCATTAGTTTCGCTCACTCTCGAAATCAAGCATTTTACAGCAGGTTGGAGCAGCCTGTATCTCAGCACAGGAATAAGGTAGGGAAGAATTCTAAGGATCATTTTGACTGCCTCCAGAAGTTAGATCAGATGGCCAATGCAATTTGGTGCTAGGTCTTTCCCTTTAGGTTTTACCCCAACAATGTTTTCATTAGTTTCGCTCACTCTCGAAATCAAGCATTTTACAGCAGGTTGGAGCAGCCTGTATCTCAGCACAGGAATAAGGTAGGGAAGAATTCTAAGGATCATTTTGACTGCCTCCAGAAGTCAGATCAGATGGCAAATTGGATTTGGTGCTAGGTCTTTCCCTTTAGGTTTTACCCCAACAATGTTTTCATTAGTTTCGCTCACTCTCGAAATCAAGCATTTTACAGCAGGTTGGAGCAGCCTGTATCTCAGCACAGGAATAAGGTAGGGAAGAATTCAAATACTCATTTTGACTGCCTCCAGAAGTTAGACCAGATGGCCAATGGAATTCGGTGCTAGGTCTTTCCCTTTAGGTTTTACCCCAACAATGTTTTCATTAGTTTCGCTCACTCTCGAAATCAAGCATTTTACAGCAGGTTGGAGCAGCCTGTATCTCAGCACAGGAATAAGGTAGGGAAGAATTCAAATACTCATTTTGACTGCCTCCAGAAGTTAGATCAGGTGGCAAATTGTATTTGGTGCTAGGTCTTTCCCTTTAGGTTTTACCCCAACAATGTTTTCATTAGTTTCGCTCACTCTCGAAATCAAGCATTTTACAGCAGGTTGGAGCAGCCTGTATCTCAGCACAGGAATAAGGTAGGGAAGAATTCAAATACTCATTTTGACTGCCTCCAGAAGTTAGATCAGATGGCAAATTGTATTTGGTGCTAGGCCTTTCCCTTTAGGTTTTACCCCAACAATGTTTTCATTAGTTTCGCTCACTCTCGAAATCAAGCATTTTACAGCAGGTTGGAGCAGCCTGTATCTCAGCACAGGAATAAGGTAGGGAAGAATTCTAAGGATCATTTTGACTGCCTCCAGAAGTTAGATCAGATGGCCAATGCAATTTGGTGCTAGGCCTTTCCCTTTAGGTTTTACCCCAACAATGTTTTCATTAGTTTCGATCACTCTCGAAATCAAGCATTTTACAGCAGGTTGTTGCAGCCTGTATCTCAGCACAGGAATAAGGTAGGGAAGAATTCAAATACTCATTTTGACTGCCTCCAGAAGTTAGATCAGATGGCCAATGCAATTTGGTGCTAGGCTTTTCCCTTTAGGTTTTACCCCAACAATGTTTTCATTAGTTTCGCTCACTCTCGAAATCAAGCATTTTACAGCAGGTTGGAGCAGCCTGTATCTCAGCACAGGAATAAGGTAGGGAAGAATTCAAATACTCATTTTGACTGCCTCCAGAAGTTAGATCAGATGGCAAATTGTATTTGGTGCTAGGTCTTTCCCTTTAGGTTTTACCCCAACAATGTTTTCATTAGTTTCGCTCACTCTCGTAATCAAGCATTTTACAGCAGGTTGGAGCAGCCTGTATCTCAGCACAGGAATAAGGTAGGGAAGAATTCAAATACTCATTTTGACTGCCTCCAGAAGTTAGATCAGATGGCCAATGCAATTTGGTGCTAGGTCTTTTCCTTTAGGTTTTACCCCAAAAATGTTTTCATTAGTTTCGCTCACTTTCGAAATCAAGCATTTTACAGCAGGTTGGAGCAGCCTGTATCTCAGCACAGGAATAAGGTAGGGAAGAATTCAAATACTCATTTTGACTGCCTCCAGAAGTTAGATCAGATGGCAAATTGTATTTGGTGCTAGGCCTTTCCCTTTAGGTTTTACCCCAACAATGTTTTCATTAGTTTCGCTCACTCTCGAAATCAAGCATTTTACAGCAGGTTGGAGCAGCCTGTATCTCAGCACAGGAATAAGGTAGGGAAGAATTCAAATACTCATTTTGACTGCCTCCAGAAGTTAGATCAGATGGCCAATGCAATTTGGTGCTAGGTCTTTCCCTTTAGGTTTTACCCCAACAATGTTTTCATTAGTTTCGATCACTCTCGAAATCAAGCATTTTACAGCAGGTTGGAGCAGCCTGTATCTCAGCACAGGAATAAGGTAGGGAAGAATTCTAAGGATCATTTTGACTGCCTCCAGAAGTTAGATCAGATGGCAAATTGGATTTGGTGCTAGGTCTTTCCCTTTAGGTTTCACCCCAACAATGTTTTCATTAGTTTCGCTCACTTTCGAAATCAAGCATTTTACAGCAGGTTGGAGCAGCCTGTATCTCAGCACAGGAATAAGGTAGGGAAGAATTCTAAGGATCATTTTGACTGCCTCCAGAAGTTAGATCAGATGGCAAATTGTATTTGGTGCTAGGCCTTTCCCTTTAGGTTTTACCCCAACAATGTTTTCATTAGTTTCGCTCACTCTCGAAATCAAGCATTTTACAGCAGGTTGGAGCAGCCTGTATCTCAGCACAGGAATAAGGTAGGGAAGAATTCAAATACTCATTTTGACTGCCTCCAGAAGTTAGACCAGATGGCCAATGGAATTTGGAGCTAGGTCTTTCCCTTTAGGTTTTACCCCAACAATGTTTTCATTAGTTTCGCTCACTCTCGAAATCAAGCATTTTACAGCAGGTTGGAGCAGCCTGTATCTCAGCACAGGAATAAGGTAGGGAAGAATTCTAAGGATCATTTTGACTGCCTCCAGAAGTTAGATCAGATGGCAAATTGTATTTGGTGCTAGGCCTTTCCCTTTAGGTTTTACCCCAACAATGTTTTCATTAGTTTCGCTCACTCTCGAAATCAAGCATTTTACAGCAGGTTGGAGCAGCCTGTATCTCAGCACAGGAATAAGGTAGGGAAGAATTCTAAGGATCATTTTGACTGCCTCCAGAAGTTAGATCAGATGGCCAATGCAATTTGGTGCTAGGCCTTTCCCTTTAGGTTTTACCCCAACAATGTTTTCATTAGTTTCGCTCACTCTCGAAATCAAGCATTTTACAGCAGGTTGGAGCAGCCTGTATCTCAGCACAGGAATAAGGTAGGGAAGAATTCAAATACTCATTTTGACTGCCTCCAGAAGTTAGATCAGATGGCAAATTGTATTTGGTGCTAGGCCTTTCCCTTTAGGTTTTACCCCAACAATGTTTTCATTAGTTTCGCTCACTCTCGAAATCAAGCATTTTACAGCAGGTTGGAGCAGCCTGTATCTCAGCACAGGAATAAGGTAGGGAAGAATTCAAATACTCATTTTGACTGCCTCCAGAAGTTAGATCAGATGGCCAATGCAATTTGGTGCTAGGTCTTTCCCTTTAGGTTTTACCCCAACAATGTTTTCATTAGTTTCGCTCACTCTCGAAATCAAGCATTTTACAGCAGGTTGGAGCAGCCTGTATCTCAGCACAGGAATAAGGTAGGGAAGAATTCTAAGGATCATTTTGACTGCCTCCAGAAGTCAGATCAGATGGCAAATTGGATTTGGTGCTAGGTCTTTCCCTTTAGGTTTTACCCCAACAATGTTTTCATTAGTTTCGCTCACTCTCGAAATCAAGCATTTTACAGCAGGTTGGAGCAGCCTGTATCTCAGCACAGGAATAAGGTAGGGAAGAATTCAAATACTCATTTTGACTGCCTCCAGAAGTTAGATCAGATGGCCAATGCAATTTGGTGCTAGACCTTTTCCTTTAGGTTTTTCGCCAACAATGTTTTCATTAGTTTCGCTCACTCTCGAAATCAAGCATTTTACAGCAGGTTGGAGCAGCCTGTATCTCAGCACAGGAATAAGGTAGGGAAGAATTCTAAGGATCATTTTGACTGCCTCCAGAAGTTAGATCAGATGGCCAATTGGATTTGGTGCTAGGTCTTTCCCTTTAGGTTTTACCCCAACAATGTTTTCATTAGTTTCGCTCACTCTCGAAATCAAGCATTTTACAGCAGGTTGGAGCAGCCTGTATCTCAGCACAGGAATAAGGTAGGGAAGAATTCAAATACTCATTTTGACTGCCTCCAGAAGTTAGACCAGATGGCCATTGGAATTTGGTGCTAGGCCTTTCCCTTTAGGTTTTACCCCAACAATGTTTTCATTAGTTTCGCTCACTCTCGAAATCAAGCATTTTACAGCAGGTTGGAGCAGCCTGTATCTCAGCACAGGAATAAGGTAGGGAAGAATTCTAAGGATCATTTTGACTGCCTCCAGAAGTTAGATCAGATGGCAAATTGTATTTGGTGCTAGGCCTTTCCCTTTAGGTTTTACCCCAACAATGTTTTCATTAGTTTCGCTCACTCTCGAAATCAAGCATTTTACAGCAGGTTGGAGCAGCCTGTATCTCAGCACAGGAATAAGGTAGGGAAGAATTCTAAGGATCATTTTGACTGCCTCCAGAAGTTAGATCAGATGGCCAATGCAATTTGGTGCTAGGCCTTTCCCTTTAGGTTTTACCCCAAAAATGTTTTCATTAGTTTCGCTCACTCTCGAAATCAAGCATTTTACAGCAGGTTGGAGCAGCCTGTATCTCAGCACAGGAATAAGGTAGGGAAGAATTCAAATACTCATTTTGACTGCCTCCAGAAGTTAGATCAGATGGCAAATTGTATTTGGTGCTAGGCCTTTCCCTTTAGGTTTTACCCCAACAATGTTTTCATTAGTTTCGCTCACTCTCGAAATCAAGCATTTTACAGCAGGTTGGAGCAGCCTGTATCTCAGCACAGGAATAAGGTAGGGAAGAATTCAAATACTCATTTTGACTGCCTCCAGAAGTTAGATCAGATGGCCAATGCAATTTGGTGCTAGGTCTTTCCCTTTAGGTTTTACCCCAACAATGTTTTCATTAGTTTCGCTCACTCTCGAAATCAAGCATTTTACAGCAGGTTGGAGCAGCCTGTATCTCAGCACAGGAATAAGGTAGGGAAGAATTCTAAGGATCATTTTGACTGCCTCCAGAAGTCAGATCAGATGGCAAATTGGATTTGGTGCTAGGTCTTTCCCTTTAGGTTTTACCCCAACAATGTTTTCATTAGTTTCGCTCACTCTCGAAATCAAGCATTTTACAGCAGGTTGGAGCAGCCTGTATCTCAGCACAGGAATAAGGTAGGGAAGAATTCAAATACTCATTTTGACTGCCTCCAGAAGTTAGATCAGATGGCCAATGCAATTTGGTGCTAGACCTTTTCCTTTAGGTTTTTCGCCAACAATGTTTTCATTAGTTTCGCTCACTCTCGAAATCAAGCATTTTACAGCAGGTTGGAGCAGCCTGTATCTCAGCACAGGAATAAGGTAGGGAAGAATTCTAAGGATCATTTTGACTGCCTCCAGAAGTTAGATCAGATGGCCAATGCAATTTGGTGCTAGGTCTTTCCCTTTAGGTTTTACCCCAACAATGTTTTCATTAGTTTCGCTCACTTTCGAAATCAAGCATTTTATAGCAGGTTGGAGCAGCCTGTATCTCAGCACAGGAATAAGGTAGGGAAGAATTCTAAGGATCATTTTGACTGCCTCCAGAAGTTAGATCAGATGGCAAATTGTATTTGGTGCTAGGTCTTTCCCTGTAGGTTTTACCCCAACAATGTTTTCATTAGTTTCGCTCACTCTCGAAATCAAGCATTTTACAGCAGGTTGGAGCAGCCTGTATCTCAGCACAGGAATAAGGTAGGGAAGAATTCAAATACTCATTTTGACTGCCTCCAGAAGTTAGACCAGATGGCCAATGGAATTCGGTGCTAGGTCTTTCCCTTTAGGTTTTACCCCAACAATGTTTTCATTAGTTTCGCTCACTCTCGAAATCAAGCATTTTACAGCAGGTTGGAGCAGCCTGTATCTCAGCACAGGAATAAGGTAGGGAAGAATTCAAATACTCATTTTGACTGCCTCCAGAAGTTAGATCAGGTGGCAAATTGTATTTGGTGCTAGGTCTTTCCCTTTAGGTTTTACCCCAACAATGTTTTCATTAGTTTCGCTCACTCTCGAAATCAAGCATTTTACAGCAGGTTGGAGCAGCCTGTATCTCAGCACAGGAATAAGGTAGGGAAGAATTCAAATACTCATTTTGACTGCCTCCAGAAGTTAGATCAGATGGCAAATTGTATTTGGTGCTAGGCCTTTCCCTTTAGGTTTTACCCCAACAATGTTTTCATTAGTTTCGCTCACTCTCGAAATCAAGCATTTTACAGCAGGTTGGAGCAGCCTGTATCTCAGCACAGGAATAAGGTAGGGAAGAATTCTAAGGATCATTTTGACTGCCTCCAGAAGTTAGATCAGATGGCCAATGCAATTTGGTGCTAGGCCTTTCCCTTTAGGTTTTACCCCAACAATGTTTTCATTAGTTTCGATCACTCTCGAAATCAAGCATTTTACAGCAGGTTGTTGCAGCCTGTATCTCAGCACAGGAATAAGGTAGGGAAGAATTCAAATACTCATTTTGACTGCCTCCAGAAGTTAGATCAGATGGCCAATGCAATTTGGTGCTAGGCTTTTCCCTTTAGGTTTTACCCCAACAATGTTTTCATTAGTTTCGCTCACTCTCGAAATCAAGCATTTTACAGCAGGTTGGAGCAGCCTGTATCTCAGCACAGGAATAAGGTAGGGAAGAATTCAAATACTCATTTTGACTGCCTCCAGAAGTTAGATCAGATGGCAAATTGTATTTGGTGCTAGGTCTTTCCCTTTAGGTTTTACCCCAACAATGTTTTCATTAGTTTCGCTCACTCTCGTAATCAAGCATTTTACAGCAGGTTGGAGCAGCCTGTATCTCAGCACAGGAATAAGGTAGGGAAGAATTCAAATACTCATTTTGACTGCCTCCAGAAGTTAGATCAGATGGCCAATGCAATTTGGTGCTAGGTCTTTTCCTTTAGGTTTTACCCCAAAAATGTTTTCATTAGTTTCGCTCACTTTCGAAATCAAGCATTTTACAGCAGGTTGGAGCAGCCTGTATCTCAGCACAGGAATAAGGTAGGGAAGAATTCAAATACTCATTTTGACTGCCTCCAGAAGTTAGATCAGATGGCAAATTGTATTTGGTGCTAGGTCTTTCCCTTTAGGTTTTACCCCAACAATGTTTTCATTAGTTTCGCTCACTCTCGAAATCAAGCATTTTACAGCAGGTTGGAGCAGCCTGTATCTCAGCACAGGAATAAGGTAGGGAAGAATTCAAATACTCATTTTGACTGCCTCCAGAAGTTAGATCAGATGGCCAATGCAATTTGGTGCTAGGTCTTTCCCTTTAGGTTTTACCCCAACAATGTTTTCATTAGTTTCGATCACTCTCGAAATCAAGCATTTTACAGCAGGTTGGAGCAGCCTGTATCTCAGCACAGGAATAAGGTAGGGAAGAATTCTAAGGATCATTTTGACTGCCTCCAGAAGTTAGATCAGATGGCAAATTGGATTTGGTGCTAGGTCTTTCCCTTTAGGTTTCACCCCAACAATGTTTTCATTAGTTTCGCTCACTTTCGAAATCAAGCATTTTACAGCAGGTTGGAGCAGCCTGTATCTCAGCACAGGAATAAGGTAGGGAAGAATTCTAAGGATCATTTTGACTGCCTCCAGAAGTTAGATCAGATGGCAAATTGTATTTGGTGCTAGGCCTTTCCCTTTAGGTTTTACCCCAACAATGTTTTCATTAGTTTCGCTCACTCTCGAAATCAAGCATTTTACAGCAGGTTGGAGCAGCCTGTATCTCAGCACAGGAATAAGGTAGGGAAGAATTCAAATACTCATTTTGACTGCCTCCAGAAGTTAGACCAGATGGCCAATGGAATTTGGTGCTAGGTCTTTCCCTTTAGGTTTTACCCCAACAATGTTTTCATTAGTTTCGCTCACTCTCGAAATCAAGCATTTTACAGCAGGTTGGAGCAGCCTGTATCTCAGCACAGGAATAAGGTAGGGAAGAATTCTAAGGATCATTTTGACTGCCTCCAGAAGTTAGATCAGATGGCAAATTGTATTTGGTGCTAGGTCTTTCCCTTTAGGTTTTACCCAAACAATGTTTTCATTAGTTTCGCTCACTCTCGAAATCAAGCATTTTACAGCAGGTTGGAGCAGCCTGTATCTCAGCACAGGAATAAGGTAGGGAAGAATTCAAATACTCATTTTGACTGCCTCCAGAAGTTAGATCAGATGGCAAATTGTATTTGGTGCTAGGCCTTTCCCTTTAGGTTTTACCCCAACAATGTTTTCATTAGTTTCGCTCACTCTCGAAATCAAGCATTTTACAGCAGGTTGGAGCAGCCTGTATCTCAGCACAGGAATAAGGTAGGGAAGAATTCTAAGGATCATTTTGACTGCCTCCAGAAGTTAGATCAGATGGGCAATGCAATTTGGTGCTAGGTCTTTCCCTTTAGGTTTTACCCCAACAATGTTTTCATTAGTTTCACTCACTCTCGAAATCAAGCATTTTACAGCAGGTTGGAGCAGCCTGTATCTCAGCACAGGAATAAGGTAGGGAAGAATTCAAATACTCATTTTGACTGCCTCCAGAAGTTAGATCAGGTGGCAAATTGTATTTGGTGCTAGGTCTTTCCCTTTAGGTTTTACCCCAACAATGTTTTCATTAGTTTCGCTCACTCTCGAAATCAAGCATTTTACAGCAGGTTGGAGCAGCCTGTATCTCAGCACAGGAATAAGGTAGGGAAGAATTCAAATACTCATTTTGACTGCCTCCAGAAGTTAGATCAGATGGCAAATTGTATTTGGTGCTAGGCCTTTCCCTTTAGGTTTTACCCCAACAATGTTTTCATTAGTTTCGCTCACTCTCGAAATCAAGCATTTTACAGCAGGTTGGAGCAGCCTGTATCTCAGCACAGGAATAAGGTAGGGAAGAATTCTAAGGATCATTTTGACTGCCTCCAGAAGTTAGATCAGATGGCCAATGCAATTTGGTGCTAGGCCTTTCCCTTTAGGTTTTACCCCAACAATGTTTTCATTAGTTTCGATCACTCTCGAAATCAAGCATTTTACAGCAGGTTGTTGCAGCCTGTATCTCAGCACAGGAATAAGGTAGGGAAGAATTCAAATACTCATTTTGACTGCCTCCAGAAGTTAGATCAGATGGCCAATGCAATTTGGTGCTAGGCTTTTCCCTTTAGGTTTTACCCCAACAATGTTTTCATTAGTTTCGCTCACTCTCGAAATCAAGCATTTTACAGCAGGTTGGAGCAGCCTGTATCTCAGCACAGGAATAAGGTAGGGAAGAATTCAAATACTCATTTTGACTGCCTCCAGAAGTTAGATCAGATGGCAAATTGTATTTGGTGCTAGGTCTTTCCCTTTAGGTTTTACCCCAACAATGTTTTCATTAGTTTCGCTCACTCTCGTAATCAAGCATTTTACAGCAGGTTGGAGCAGCCTGTATCTCAGCACAGGAATAAGGTAGGGAAGAATTCAAATACTCATTTTGACTGCCTCCAGAATTTAGATCAGATGGCCAATGCAATTTGGTGCTAGGTCTTTTCCTTTAGGTTTTACCCCAGAAATGTTTTCATTAGTTTCGCTCACTTTCGAAATCAAGCATTTTACAGCAGGTTGGAGCAGCCTGTATCTCAGCACAGGAATAAGGTAGGGAAGAATTCAAATACTCATTTTGACTGCCTCCAGAAGTTAGATCAGATGGCCAATGCAATTTGGTGCTAGGTCTTTCCCTTTAGGTTTTACCCCAACAATGTTTTCATTAGTTTCGCTCACTCTCGAAATCAAGCATTTTACAGCAGGTTGGAGCAGCCTGTATCTCAGCACAGGAATAAGGTAGGGAAGAATTCTAAGGATCATTTTGACTGCCTCCAGAAGTTAGATCAGATGGCAAATTGGATTTGGTGCTAGGTCTTTCCCTTTAGGTTTCACCCCAACAATGTTTTCATTAGTTTCGCTCACTTTCGAAATCAAGCATTTTACAGCAGGTTGGAGCAGCCTGTATCTCAGCACAGGAATAAGGTAGGGAAGAATTCTAAGGATCATTTTGACTGCCTCCAGAAGTTAGATCAGATGGCAAATTGTATTTGGTGCTAGGCCTTTCCCTTTAGGTTTTACCCCAACAATGTTTTCATTAGTTTCGCTCACTCTCGAAATCAAGCATTTTACAGCAGGTTGGAGCAGCCTGTATCTCAGCACAGGAATAAGGTAGGGAAGAATTCAAATACTCATTTTGACTGCCTCCAGAAGTTAGACCAGATGGCCAATGGAATTTGGTGCTAGGTCTTTCCCTTTAGGTTTTACCCCAACAATGTTTTCATTAGTTTCGCTCACTCTCGAAATCAAGCATTTTACAGCAGGTTGGAGCAGCCTGTATCTCAGCACAGGAATAAGGTAGGGAAGAATTCTAAGGATCATTTTGACTGCCTCCAGAAGTTAGATCAGATGGCAAATTGTATTTGGTGCTAGGTCTTTCCCTTTAGGTTTTACCCAAACAATGTTTTCATTAGTTTCGCTCACTCTCGAAATCAAGCATTTTACAGCAGGTTGGAGCAGCCTGTATCTCAGCACAGGAATAAGGTAGGGAAGAATTCAAATACTCATTTTGACTGCCTCCAGAAGTTAGATCAGATGGCAAATTGTATTTGGTGCTAGGCCTTTCCCTTTAGGTTTTACCCCAACAATGTTTTCATTAGTTTCGCTCACTCTCGAAATCAAGCATTTTACAGCAGGTTGGAGCAGCCTGTATCTCAGCACAGGAATAAGGTAGGGAAGAATTCTAAGGATCATTTTGACTGCCTCCAGAAGTTAGATCAGATGGCCAATGCAATTTGGTGCTAGGCCTTTCCCTTTAGGTTTTACCCCAAAAATGTTTTCATTAGTTTCGCTCACTCTCGAAATCAAGCATTTTACAGCAGGTTGGAGCAGCCTGTATCTCAGCACAGGAATAAGGTAGGGAAGAATTCAAATACTCATTTTGACTGCCTCCAGAAGTTAGATCAGATGGCAAATTGTATTTGGTGCTAGGCCTTTCCCTTTAGGTTTTACCCCAACAATGTTTTCATTAGTTTCGCTCACTCTCGAAATCAAGCATTTTACAGCAGGTTGGAGCAGCCTGTATCTCAGCACAGGAATAAGGTAGGGAAGAATTCAAATACTCATTTTGACTGCCTCCAGAAGTTAGATCAGATGGCCAATGCAATTTGGTGCTAGGTCTTTCCCTTTAGGTTTTACCCCAACAATGTTTTCATTAGTTTCACTCACTCTCGAAATCAAGCATTTTACAGCAGGTTGGAGCAGCCTGTATCTCAGCACAGGAATAAGGTAGGGAAGAATTCTAAGGATCATTTTGACTGCCTCCAGAAGTTAGATCAGATGGCAAATTGTATTTGGTGATAGGTCTTTCCCTTTAGGTTTCACCCCAACAATGTTTTCATTAGTTTCGCTCACTTTCGAAATCAAGCATTTTACAGCAGGTTGGAGCAGCCTGTATCTCAGCACAGGAATAAGGTAGGGAAGAATTCTAAGGATCATTTTGACTGCCTCCAGAAGTTAGATCAGATGGCAAATTGGATTTGGTGCTAGGCCTTTCCCTTTAGGTTTTACCCCAACAATGTTTTCATTAGTTTCGCTCACTCTCGAAATCAAGCATTTTACAGCAGGTTGGAGCAGCCTGTATCTCAGCACAGGAATAAGGTAGGGAAGATTTCTAAGGATCATTTTGACTGCCTCCAGAAGTTAGATCAGATGGCCAATGCAATTTGGTGCTAGGTCTTTCCCTTTAGGTTTTACCCCAACAATGTTTTCATTAGTTTCGCTCACTCTCGAAATCAAGCATTTTACAGCAGGTTGGAGCAGCCTGTATCTCAGCACAGGAATAAGGTAGGGAAGAATTCTAAGGCTCATTTTGACTGCCTCCAGAAGTTCGATCAGATGGCCAATGGAATTTGGTGCTAGGTCTTTCCCTTTAGGTTTTACCCCAACAATGTTTTCATTAGTTTCGCTCACTCTCGAAATCAAGCATTTTACAGCAGGCTGGAGCAGCCTGTATCTCAGCACAGGAATAAGGTAGGGAAGAATTCAAATACTCATTTTGACTGCCTGCAGAAGTTAGACCAGATGGCAAATTGTATTTGGTGCTAGGTCTTTCCCTTTAGGTTTTACCCCAACAATGTTTTCATTAGTTTCGCTCACTCTCGAAATCAAGCATTTTACAGCAGGTTGGAGCAGCCTGTATCTCAGCACAGGAATAAGGTAGGGAAGAATTCTAAGGATCATTTTGACTGCCTCCAGAAGTTAGATCAGATGGCCAATGCAATTTGGTGCTAGGCCTTTTCCTTTAGGTTTTTCGCCAACAATGTTTTCATTAGTTTTGATCACTCTCGAAATCAAGCATTTTACAGCAGGTTGGAGCAGCCTGTATCTCAGCACAGGAATAAGGTAGGGAAGAATTCAAATACTCATTTTGACTGCCTCCAGAAGTTAGATCAGATGGCCAATGCAATTTGGTGCTAGGTCTTTCCCTTTAGGTTTTACCCCAACAATGTTTTCATTAGTTTCACTCACTCTCGAAATCAAGCATTTTACAGCAGGTTGGAGCAGCCTGTATCTCAGCACAGGAATAAGGTAGGGAAGAATTCTAAGGATCATTTTGACTGCCTCCAGAAGTTAGATCAGATGGCAAATTGTATTTGGTGATAGGTCTTTCCCTTTAGGTTTCACCCCAACAATGTTTTCATTAGTTTCGCTCACTTTCGAAATCAAGCATTTTACAGCAGGTTGGAGCAGCCTGTATCTCAGCACAGGAATAAGGTAGGGAAGAATTCTAAGGATCATTTTGACTGCCTCCAGAAGTTAGATCAGATGGCAAATTGTATTTGGTGCTAGGCCTTTCCCTTTAGGTTTTACCCCAACAATGTTTTCATTAGTTTCGCTCACTCTCGAAATCAAGCATTTTACAGCAGGTTGGAGCAGCCTGTATCTCAGCACAGGAATAAGGTAGGGAAGATTTCTAAGGATCATTTTGACTGCCTCCAGAAGTTAGATCAGATGGCCAATGCAATTTGGTGCTAGGTCTTTCCCTTTAGGTTTTACCCCAACAATGTTTTCATTAGTTTCGCTCACTCTCGAAATCAAGCATTTTACAGCAGGTTGGAGCAGCCTGTATCTCAGCACAGGAATAAGGTAGGGAAGAATTCTAAGGCTCATTTTGACTGCCTCCAGAAGTTCGATCAGATGGCCAATGGAATTTGGTGCTAGGTCTTTCCCTTTAGGTTTTACCCCAACAATGTTTTCATTAGTTTCGCTCACTCTCGAAATCAAGCATTTTACAGCAGGCTGGAGCAGCCTGTATCTCAGCACAGGAATAAGGTAGGGAAGAATTCAAATACTCATTTTGACTGCCTGCAGAAGTTAGACCAGATGGCAAATTGTATTTGGTGCTAGGTCTTTCCCTTTAGGTTTTACCCCAACAATGTTTTCATTAGTTTCGCTCACTCTCGAAATCAAGCATTTTACAGCAGGTTGGAGCAGCCTGTATCTCAGCACAGGAATAAGGTAGGGAAGAATTCTAAGGATCATTTTGACTGCCTCCAGAAGTTAGATCAGATGGCCAATGCAATTTGGTGCTAGGCCTTTTCCTTTAGGTTTTTCGCCAACAATGTTTTCATTAGTTTTGATCACTCTCGAAATCAAGCATTTTACAGCAGGTTGGAGCAGCCTGTATCTCAGCACAGGAATAAGGTAGGGAAGAATTCAAATACTCATTTTGACTGCCTCCAGAAGTTAGATCAGATGGCAAACTGTATTTGGTGCTAGTTCTTTCCCTTTAGGTTTTACCCCAACAATGTTTTCATTAGTTTCGCTCACTCTCGAAATCAAGCATTTTACAGCAGGTTGGAGCAGCCTGTATCTCAGCACAGGAATAAGGTAGGGAAGGATTCTAAGGATCATTTTGACTGCCTCCAGAAGTTAGATCAGATGACAAATTGTATTTGGCGCTAGGTCTTTCCCTTTAGGTTTTACCCCAACAATGTTTTCATTAGTTTCGCTCACTCTCGAAATCAAGCATTTTACAGCAGGTTGGAGCAGCCTGTATCTCAGCACAGGAATAAGGTAGGGAAGAATTCTAAGGATCATTTTGACTGCCTCCAGAAGTTAGATCAGATGGCCAATGCAATTTGGTGCTAGGCCTTTCCCTTTAGGTTTTACCCCAACAATGTTTTCATTAGTTTCGCTCACTCTCGAAATCAAGCATTTTACAGCAGGTTGGAGCAGCCTGTATCTCAGCACAGGAATAAGGTAGGGAAGAATTCTAAGGATCATTTTGACTGCCTCCAGAAGTTAGATCAGATGGCCAATGCAATTTGGTGCTAGGCCTTTCCCTTTAGGTTTTACCCCAACAATGTTTTCATTAGTTTCGCTCACTCTCGAAATCAAGCATTTTACAGCAGGTTGGAGCAGCCTGTATCTCAGCACAGGAATAAGGTAGGGAAGAATTCAAATACTCATTTTGACTGCCTCCAGAAGTTAGATCAGATGGCAAATTGTATTTGGTGCTAGGTCTTTCCCTTTAGGTTTTACCCCAACAATGTTTTCATTAGTTTCGCTCACTCTCGAAATCAAGCATTTTACAGCAGGTTGGAGCAGCCTGTATCTCAGCACAGGAATAAGGTAGGGAAGAATTCTAAGGATCATTTTGACTGCCTCCAGAAGTTAGATCAGATGGCAAATTGTATTTGGTGCTAGGTCTTTCCCTTTAGGTTTTACCCCAACAATGTTTTCATTAGATTCGCTCACTCTCGAAATCAAGCATTTTACAGCAGGTTGGAGCAGCCTGTATCTCAGCACAGGAATAAGGTAGGGAAGAATTCAAATACTCATTTTGACTGCCTCCAGAAGTTAGATCAGATGGCCAATGCAATTAGGTGCTAGACCTTTCCCTTTAGGTTTTACCCCAACAATGTTTTCATTAGTTTCGCTCACTCTCGAAATCAAGCATTTTACAGCAGGTTGGAGCAGCCTGTATCTCAGCACAGGAATAAGGTAGGGAAGAATTCAAATACTCATTTTGATTGCCTCCAGAAGTTAGATCAGATGGCAAATTGTATTTGGTGCTAGGTCTTTCCCTTTAGGTTTCACCCCAACAATGTTTTCATTAGTTTCGCTCACTTTCGAAATCAAGCATTTTACAGCAGGTTGGAGCAGCCTGTATCTCAGCACAGGAATAAGGTAGGGAAGAATTCTAAGGATCATTTTGACTGCCTCCAGAAGTTAGATCAGATGGCAAATTGTATTTGGTGCTAGGTCTTTCCCTTTAGGTTTTACCCCAACAATGTTTTCATTAGTTTCGCTCACTCTCGAAATCAAGCATTTTACAGCAGGTTGGAGCAGCCTGTATCTCAGCACAGGAATAAGGTAGGGAAGAATTCTAAGGATCATTTTGACTGCCTCCAGAAGTTAGATCAGATGGGCAATGCAATTTGGTGCTAGGTCTTTCCCTTTAGGTTTTACCCCAACAATGTTTTCATTAGTTTCACTCACTCTCGAAATCAAGCATTTTACAGCAGGTTGGAGCAGCCTGTATCTCAGCACAGGAATAAGGTAGGGAAGAATTCAAATACTCATTTTGACTGCCTCCAGAAGTTAGATCAGGTGGCAAATTGTATTTGGTGCTAGGTCTTTCCCTTTAGGTTTTACCCCAACAATGTTTTCATTAGTTTCGCTCACTCTCGAAATCAAGCATTTTACAGCAGGTTGGAGCAGCCTGTATCTCAGCACAGGAATAAGGTAGGGAAGAATTCAAATACTCATTTTGACTGCCTCCAGAAGTTAGATCAGATGGCAAATTGTATTTGGTGCTAGGCCTTTCCCTTTAGGTTTTACCCCAACAATGTTTTCATTAGTTTCGCTCACTCTCGAAATCAAGCATTTTACAGCAGGTTGGAGCAGCCTGTATCTCAGCACAGGAATAAGGTAGGGAAGAATTCTAAGGATCATTTTGACTGCCTCCAGAAGTTAGATCAGATGGCCAATGCAATTTGGTGCTAGGCCTTTCCCTTTAGGTTTTACCCCAACAATGTTTTCATTAGTTTCGATCACTCTCGAAATCAAGCATTTTACAGCAGGTTGTTGCAGCCTGTATCTCAGCACAGGAATAAGGTAGGGAAGAATTCAAATACTCATTTTGACTGCCTCCAGAAGTTAGATCAGATGGCCAATGCAATTTGGTGCTAGGCTTTTCCCTTTAGGTTTTACCCCAACAATGTTTTCATTAGTTTCGCTCACTCTCGAAATCAAGCATTTTACAGCAGGTTGGAGCAGCCTGTATCTCAGCACAGGAATAAGGTAGGGAAGAATTCAAATACTCATTTTGACTGCCTCCAGAAGTTAGATCAGATGGCAAATTGTATTTGGTGCTAGGTCTTTCCCTTTAGGTTTTACCCCAACAATGTTTTCATTAGTTTCGCTCACTCTCGTAATCAAGCATTTTACAGCAGGTTGGAGCAGCCTGTATCTCAGCACAGGAATAAGGTAGGGAAGAATTCAAATACTCATTTTGACTGCCTCCAGAAGTTAGATCAGATGGCCAATGCAATTTGGTGCTAGGTCTTTTCCTTTAGGTTTTACCCCAAAAATGTTTTCATTAGTTTCGCTCACTTTCGAAATCAAGCATTTTACAGCAGGTTGGAGCAGCCTGTATCTCAGCACAGGAATAAGGTAGGGAAGAATTCAAATACTCATTTTGACTGCCTCCAGAAGTTAGATCAGATGGCCAATGCAATTTGGTGCTAGGTCTTTCCCTTTAGGTTTTACCCCAACAATGTTTTCATTAGTTTCGATCACTCTCGAAATCAAGCATTTTACAGCAGGTTGGAGCAGCCTGTATCTCAGCACAGGAATAAGGTAGGGAAGAATTCTAAGGATCATTTTGACTGCCTCCAGAAGTTAGATCAGATGGCAAATTGGATTTGGTGCTAGGTCTTTCCCTTTAGGTTTCACCCCAACAATGTTTTCATTAGTTTCGCTCACTTTCGAAATCAAGCATTTTACAGCAGGTTGGAGCAGCCTGTATCTCAGCACAGGAATAAGGTAGGGAAGAATTCTAAGGATCATTTTGACTGCCTCCAGAAGTTAGATCAGATGGCAAATTGTATTTGGTGCTAGGCCTTTCCCTTTAGGTTTTACCCCAACAATGTTTTCATTAGTTTCGCTCACTCTCGAAATCAAGCATTTTACAGCAGGTTGGAGCAGCCTGTATCTCAGCACAGGAATAAGGTAGGGAAGAATTCAAATACTCATTTTGACTGCCTCCAGAAGTTAGACCAGATGGCCAATGGAATTTGGTGCTAGGTCTTTCCCTTTAGGTTTTACCCCAACAATGTTTTCATTAGTTTCGCTCACTCTCGAAATCAAGCATTTTACAGCAGGTTGGAGCAGCCTGTATCTCAGCACAGGAATAAGGTAGGGAAGAATTCTAAGGATCATTTTGACTGCCTCCAGAAGTTAGATCAGATGGCAAATTGTATTTGGTGCTAGGTCTTTCCCTTTAGGTTTTACCCAAACAATGTTTTCATTAGTTTCGCTCACTCTCGAAATCAAGCATTTTACAGCAGGTTGGAGCAGCCTGTATCTCAGCACAGGAATAAGGTAGGGAAGAATTCAAATACTCATTTTGACTGCCTCCAGAAGTTAGATCAGATGGCAAATTGTATTTGGTGCTAGGCCTTTCCCTTTAGGTTTTACCCCAACAATGTTTTCATTAGTTTCGCTCACTCTCGAAATCAAGCATTTTACAGCAGGTTGGAGCAGCCTGTATCTCAGCACAGGAATAAGGTAGGGAAGAATTCTAAGGATCATTTTGACTGCCTCCAGAAGTTAGATCAGATGGCCAATGCAATTTGGTGCTAGGCCTTTCCCTTTAGGTTTTACCCCAAAAATGTTTTCATTAGTTTCGCTCACTCTCGAAATCAAGCATTTTACAGCAGGTTGGAGCAGCCTGTATCTCAGCACAGGAATAAGGTAGGGAAGAATTCAAATACTCATTTTGACTGCCTCCAGAAGTTAGATCAGATGGCAAATTGTATTTGGTGCTAGGCCTTTCCCTTTAGGTTTTACCCCAACAATGTTTTCATTAGTTTCGCTCACTCTCGAAATCAAGCATTTTACAGCAGGTTGGAGCAGCCTGTATCTCAGCACAGGAATAAGGTAGGGAAGAATTCAAATACTCATTTTGACTGCCTCCAGAAGTTAGATCAGATGGCCAATGCAATTTGGTGCTAGGTCTTTCCCTTTAGGTTTTACCCCAACAATGTTTTCATTAGTTTCACTCACTCTCGAAATCAAGCATTTTACAGCAGGTTGGAGCAGCCTGTATCTCAGCACAGGAATAAGGTAGGGAAGAATTCTAAGGATCATTTTGACTGCCTCCAGAAGTTAGATCAGATGGCAAATTGTATTTGGTGATAGGTCTTTCCCTTTAGGTTTCACCCCAACAATGTTTTCATTAGTTTCGCTCACTTTCGAAATCAAGCATTTTACAGCAGGTTGGAGCAGCCTGTATCTCAGCACAGGAATAAGGTAGGGAAGAATTCTAAGGATCATTTTGACTGCCTCCAGAAGTTAGATCAGATGGCAAATTGTATTTGGTGCTAGGCCTTTCCCTTTAGGTTTTACCCCAACAATGTTTTCATTAGTTTCGCTCACTCTCGAAATCAAGCATTTTACAGCAGGTTGGAGCAGCCTGTATCTCAGCACAGGAATAAGGTAGGGAAGATTTCTAAGGATCATTTTGACTGCCTCCAGAAGTTAGATCAGATGGCCAATGCAATTTGGTGCTAGGTCTTTCCCTTTAGGTTTTACCCCAACAATGTTTTCATTAGTTTCGCTCACTCTCGAAATCAAGCATTTTACAGCAGGTTGGAGCAGCCTGTATCTCAGCACAGGAATAAGGTAGGGAAGAATTCTAAGGCTCATTTTGACTGCCTCCAGAAGTTCGATCAGATGGCCAATGGAATTTGGTGCTAGGTCTTTCCCTTTAGGTTTTACCCCAACAATGTTTTCATTAGTTTCGCTCACTCTCGAAATCAAGCATCTTACAGCAGGCTGGAGCAGCCTGTATCTCAGCACAGGAATAAGGTAGGGAAGAATTCAAATACTCATTTTGACTGCCTGCAGAAGTTAGACCAGATGGCAAATTGTATTTGGTGCTAGGTCTTTCCCTTTAGGTTTTACCCCAACAATGTTTTCATTAGTTTCGCTCACTCTCGAAATCAAGCATTTTACAGCAGGTTGGAGCAGCCTGTATCTCAGCACAGGAATAAGGTAGGGAAGAATTCTAAGGATCATTTTGACTGCCTCCAGAAGTTAGATCAGATGGCCAATGCAATTTGGTGCTAGGCCTTTTCCTTTAGGTTTTTCGCCAACAATGTTTTCATTAGTTTTGATCACTCTCGAAATCAAGCATTTTACAGCAGGTTGGAGCAGCCTGTATCTCAGCACAGGAATAAGGTAGGGAAGAATTCAAATACTCATTTTGACTGCCTCCAGAAGTTAGATCAGATGGCAAACTGTATTTGGTGCTAGTTCTTTCCCTTTAGGTTTTACCCCAACAATGTTTTCATTAGTTTCGCTCACTCTCGAAATCAAGCATTTTACAGCAGGTTGGAGCAGCCTGTATCTCAGCACAGGAATAAGGTAGGGAAGGATTCTAAGGATCATTTTGACTGCCTCCAGAAGTTAGATCAGATGACAAATTGTATTTGGCGCTAGGTCTTTCCCTTTAGGTTTTACCCCAACAATGTTTTCATTAGTTTCGCTCACTCTCGAAATCAAGCATTTTACAGCAGGTTGGAGCAGCCTGTATCTCAGCACAGGAATAAGGTAGGGAAGAATTCTAAGGATCATTTTGACTGCCTCCAGAAGTTAGATCAGATGGCCAATGCAATTTGGTGCTAGGCCTTTCCCTTTAGGTTTTACCCCAACAATGTTTTCATTATTTTCGCTCACTCTCGAAATCAAGCATTTTACAGCAGGTTGGAGCAGCCTGTATCTCAGCACAGGAATAAGGTAGGGAAGAATTCTAAGGATCATTTTGACTGCCTCCAGAAGTTAGATCAGATGGCCAATGCAATTTGGTGCTAGGCCTTTCCCTTTAGGTTTTACCCCAACAATGTTTTCATTAGTTTCGCTCACTCTCGAAATCAAGCATTTTACAGCAGGTTGGAGCAGCCTGTATCTCAGCACAGGAATAAGGTAGGGAAGAATTCAAATACTCATTTTGACTGCCTCCAGAAGTTAGATCAGATGGCAAATTGTATTTGGTGCTAGGTCTTTCCCTTTAGGTTTTACCCCAACAATGTTTTCATTAGTTTCGCTCACTCTCGAAATCAAGCATTTTACAGCAGGTTGGAGCAGCCTGTATCTCAGCACAGGAATAAGGTAGGGAAGAATTCTAAGGATCATTTTGACTGCCTCCAGAAGTTAGATCAGATGGCAAATTGTATTTGGTGCTAGGTCTTTCCCTTTAGGTTTTACCCCAACAATGTTTTCATTAGATTCGCTCACTCTCGAAATCAAGCATTTTACAGCAGGTTGGAGCAGCCTGTATCTCAGCACAGGAATAAGGTAGGGAAGAATTCAAATACTCATTTTGACTGCCTCCAGAAGTTAGATCAGATGGCCAATGCAATTAGGTGCTAGACCTTTCCCTTTAGGTTTTACCCCAACAATGTTTTCATTAGTTTCGCTCACTCTCGAAATCAAGCATTTTACAGCAGGTTGGAGCAGCCTGTATCTCAGCACAGGAATAAGGTAGGGAAGAATTCAAATACTCATTTTGATTGCCTCCAGAAGTTAGATCAGATGGCAAATTGTATTTGGTGCTAGGTCTTTCCCTTTAGGTTTCACCCCAACAATGTTTTCATTAGTTTCGCTCACTTTCGAAATCAAGCATTTTACAGCAGGTTGGAGCAGCCTGTATCTCAGCACAGGAATAAGGTAGGGAAGAATTCTAAGGATCATTTTGACTGCCTCCAGAAGTTAGATCAGATGGCAAATTATATTTGGTGCTAGGTCTTTCCCTTTAGGTTTTACCCCAACAATGTTTTCATTAGTTTCGCTCACTCTCGAAATCAAGCATTTTACAGCAGGTTGGAGCAGCCTGTATCTCAACACAGGAATAAGGTAGGGAAGAATTCAAATACTCATTTTGACTGCCTCCAGAAGTTAGACCAGATGGCCAATGGAATTTGGTGCTAGGTCTTTCCCTTTAGGTTTTACCCCAACAATGTTTTCATTAGTTTCGCTCACTCTCGAAATCAAGCATTTTACAGCAGGTTGGAGCAGCCTGTATCTCAGCACAGGAATAAGGTAGGGAAGAATTCAAATACTCATTTTGACTGCCTCCAGAAGTTAGATCAGATGGCAAATTGTATTTGGTGCCAGGTCTTTCCCTTTAGGTTTTACCCCAACAATGTTTTCATTAGTTTCGCTCACTCTCGAAATCAAGCATTTTACAGCAGGTTGGAGCAGCCTGTATCTCAGCACAGGAATAAGGTAGGGAAGAATTCTAAGGATCATTTTGACTGCCTCCAGAAGTTAGATCAGATGGCCAATGCAATTTGGTGCTAGGCCTTTCCTTTAGGTTTTACCCCAACAATGTTTTCATTAGTTTCGCTCACTTTCGAAATCAAGCATTTTACAGCAGGTTGTTGCAGCCTGTATCTCAGCACAGGAATAAGGTAGGGAAGAATTCAAATACTCATTTTGACTGCCTCCAGAAGTTAGATCAGATGGCCAATGCAATTTGGTGCTAGGCCTTTCCCTTTAGGTTTTACCCCAACAATGTTTTCATTAGTTTCGCTCACTCTCGAAATCAAGCATTTTACATCAGGTTGGAGCAGCCTGTATCTCAGCACAGGAATAAGGTAGGGAAGAATTCAAATACTCATTTTGACTGCCTCCAGAAGTTAGATCAGATGGCAAATTGTATTTGGTGCTAGGTCTTTCCCTTTAGATTTTACCCCAACAATGTTTTCATTAGTTTCGCTCACTCTCGTAATCAAGCATTTTACAGCAGGTTGGAGCAGCCTGTATCTCAGCACAGGAATAAGGTAGGGAAGAATTCAAATACTCATTTTGACTGCCTCCAGAAGTTAGATCAGATGGCCAATGCAATTTGGTGCTAGGTCTTTTCCTTTAGGTTTTACCCCAAAAATGTTTTCATTATTTTCGCTCACTCTCGAAATCAAGCATTTTACAGCAGGTTGGAGCAGCCTGTATCTCAGCACAGGAATAAGGTAGGGAAGAATTCAAATACTCATTTTGACTGCCTCCAGAAGTTAGATCAGATGGCAAATTGTATTTGGTGCTAGGCCTTTCCCTTTAGGTTTTACCCCAACAATGTTTTCATTAGTTTCGCTCACTCTCGAAATCAAGCATTTTACAGCAGGTTGGAGCAGCCTGTATCTCAGCACAGGAATAAGGTAGGGAAGAATTCTAAGGATCATTTTGACTGCCTCCAGAAGTCAGATCAGATGGCAAATTGGATTTGGTGCTAGGTCTTTCCCTTTAGGTTTTACCCCAACAATGTTTTCATTAGTTTCGCTCACTCTCGAAATCAAGCATTTTACAGCAGGTTGGAGCAGCCTGTATCTCAGCACAGGAATAAGGTAGGGAAGAATTCAAATACTCATTTTGACTGCCTCCAGAAGTTAGATCAGATGGCCAATGCAATTTGGTGCTAGACCTTTTCCTTTAGGTTTTTCGCCAACAATGTTTTCATTAGTTTCGCTCACTCTCGAAATCAAGCATTTTACAGCAGGTTGGAGCAGCCTGTATCTCAGCACAGGAATAAGGTAGGGAAGAATTCTAAGGATCATTTTGACTGCCTCCAGAAGTTAGATCAGATGGCCAATTGGATTTGGTGCTAGGTCTTTCCCTTTAGGTTTTACCCCAACAATGTTTTCATTAGTTTCGCTCACTCTCGAAATCAAGCATTTTACAGCAGGTTGGAGCAGCCTGTATCTCAGCACAGGAATAAGGTAGGGAAGGATTCTAAGGATCATTTTGACTGCCTCCAGAAGTTAGATCAGATGGCCAATGGAATTTGGTGCTAGGCCTTTCCCTTTAGGTTTTACCCCAACAATGTTTTCATTAGTTTCGCTCACTCTCGAAATCAAGCATTTTACAGCAGGTTGGAGCAGCCTGTATCTCAGCACAGGAATAAGGTAGGGAAGAATTCTAAGGATCATTTTGACTGCCTCCAGAAGTTAGATCAGATGGCAAATTGTATTTGGTGCTAGGTCTTTCCCTTTAGGTTTCACCCCAACAATGTTTTCATTAGTTTCGCTCACTTTCGAAATCAAGCATTTTACAGCAGGTTGGAGCAGCCTGTATCTCAGCACAGGAATAAGGTAGGGAAGAATTCTAAGGATCATTTTGACTGCCTCCAGAAGTTAGATCAGATGGCAAATTGTATTTGGTGCTAGGTCTTTCCCTGTAGGTTTTACCCCAACAATGTTTTCATTAGTTTCGCTCACTCTCGAAATCAAGCATTTTACAGCAGGTTGGAGCAGCCTGTATCTCAGCACAGGAATAAGGTAGGGAAGAATTCAAATACTCATTTTGACTGCCTCCAGAAGTTAGACCAGATGGCCAATGGAATTCGGTGCTAGGTCTTTCCCTTTAGGTTTTAGCCCAACAATGTTTTCATTAGTTTCGCTCACTCTCGAAATCAAGCATTTTACAGCAGGTTGGAGCAGCCTGTATCTCAGCACAGGAATAAGGTAGGGAAGAATTCAAATACTCATTTTGACTGCCTCCAGAAGTTAGATCAGATGGCAAATTGTATTTGGTGCTAGGCCTTTCCCTTTAGGTTTTACCCCAACAATGTTTTCATTAGTTTCGCTCACTCTCGAAATCAAGCATTTTACAGCAGGTTGGAGCAGCCTGTATCTCAGCACAGGAATAAGGTAGGGAAGAATTCTAAGGATCATTTTGACTGCCTCCAGAAGTTAGATCAGATGGCCAATGCAATTTGGTGCTAGGCCTTTCCCTTTAGGTTTTACCCCAACAATGTTTTCATTAGTTTCGATCACTCTCGAAATCAAGCATTTTACAGCAGGTTGTTGCAGCCTGTATCTCAGCACAGGAATAAGGTAGGGAAGAATTCAAATACTCATTTTGACTGCCTCCAGAAGTTAGATCAGATGGCCAATGCAATTTGGTGCTAGGCCTTTCCCTTTAGGTTTTACCCCAACAATGTTTTCATTAGTTTCGCTCACTCTCAAAATCAAGCATTTTACAGCAGGTTGGAACAGCCTGTATGTCAGCACAGGAATAAGGTAGGGAAGAATTCTAAGGATCATTTTGACTGCCTCCAGAAGTTAGATCAGATGGCAAATTGGATTTGGTGCTAGGTCTTTCCCTTTAGGTTTTACCCCAACAATGTTTTCATTAGTTTCGCTCACTCTCGTAATCAAGCATTTTACAGCAGGTTGGAGCAGCCTGTATCTCAGCACAGGAATAAGGTAGGGAATAATTCAAATACTCATTTTGACTGCCTCCAGAAGTTAGATCAGATGGCCAATGCAATTTGGTGCTAGGTCTTTTCCTTTAGGTTTTACCCCAAAAATGTTTTCATTAGTTTCGCTCACTCTCGAAATCAAGCATTTTACAGCAGGTTGGAGCAGCCTGTATCTCAGCACAGGAATAAGGTAGGGAAGAATTCAAATACTCATTTTGACTGCCTCCAGAAGTTAGATCAGATGGCCAATGCAATTTGGTGCTAGACCTTTCCCTTTATGTTTTACCCCAACAATGTTTTCATTAGTTTCGCTCACTCTCGAAATCAAGCATTTTACAGCAGGTTGGAGCAGCCTGTATCTCAGCACAGGAATAAGGTAGGGAAGAATTCTAAGGATCATTTTGACTGCCTCCAGAAGTTAGATCAGATGGCCAATGGAATTTGGTGCTAGGTCTTTCCCTTTAGGTTTTACCCCAACAATGTTTTCATTAGTTTCGCTCACTCTCGAAATCAAGCATTTTACAGCAGGTTGGAGCAGCCTGTATCTCAGCACAGGAATAAGGTAGGGAAGAATTCAAATACTCATTTTGACTGCCTCCAGAAGTTAGATCAGATGGCAAATTGTATTTGGTGCTAGGCCTTTCCCTTTAGGTTTTACCCCAACAATGTTTTCATTAGTTTCGCTCACTCTCGAAATCAAGCATTTTACAGCAGGTTGGAGCAGCCTGTATCTCAGCACAGGAATAAGGTAGGGAAGAATTCTAAGGATCATTTTGACTGCCTCCAGAAGTTAGATCAGATGGCCAATGCAATTTGGTGCTAGGCCTTTCCCTTTAGGTTTTACCCCAACAATGTTTTCATTAGTTTCGATCACTCTCGAAATCAAGCATTTTACAGCAGGTTGTTGCAGCCTGTATCTCAGCACAGGAATAAGGTAGGGAAGAATTCAAATACTCATTTTGACTGCCTCCAGAAGTTAGATCAGATGGCCAATGCAATTTGGTGCTAGGCCTTTCCCTTTAGGTTTTACCCCAACAATGTTTTCATTAGTTTCGCTCACTCTCAAAATCAAGCATTTTACAGCAGGTTGGAACAGCCTGTATGTCAGCACAGGAATAAGGTAGGGAAGAATTCTAAGGATCATTTTGACTGCCTCCAGAAGTTAGATCAGATGGCAAATTGGATTTGGTGCTAGGTCTTTCCCTTTAGGTTTCACCCCAACAATGTTTTCATTAGTTTCGCTCACTTTCGAAATCAAGCATTTTACAGCAGGTTGGAGCAGCCTGTATCTCAGCACAGGAATAAGGTAGGGAAGAATTCTAAGGATCATTTTGACTGCCTCCAGAAGTTAGATCAGATGGCAAATTGTATTTGGTGCTAGGTCTTTCCCTGTAGGTTTTACCCCAACAATGTTTTCATTAGTTTCGCTCACTCTCGAAATCAAGCATTTTACAGCAGGTTGGAGCAGCCTGTATCTCAGCACAGGAATAAGGTAGGGAAGAATTCAAATACTCATTTTGACTGCCTCCAGAAGTTAGACCAGATGGCCAATGGAATTCGGTGCTAGGTCTTTCCCTTTAGGTTTTAGCCCAACAATGTTTTCATTAGTTTCGCTCACTCTCGAAATCAAGCATTTTACAGCAGGTTGGAGCAGCCTGTATCTCAGCACAGGAATAAGGTAGGGAAGAATTCAAATACTCATTTTGACTGCCTCCAGAAGTTAGATCAGATGGCAAATTGTATTTGGTGCTAGGCCTTTCCCTTTAGGTTTTACCCCAACAATGTTTTCATTAGTTTCGCTCACTCTCGAAATCAAGCATTTTACAGCAGGTTGGAGCAGCCTGTATCTCAGCACAGGAATAAGGTAGGGAAGAATTCTAAGGATCATTTTGACTGCCTCCAGAAGTTAGATCAGATGGCCAATGCAATTTGGTGCTAGGCCTTTCCCTTTAGGTTTTACCCCAACAATGTTTTCATTAGTTTCGATCACTCTCGAAATCAAGCATTTTACAGCAGGTTGTTGCAGCCTGTATCTCAGCACAGGAATAAGGTAGGGAAGAATTCAAATACTCATTTTGACTGCCTCCAGAAGTTAGATCAGATGGCCAATGCAATTTGGTGCTAGGCCTTTCCCTTTAGGTTTTACCCCAACAATGTTTTCATTAGTTTCGCTCACTCTCAAAATCAAGCATTTTACAGCAGGTTGGAACAGCCTGTATGTCAGCACAGGAATAAGGTAGGGAAGAATTCTAAGGATCATTTTGACTGCCTCCAGAAGTTAGATCAGATGGCAAATTGGATTTGGTGCTAGGTCTTTCCCTTTAGGTTTTACCCCAACAATGTTTTCATTAGTTTCGCTCACTCTCGTAATCAAGCATTTTACAGCAGGTTGGAGCAGCCTGTATCTCAGCACAGGAATAAGGTAGGGAATAATTCAAATACTCATTTTGACTGCCTCCAGAAGTTAGATCAGATGGCCAATGCAATTTGGTGCTAGGTCTTTTCCTTTAGGTTTTACCCCAAAAATGTTTTCATTAGTTTCGCTCACTCTCGAAATCAAGCATTTTACAGCAGGTTGGAGCAGCCTGTATCTCAGCACAGGAATAAGGTAGGGAAGAATTCAAATACTCATTTTGACTGCCTCCAGAAGTTAGATCAGATGGCCAATGCAATTTGGTGCTAGACCTTTCCCTTTATGTTTTACCCCAACAATGTTTTCATTAGTTTCGCTCACTCTCGAAATCAAGCATTTTACAGCAGGTTGGAGCAGCCTGTATCTCAGCACAGGAATAAGGTAGGGAAGAATTCTAAGGATCATTTTGACTGCCTCCAGAAGTTAGATCAGATGGCCAATGGAATTTGGTGCTAGGTCTTTCCCTTTAGGTTTTACCCCAACAATGTTTTCATTAGTTTCGCTCACTCTCGAAATCAAGCATTTTACAGCAGGTTGGAGCAGCCTGTATCTCAGCACAGGAATAAGGTAGGGAAGAATTCAAATACTCATTTTGACTGCCTCCAGAAGTTAGATCAGATGGCAAATTGTATTTGGTGCTAGGCCTTTCCCTTTAGGTTTTACCCCAACAATGTTTTCATTAGTTTCGCTCACTCTCGAAATCAAGCATTTTACAGCAGGTTGGAGCAGCCTGTATCTCAGCACAGGAATAAGGTAGGGAAGAATTCTAAGGATCATTTTGACTGCCTCCAGAAGTTAGATCAGATGGCCAATGCAATTTGGTGCTAGGCCTTTCCCTTTAGGTTTTACCCCAACAATGTTTTCATTAGTTTCGATCACTCTCGAAATCAAGCATTTTACAGCAGGTTGTTGCAGCCTGTATCTCAGCACAGGAATAAGGTAGGGAAGAATTCAAATACTCATTTTGACTGCCTCCAGAAGTTAGATCAGATGGCCAATGCAATTTGGTGCTAGGCCTTTCCCTTTAGGTTTTACCCCAACAATGTTTTCATTAGTTTCGCTCACTCTCAAAATCAAGCATTTTACAGCAGGTTGGAACAGCCTGTATGTCAGCACAGGAATAAGGTAGGGAAGAATTCTAAGGATCATTTTGACTGCCTCCAGAAGTTAGATCAGATGGCCAATGGAATTTGGTGCTAGGTCTTTCCCTTTAGGTTTTACCCCAACAATGTTTTCATTAGTTTCGCTCACTCTCGAAATCAAGCATTTTACAGCAGGTTGGAGCAGCCTGTATCTCAGCACAGGAATAAGGTAGGGAAGAATTCAAATACTCATTTTGACTGCCTCCAGAAGTTAGATCAGATGGCAAATTGTATTTGGTGCTAGGCCTTTCCCTTTAGGTTTTACCCCAACAATGTTTTCATTAGTTTCGCTCACTCTCGAAATCAAGCATTTTACAGCAGGTTGGAGCAGCCTGTATCTCAGCACAGGAATAAGGTAGGGAAGAATTCTAAGGATCATTTTGACTGCCTCCAGAAGTTAGATCAGATGGCCAATGCAATTTGGTGCTAGGCCTTTCCCTTTAGGTTTTACCCCAACAATGTTTTCATTAGTTTCGATCACTCTCGAAATCAAGCATTTTACAGCAGGTTGTTGCAGCCTGTATCTCAGCACAGGAATAAGGTAGGGAAGAATTCAAATACTCATTTTGACTGCCTCCAGAAGTTAGATCAGATGGCCAATGCAATTTGGTGCTAGGCCTTTCCCTTTAGGTTTTACCCCAACAATGTTTTCATTAGTTTCGCTCACTCTCAAAATCAAGCATTTTACAGCAGGTTGGAACAGCCTGTATGTCAGCACAGGAATAAGGTAGGGAAGAATTCTAAGGATCATTTTGACTGCCTCCAGAAGTTAGATCAGATGGCAAATTGGATTTGGTGCTAGGTCTTTCCCTTTAGGTTTTACCCCAACAATGTTTTCATTAGTTTCGCTCACTCTCGTAATCAAGCATTTTACAGCAGGTTGGAGCAGCCTGTATCTCAGCACAGGAATAAGGTAGGGAATAATTCAAATACTCATTTTGACTGCCTCCAGAAGTTAGATCAGATGGCCAATGCAATTTGGTGCTAGGTCTTTTCCTTTAGGTTTTACCCCAAAAATGTTTTCATTAGTTTCGCTCACTCTCGAAATCAAGCATTTTACAGCAGGTTGGAGCAGCCTGTATCTCAGCACAGGAATAAGGTAGGGAAGAATTCAAATACTCATTTTGACTGCCTCCAGAAGTTAGATCAGATGGCAAATTGTATTTGGTGCTAGGTCTTTCCCTTTAGGTTTTACCCCAACAATGTTTTCATTAGTTTCGCTCACTCTCGAAATCAAGCATTTCACAGCAGGTTGGAGCAGCCTGTATCTCAGCACAGGAATAAGGTAGGGAAGGATTCTAAGGATCATTTTGACTGCCTCCAGAAGTTAGATCAGATGGCAAATTGTATTTGGTGCTAGGTCTTTCCCTTTAGGTTTTACCCCAACAATGTTTTCATTAGTTTCGCTCACTCTCGAAATCAAGCATTTTACAGCAGGTTGGAGCAGCCTGTATCTCAGCACAGGAATAAGGTAGGGAAGAATTCAAATACTCATTTTGACTGCCTCCAGAAGTTAGATCAGATGGCCAATGCAATTTGGTGCTAGGTCTTTCCCTTTAGGTTTTACCCCAACAATGTTTTCATTAGTTTCGCTCACTCTCGAAATCAAGCATTTTACAGCAGGTTGGAGCAGCCTGTATCTCAGCACAGGAATAAGGTAGGGAAGAATTCTAAGGATCATTTTGACTGCCTCCAGAAGTCAGATCAGATGGCAAATTGGATTTGGTGCTAGGTCTTTCCCTTTAGGTTTTACCCCAACAATGTTTTCATTAGTTTCGCTCACTCTCGAAATCAAGCATTTTACAGCAGGTTGGAGCAGCCTGTATCTCAGCACAGGAATAAGGTAGGGAAGAATTCAAATACTCATTTTGACTGCCTCCAGAAGTTAGATCAGATGGCCAATGCAATTTGGTGCTAGACCTTTTCCTTTAGGTTTTTCGCCAACAATGTTTTCATTAGTTTCGCTCACTCTCGAAATCAAGCATTTTACAGCAGGTTGGAGCAGCCTGTATCTCAGCACAGGAATAAGGTAGGGAAGAATTCTAAGGATCATTTTGACTGCCTCCAGAAGTTAGATCAGATGGCCAATTGGATTTGGTGCTAGGTCTTTCCCTTTAGGTTTTACCCCAACAATGTTTTCATTAGTTTCGCTCACTCTCGAAATCAAGCATTTTACAGCAGGTTGGAGCAGCCTGTATCTCAGCACAGGAATAAGGTAGGGAAGGATTCTAAGGATCATTTTGACTGCCTCCAGAAGTTAGATCAGATGGCCAATGGAATTTGGTGCTAGGCCTTTCCCTTTAGGTTTTACCCCAACAATGTTTTCATTAGTTTCGCTCACTCTCGAAATCAAGCATTTTACAGCAGGTTGGAGCAGCCTGTATCTCAGCACAGGAATAAGGTAGGGAAGAATTCTAAGGATCATTTTGACTGCCTCCAGAAGTTAGATCAGATGGCAAATTGTATTTGGTGCTAGGTCTTTCCCTTTAGGTTTCACCCCAACAATGTTTTCATTAGTTTCGCTCACTTTCGAAATCAAGCATTTTACAGCAGGTTGGAGCAGCCTGTATCTCAGCACAGGAATAAGGTAGGGAAGAATTCTAAGGATCATTTTGACTGCCTCCAGAAGTTAGATCAGATGGCAAATTGTATTTGGTGCTAGGTCTTTCCCTGTAGGTTTTACCCCAACAATGTTTTCATTAGTTTCGCTCACTCTCGAAATCAAGCATTTTACAGCAGGTTGGAGCAGCCTGTATCTCAGCACAGGAATAAGGTAGGGAAGAATTCAAATACTCATTTTGACTGCCTCCAGAAGTTAGACCAGATGGCCAATGGAATTCGGTGCTAGGTCTTTCCCTTTAGGTTTTAGCCCAACAATGTTTTCATTAGTTTCGCTCACTCTCGAAATCAAGCATTTTACAGCAGGTTGGAGCAGCCTGTATCTCAGCACAGGAATAAGGTAGGGAAGAATTCAAATACTCATTTTGACTGCCTCCAGAAGTTAGATCAGATGGCAAATTGTATTTGGTGCTAGGCCTTTCCCTTTAGGTTTTACCCCAACAATGTTTTCATTAGTTTCGCTCACTCTCGAAATCAAGCATTTTACAGCAGGTTGGAGCAGCCTGTATCTCAGCACAGGAATAAGGTAGGGAAGAATTCTAAGGATCATTTTGACTGCCTCCAGAAGTTAGATCAGATGGCCAATGCAATTTGGTGCTAGGCCTTTCCCTTTAGGTTTTACCCCAACAATGTTTTCATTAGTTTCGATCACTCTCGAAATCAAGCATTTTACAGCAGGTTGTTGCAGCCTGTATCTCAGCACAGGAATAAGGTAGGGAAGAATTCAAATACTCATTTTGACTGCCTCCAGAAGTTAGATCAGATGGCCAATGCAATTTGGTGCTAGGCCTTTCCCTTTAGGTTTTACCCCAACAATGTTTTCATTAGTTTCGCTCACTCTCAAAATCAAGCATTTTACAGCAGGTTGGAACAGCCTGTATGTCAGCACAGGAATAAGGTAGGGAAGAATTCTAAGGATCATTTTGACTGCCTCCAGAAGTTAGATCAGATGGCAAATTGGATTTGGTGCTAGGTCTTTCCCTTTAGGTTTTACCCCAACAATGTTTTCATTAGTTTCGCTCACTCTCGTAATCAAGCATTTTACAGCAGGTTGGAGCAGCCTGTATCTCAGCACAGGAATAAGGTAGGGAAGAATTCAAATACTCATTTTGACTGCCTCCAGAAGTTAGATCAGATGGCCAATGCAATTTGGTGCTAGACCTTTCCCTTTATGTTTTACCCCAACAATGTTTTCATTAGTTTCGCTCACTCTCGAAATCAAGCATTTTACAGCAGGTTGGAGCAGCCTGTATCTCAGCACAGGAATAAGGTAGGGAAGAATTCTAAGGATCATTTTGACTGCCTCCAGAAGTTAGATCAGATGGCCAATGGAATTTGGTGCTAGGTCTTTCCCTTTAGGTTTTACCCCAACAATGTTTTCATTAGTTTCGCTCACTCTCGAAATCAAGCATTTTACAGCAGGTTGGAGCAGCCTGTATCTCAGCACAGGAATAAGGTAGGGAAGAATTCTAAGGATCATTTTGACTGCCTCCAGAAGTTAGATCAGATGGCCAATGGAATTTGGTGCTAGGCCTTTCCCTTTATGTTTTACCCCAACAATGTTTTCATTAGTTTCGCTCACTCTCGAAATCAAGCATTTTACAGCAGGTTGGAGCAGCCTGTATCTCAGCACAGGAATAAGGTAGGGAAGAATTCAAATACTCATTTTGACTGCCTCCAGAAGTTAGATCAGATGGCAAATTGTATTTGGTGCTAGGTCTTTCCCTTTAGGTTTTACCCCAACAATGTTTTCATTAGTTTCGCTCACTCTCGAAATCAAGCATTTCACAGCAGGTTGGAGCAGCCTGTATCTCAGCACAGGAATAAGGTAGGGAAGGATTCTAAGGATCATTTTGACTGCCTCCAGAAGTTAGATCAGATGGCAAATTGTATTTGGTGCTAGGTCTTTCCCTTTAGGTTTTACCCCAACAATGTTTTCATTAGTTTCGCTCACTCTCGAAATCAAGCATTTTACAGCAGGTTGGAGCAGCCTGTATCTCAGCACAGGAATAAGGTAGGGAAGAATTCAAATACTCATTTTGACTGCCTCCAGAAGTTAGATCAGATGGCCAATGCAATTTGGTGCTAGGTCTTTCCCTTTAGGTTTTACCCCAACAATGTTTTCATTAGTTTCGCTCACTCTCGAAATCAAGCATTTTACAGCAGGTTGGAGCAGCCTGTATCTCAGCACAGGAATAAGGTAGGGAAGAATTCAAATACTCATTTTGACTGCCTCCAGAAGTTAGATCAGATGGCCAATGCAATTTGGTGCTAGGTCTTTCCCTTTAGGTTTTACCCCAACAATGTTTTCATTAGTTTCGCTCACTCTCGAAATCAAGCATTTTACAGCAGGTTGGAGCAGCCTGTATCTCAGCACAGGAATAAGGTAGGGAAGAATTCAAATACTCATTTTGACTGCCTCCAGAAGTTAGATCAGATGGCCAATGGAATTTGGTGCTAGGCCTTTCCCTTTATGTTTTACCCCAACAATGTTTTCATTAGTTTCACTCACTCTCGAAATCAAGCATTTTACAGCAGGTTGGAGCAGCCTGTATCTCAGCACAGGAATAAGGTAGGGAAGAATTCAAATACTCATTTTGACTGCCTCCAGAAGTTAGATCAGATGGCAAATTGGATTTGGTGCTAGGTCTTTCCCTTTAGGTTTTACCCCAACAATGTTTTCATTAGTTTCGCTCACTCTCGAAATCAAGCATTTCACAGCAGGTTGGAGCAGCCTGTATCTCAGCACAGGAATAAGGTAGGGAAGGATTCTAAGGATCATTTTGACTGCCTCCAGAGGTTAGATCAGATGGCAAATTGTATTTGGTGCTAGGTCTTTCCCTTTAGGTTTTACCCCAACAATGTTTTCATTAGTTTCGCTCACTCTCGAAATCAAGCATTTTACAGCAGGTTGGAGCAGCCTGTATCTCAGCACAGGAATAAGGTAGGGAAGAATTCAAATACTCATTTTGACTGCCTCCAGAAGTTAGACCAGATGGCCAATGGAATTTGGTGCTAGGTCTTTCCCTTTAGGTTTTACCCCAACAATGTTTTCATTAGTTTCGCTCACTCTCGAAATCAAGCATTTTACAGCAGGTTGGAGCAGCCTGTATCTCAGCACAGGAATAAGGTAGGGAAGAATTCAAATACTCATTTTGACTGCCTCCAGAAGTTAGATCAGATGGCAAATTGTATTTGGTGCTAGGTCTTTCCCTTTAGGATTTACCCCAACAATGTTTTCATTAGTTTCGCTCACTTTCGAAATCAAGCATTTTACAGCAGGTTGGAGCAGCCTGTATCTCAGCACAGGAATAAGGTAGGGAAGAATTCTAAGGATCATTTTGACTGCCTCCAGAAGTTAGATCAGATGGCAAATTGTATTTGGTGCTAGGTCTTTCCCTTTAGGTTTTACCCCAACAATGTTTTCATTAGTTTCGCTCGCTCTCGAAATCAAGCATTTTACAGCAGGTTGGAGCAGCCTGTATCTCAGCACAGGAATAAGGTAGGGAAGAATTCTAAGGATCATTTTGACTGCCTCCAGAAGTTAGACCAGATGGCCAATGGAATTTGGTGCTAGGTCTTTCCCTTTAGGTTTTACCCCAACAATGTTTTCATTAGTTTCGCTCACTCTCGAAATCAAGCATTTTACAGCAGGTTGGAGCAGCCTGTATCTGAGCACAGGAATAAGGTAGGGAAGAATTCAAATACTCATTTTGACTGCCTCCAGAAGTTAGATCAGATGGCAAATTGTATTTGGTGCTAGGTCTTTCCCTTTAGGTTTTACCCCAACAATGTTTTCATTAGTTTCGCTCACTCTCGAAATCAAGCATTTTACAGCAGGTTGGAGCAGCCTGTATCTCAGCACAGGAATAAGGTAGGGAAGGATTCTAAGGATCATTTTGACTGCCTCCAGAAGTTAGATCAGATGGCAAATTGTATTTGGTGCTAGGTCTTTCCCTTTAGGTTTTACCCCAACAATGTTTTCATTAGTTTCGCTCACTCTCGAAATCAAGCATTTTACAGCAGGTTGGAGCAGCCTGTATCTCAGCACAGGAATAAGGTAGGGAAGAATTCAAATACTCATTTTGACTGCCTCCAGAAGTTAGACCAGATGGCCAATGGAATTTGGTGCTAGGTCTTTCCCTTTAGGTTTTACCCCAACAATGTTTTCATTAGTTTCGCTCACTCTCGAAATCAAGCATTTTACAGCAGGTTGGAGCAGCCTGTATCTCAGCACAGGAATAAGGTAGGGAAGAATTCAAATACTCATTTTGACTGCCTCCAGAAGTTAGATCAGATGGCCAATGGAATTTGGTGCTAGGCCTTTCCCTTTATGTTTTACCCCAACAATGTTTTCATTAGTTTCGCTCACTCTCGAAATCAAGCATTTTACAGCAGGTTGGAGCAGCCTGTATCTCAGCACAGGAATAAGGTAGGGAAGAATTCAAATACTCATTTTGACTGCCTCCAGAAGTTAGATCAGATGGCAAATTGGATTTGGTGCTAGGTCTTTCCCTTTAGGTTTTACCCCAACAATGTTTTCATTAGTTTCGCTCACTCTCGAAATCAAGCATTTCACAGCAGGTTGGAGCAGCCTGTATCTCAGCACAGGAATAAGGTAGGGAAGGATTCTAAGGATCATTTTGACTGCCTCCAGAGGTTCGATCAGATGGCAAATTGTATTTGGTGCTAGGTCTTTCCCTTTAGGTTTTACCCCAACAATGTTTTCATTAGTTTCGCTCACTCTCGAAATCAAGCATTTCACAGCAGGTTGGAGCAGCCTGTATCTCAGCACAGGAATAAGGTAGGGAAGGATTCTAAGGATCATTTTGACTGCCTCCAGAAGTTAGATCAGATGGCAAATTGTATTTGGTGCTAGGTCTTTCCCTTTAGGTTTTACCCCAACAATGTTTTCATTAGTTTCGCTCACTCTCGAAATCAAGCATTTTACAGCAGGTTGGAGCAGCCTGTATCTCAGCACAGGAATAAGGTAGGGAAGAATTCAAATACTCATTTTGACTGCCTCCAGAAGTTAGATCAGATGGCCAATGCAATTTGGTGCTAGGTCTTTCCCTTTAGGTTTTACCCCAACAATGTTTTCATTAGTTTCGCTCACTCTCGAAATCAAGCATTTTACAGCAGGTTGGAGCAGCCTGTATCTCAGCACAGGAATAAGGTAGGGAAGAATTCAAATACTCATTTTGACTGCCTCCAGAAGTTAGATCAGATGGCCAATGCAATTTGGTGCTAGGTCTTTCCCTTTAGGTTTTACCCCAACAATGTTTTCATTAGTTTCGCTCACTCTCGAAATCAAGCATTTTACAGCAGGTTGGAGCAGCCTGTATCTCAGCACAGGAATAAGGTAGGGAAGAATTCAAATACTCATTTTGACTGCCTCCAGAAGTTAGATCAGATGGCCAATGGAATTTGGTGCTAGGCCTTTCCCTTTATGTTTTACCCCAACAATGTTTTCATTAGTTTCACTCACTCTCGAAATCAAGCATTTTACAGCAGGTTGGAGCAGCCTGTATCTCAGCACAGGAATAAGGTAGGGAAGAATTCAAATACTCATTTTGACTGCCTCCAGAAGTTAGATCAGATGGCAAATTGGATTTGGTGCTAGGTCTTTCCCTTTAGGTTTTACCCCAACAATGTTTTCATTAGTTTCGCTCACTCTCGAAATCAAGCATTTCACAGCAGGTTGGAGCAGCCTGTATCTCAGCACAGGAATAAGGTAGGGAAGGATTCTAAGGATCATTTTGACTGCCTCCAGAGGTTAGATCAGATGGCAAATTGTATTTGGTGCTAGGTCTTTCCCTTTAGGTTTTACCCCAACAATGTTTTCATTAGTTTCGCTCACTCTCGAAATCAAGCATTTTACAGCAGGTTGGAGCAGCCTGTATCTCAGCACAGGAATAAGGTAGGGAAGAATTCAAATACTCATTTTGACTGCCTCCAGAAGTTAGACCAGATGGCCAATGGAATTTGGTGCTAGGTCTTTCCCTTTAGGTTTTACCCCAACAATGTTTTCATTAGTTTCGCTCACTCTCGAAATCAAGCATTTTACAGCAGGTTGGAGCAGCCTGTATCTCAGCACAGGAATAAGGTAGGGAAGAATTCAAATACTCATTTTGACTGCCTCCAGAAGTTAGATCAGATGGCAAATTGTATTTGGTGCTAGGTCTTTCCCTTTAGGATTTACCCCAACAATGTTTTCATTAGTTTCGCTCACTTTCGAAATCAAGCATTTTACAGCAGGTTGGAGCAGCCTGTATCTCAGCACAGGAATAAGGTAGGGAAGAATTCTAAGGATCATTTTGACTGCCTCCAGAAGTTAGATCAGATGGCAAATTGTATTTGGTGCTAGGTCTTTCCCTTTAGGTTTTACCCCAACAATGTTTTCATTAGTTTCGCTCGCTCTCGAAATCAAGCATTTTACAGCAGGTTGGAGCAGCCTGTATCTCAGCACAGGAATAAGGTAGGGAAGAATTCTAAGGATCATTTTGACTGCCTCCAGAAGTTAGACCAGATGGCCAATGGAATTTGGTGCTAGGTCTTTCCCTTTAGGTTTTACCCCAACAATGTTTTCATTAGTTTCGCTCACTCTCGAAATCAAGCATTTTACAGCAGGTTGGAGCAGCCTGTATCTGAGCACAGGAATAAGGTAGGGAAGAATTCAAATACTCATTTTGACTGCCTCCAGAAGTTAGATCAGATGGCAAATTGTATTTGGTGCTAGGTCTTTCCCTTTAGGTTTTACCCCAACAATGTTTTCATTAGTTTCGCTCACTCTCGAAATCAAGCATTTTACAGCAGGTTGGAGCAGCCTGTATCTCAGCACAGGAATAAGGTAGGGAAGGATTCTAAGGATCATTTTGACTGCCTCCAGAAGTTAGATCAGATGGCAAATTGTATTTGGTGCTAGGTCTTTCCCTTTAGGTTTTACCCCAACAATGTTTTCATTAGTTTCGCTCACTCTCGAAATCAAGCATTTTACAGCAGGTTGGAGCAGCCTGTATCTCAGCACAGGAATAAGGTAGGGAAGAATTCAAATACTCATTTTGACTGCCTCCAGAAGTTAGACCAGATGGCCAATGGAATTTGGTGCTAGGTCTTTCCCTTTAGGTTTTACCCCAACAATGTTTTCATTAGTTTCGCTCACTCTCGAAATCAAGCATTTTACAGCAGGTTGGAGCAGCCTGTATCTCAGCACAGGAATAAGGTAGGGAAGAATTCAAATACTCATTTTGACTGCCTCCAGAAGTTAGATCAGATGGCCAATGGAATTTGGTGCTAGGCCTTTCCCTTTATGTTTTACCCCAACAATGTTTTCATTAGTTTCGCTCACTCTCGAAATCAAGCATTTTACAGCAGGTTGGAGCAGCCTGTATCTCAGCACAGGAATAAGGTAGGGAAGAATTCAAATACTCATTTTGACTGCCTCCAGAAGTTAGATCAGATGGCAAATTGGATTTGGTGCTAGGTCTTTCCCTTTAGGTTTTACCCCAACAATGTTTTCATTAGTTTCGCTCACTCTCGAAATCAAGCATTTCACAGCAGGTTGGAGCAGCCTGTATCTCAGCACAGGAATAAGGTAGGGAAGGATTCTAAGGATCATTTTGACTGCCTCCAGAGGTTCGATCAGATGGCAAATTGTATTTGGTGCTAGGTCTTTCCCTTTAGGTTTTACCCCAACAATGTTTTCATTAGTTTCGCTCACTCTCGAAATCAAGCATTTTACAGCAGGTTGGAGCAGCCTGTATCTCAGCACAGGAATAAGGTAGGGAAGAATTCAAATACTCATTTTGACTGCCTCCAGAAGTTAGACCAGATGGCCAATGGAATTTGGTGCTAGGTCTTTCCCTTTAGGTTTTACCCCAACAATGTTTTCATTAGTTTCGCTCACTCTCGAAATCAAGCATTTTACAGCAGGTTGGAGCAGCCTGTATCTCAGCACAGGAATAAGGTAGGGAAGAATTCTAAGGATCATTTTGACTGCCTCCAGAAGTTAGATCAGATGGCCAATGGAATTTGGTGCTAGGCCTTTCCCTTTATGTTTTACCCCAACAATGTTTTCATTAGTTTCGCTCACTCTCGAAATCAAGCATTTTACAGCAGGTTGGAGCAGCCTGTATCTCAGCACAGGAATAAGGTAGGGAAGAATTCAAATACTCATTTTGACTGCCTCCAGAAGTTAGATCAGATGGCAAATTGTATTTGGTGCTAGGTCTTTCCCTTTAGGTTTTACCCCAACAATGTTTTCATTAGTTTCGCTCACTCTCGAAATCAAGCATTTCACAGCAGGTTGGAGCAGCCTGTATCTCAGCACAGGAATAAGGTAGGGAAGGATTCTAAGGATCATTTTGACTGCCTCCAGAAGTTAGATCAGATGGCAAATTGTATTTGGTGCTAGGTCTTTCCCTTTAGGTTTTACCCCAACAATGTTTTCATTAGTTTCGCTCACTCTCGAAATCAAGCATTTTACAGCAGGTTGGAGCAGCCTGTATCTCAGCACAGGAATAAGGTAGGGAAGAATTCAAATACTCATTTTGACTGCCTCCAGAAGTTAGATCAGATGGCCAATGCAATTTGGTGCTAGGTCTTTCCCTTTAGGTTTTACCCCAACAATGTTTTCATTAGTTTCGCTCACTCTCGAAATCAAGCATTTTACAGCAGGTTGGAGCAGCCTGTATCTCAGCACAGGAATAAGGTAGGGAAGAATTCAAATACTCATTTTGACTGCCTCCAGAAGTTAGATCAGATGGCCAATGCAATTTGGTGCTAGGTCTTTCCCTTTAGGTTTTACCCCAACAATGTTTTCATTAGTTTCGCTCACTCTCGAAATCAAGCATTTTACAGCAGGTTGGAGCAGCCTGTATCTCAGCACAGGAATAAGGTAGGGAAGAATTCAAATACTCATTTTGACTGCCTCCAGAAGTTAGATCAGATGGCCAATGGAATTTGGTGCTAGGCCTTTCCCTTTATGTTTTACCCCAACAATGTTTTCATTAGTTTCGCTCACTCTCGAAATCAAGCATTTTACAGCAGGTTGGAGCAGCCTGTATCTCAGCACAGGAATAAGGTAGGGAAGAATTCAAATACTCATTTTGACTGCCTCCAGAAGTTAGATCAGATGGCAAATTGGATTTGGTGCTAGGTCTTTCCCTTTAGGTTTTACCCCAACAATGTTTTCATTAGTTTCGCTCACTCTCGAAATCAAGCATTTCACAGCAGGTTGGAGCAGCCTGTATCTCAGCACAGGAATAAGGTAGGGAAGGATTCTAAGGATCATTTTGACTGCCTCCAGAGGTTCGATCAGATGGCAAATTGTATTTGGTGCTAGGTCTTTCCCTTTAGGTTTTACCCCAACAATGTTTTCATTAGTTTCGCTCACTCTCGAAATCAAGCATTTTACAGCAGGTTGGAGCAGCCTGTATCTCAGCACAGGAATAAGGTAGGGAAGAATTCAAATACTCATTTTGACTGCCTCCAGAAGTTAGACCAGATGGCCAATGGAATTTGGTGCTAGGTCTTTCCCTTTAGGTTTTACCCCAACAATGTTTTCATTAGTTTCGCTCACTCTCGAAATCAAGCATTTTACAGCAGGTTGGAGCAGCCTGTATCTCAGCACAGGAATAAGGTAGGGAAGAATTCAAATACTCATTTTGACTGCCTCCAGAAGTTAGATCAGATGGCAAATTGTATTTGGTGCTAGGTCTTTCCCTTTAGGTTTTACCCCAACAATGTTTTCATTAGTTTCGCTCACTTTCGAAATCAAGCATTTTACAGCAGGTTGGAGCAGCCTGTATCTCAGCACAGGAATAAGGTAGGGAAGAATTCTAAGGATCATTTTGACTGCCTCCAGAAGTTAGATCAGATGGCAAATTGTATTTGGTGCTAGGTCTTTCCCTTTAGGTTTTACCCCAACAATGTTTTCATTAGTTTCGCTCGCTCTCGAAATCAAGCATTTTACAGCAGGTTGGAGCAGCCTGTATCTCAGCACAGGAATAAGGTAGGGAAGAATTCAAATACTCATTTTGACTGCCTCCAGAAGTTAGACCAGATGGCCAATGCAATTTGGTGCTAGACCTTTCCCTTTAGGTTTTACCCCAACAATGTTTTCATTAGTTTCGCTCACTCTCGAAATCAAGCATTTTACAGCAGGTTGGAGCAGCCTGTATCTCAGCACAGGAATAAGGTAGGGAAGAATTCAAATACTCATTTTGACTGCCTCCAGAAGTTAGATCAGATGGCAAATTGTATTTGGTGCTAGGTCTTTCCATTTAGGTTTCACCCCAACAATGTTTTCATTAGTTTCGCTCACTCTCGAAATCAAGCATTTTACAGCAGGTTGGAGCAGCCTGTATCTCAGCACAGGAATAAGGTAGGGAAGAATTCTAAGGATCATTTTGACTGCCTCCAGAAGTTAGATCAGATGGCAAATTGTATTTGGTGCTAGGTCTTTCCCTTTAGGTTTTACCCCAACAATGTTTTCATTAGTTTCGCTCACTCTCGAAATCAAGCATTTTACAGCAGGTTGGAGCAGCCTGTATCTCAGCACAGGAATAAGGTAGGGAAGAATTCAAATACTCATTTTGACTGCCTCCAGAAGTTAGACCAGATGGCCAATGGAATTTGGTGCTAGGTCTTTCCCTTTAGGTTTTACCCCAACAATGTTTTCATTAGTTTCGCTCACTCTCGAAATCAAGCATTTTACAGCAGGTTGGAGCAGCCTGTATCTCAGCACAGGAATAAGGTAGGGAAGAATTCAAATACTCATTTTGACTGCCTCCAGAAGTTAGATCAGATGGCAAAATGTATTTGGTGCTAGGTCTTTGCCTTTAGGTTTTACCCCAACAATGTTTTCATTAGTTTCGCTCACTCTCGAAATCAAGCATTTTACAGCAGGTTGGAGCAGCCTGTATCTGAGCACAGGAATAAGGTAGGGAAGAATTCAAATACTCATTTTGACTGCCTCCAGAAGTTAGATCAGATGGCAAATTGTATTTGGTGCTAGGCCTTTCCCTTTAGGTTTTACCCCAACAATGTTTTCATTAGTTTCGCTCACTCTCGAAATCAAGCATTTTACAGCAGGTTGGAGCAGCCTGTATCTCAGCACAGGAATAAGGTAGGGAAGAATTCTAAGGATCATTTTGACTGCCTCCAGAAGTTAGATCAGATGGCCAATGCAATTTGGTGCTAGACCTTTCCCTTTAGGTTTTACCCCAACAATGTTTTCATTAGTTTCGCTCACTCTCGAAATCAAGCATTTTACAGCAGGTTGGAGCAGCCTGTATCTCAGCACAGGAATAAGGTAGGGAAGAATTCAAATACTCATTTTGACTGCCTCCAGAAGTTAGATCAGATGGCAAATGCAATTTGGCGCTAGGCCTTTCCCTGTAGGTTTTACCCCAACAATGTTTTCATTAGTTTCGCTCACTCTCGAAATCAAGCATTTTACAGCAGGTTGGAGCAGCCTGTATCTCAGCACAGGAATAAGGTAGGGAAGAATTCAAATACTCATTTTGACTGCCTCCAGAAGTTAGATCAGATGGCAAATTGTATTTGGTGCTAGGCCTTTCCCTTTAGGTTTTACCCCAACAATGTTTTCATTAGTTTCGCTCACACTCGAAATCAAGCATTTTACAGCAGGTTGGAGCAGCCTGTATCTCAGCACAGGAATAAGGTAGGGAAGAATTCTAAGGATCATTTTGACTGCCTCCAGAAGTTAGATCAGATGGCCAATGCAATTTGGTGCTAGGCCTTTCCCTTTAGGTTTTACCCCAACAATATTTTCATTAGTTTCGCTCACTTTCGAAATCAAGCATTTTACAGCAGGTTGTTGCAGCCTGTATCTCAGCACAGGAATAAGGTAGGGAAGAATTCAAATACTCATTTTGACTGCCTCCAGAAGTTAGATCAGATGGCCAATGCAATTTGGTGCTAGGCCTTTCCCTTTAGGTTTTACCCCAACAATGTTTTCATTAGTTTCGCTCACTCTCGAAATCAAGCATTTTACAGCAGGTTGGAGCAGCCTGTATCTCAGCACAGGAATAAGGTAGGGAAGAATTCAAATACTCATTTTGACTGCCTCCAGAAGTTAGATCAGATGGCAAATTGGATTTGGTGCTAGGTCTTTCCCTTTAGGTTTTACCCCAACAATGTTTTCATTAGTTTCGCTCACTCTCGTAATCAAGCATTTTACAGCAGGTTGGAGCAGCCTGTATCTCAGCACAGGAATAAGGTAGGGAAGAATTCAAATACTCATTTTGACTGCCTCCAGAAGTTAGATCAGATGGCCAATGAAATTTGGTGCTAGGTCTTTCCCTTTAGGTTTTACCCCAACAATGTTTTCATTAGTTTCGCTCACTCTCGAAATCAAGCATTTTACAGCAGGTTGGAGCAGCCTGTATCTCAGCACAGGAATAAGGTAGGGAAGAATTCAAATACTCATTTTGACTGCCTCCAGAAGTTAGATCAGATGGCCAATGCAATTTGGTGCTAGACCTTTCCCTTTAGGTTTTACCCCAACAATGTTTTCATTAGTTTCGCTCACTCTCGAAATCAAGCATTTTACAGCAGGTTGGAGCAGCCTGTATCTCAGCACAGGAATAAGGTAGGGAAGAATTCTAAGGATCATTTTGACTGCCTCCAGAAGTTAGATCAGATGGCCAATGGAATTTGGTGCTAGGTCTTTCCCTTTAGGTTTTACCCCAAAAATGTTTTCATTAGTTTCGCTCACTCTCGAAATCAAGCATTTTACAGCAGGTTGGAGCAGCCTGTATCTCAGCACAGGAATAAGGTAGGGAAGAATTCAAATACTCATTTTGACTGCCTCCAGAAGTTAGATCAGATGGCAAATTGGATTTGGTGCTAGGTCTTTCCCTTTAGGTTTTACCCCAACAATGTTTTCATTAGTTTCGCTCACTTTCGAAATCAAGCATTTTACAGCAGGTTGGAGCAGCCTGTATCTCAGCACAGGAATAAGGTAGGGAAGAATTCAAATACTCATTTTGACTGCCTCCAGAAGTTAGACCAGATGGCCAATGGAATTTGGTGCTAGGCCTTTCCCTTTAGGTTTTACCCCAACAATGTTTTCATTAGTTTCGCTCACTCTCGAAATCAAGCATTTTACAGCAGGTTGGAGCAGCCTGTATCTCAGCACAGGAATAAGGTAGGGAAGAATTCTAAGGATCATTTTGACTGCCTCCAGAAGTTAGATCAGATGGCATATTGTATTTGGTGCTAGGTCTTTCCCTTTAGGTTTCACCCCAACAATGTTTTCATTAGTTTCGCTCACTCTCGAAATCAAGCATTTTACAGCAGGTTGGAGCAGCCTGTATCTCAGCACAGGAATAAGGTAGGGAAGAATTCTAAGGATCATTTTGACTGCCTCCAGAAGTTAGATCAGATGGCAAATTGTATTTGGTGCTAGGTCTTTCCCTGTAGGTTTTACCCCAACAATGTTTTCATTAGTTTCGCTCACTCTCGAAATCAAGCATTTTACAGCAGGTTGGAGCAGCCTGTATCTCAGCACAGGAATAAGGTAGGGAAGAATTCAAATACTCATTTTGACTGCCTCCAGAAGTTAGACCAGATGGCCAATGGAATTTGGTGCTAGGTCTTTCCCTTTAGGTTTTACCCCAACAATGTTTTCATTAGTTTCACTCACTCTCGAAATCAAGCATTTTACAGCAGGTTGGAGCAGCCTGTATCTCAGCACAGGAATAAGGTAGGGAAGAATTCAAATACTCATTTTGACTGCCTCCAGAAGGTAGATCAGATGGCAAATTGTATTTGGTGCTAGGTCTTTCCCTTTAGGTTTTACCCCAACAATGTTTTCATTAGTTTCGCTCACTCTCGAAATCAAGCATTTTACAGCAGGTTGGAGCAGCCTGTATCTCAGCACAGGAATAAGGTAGGGAAGAATTCAAATACTCATTTTGACTGCCTCCAGAAGTTAGATCAGATGGCAAATTGTATTTGGTGCTAGGCCTTTCCCTTTAGGTTTTACCCCAACAATGTTTTCATTAGTTTCGCTCACTCTCGAAATCAAGCATTTTACAGCAGGTTGGAGCAGCCTGTATCTCAGCACAGGAATAAGGTAGGGAAGAATTCTAAGGATCATTTTGACTGCCTCCAGAAGTTAGATCAGATGGCATATTGTATTTGGTGCTAGGTCTTTCCCTTTAGGTTTCACCCCAACAATGTTTTCATTAGTTTCGCTCACTCTCGAAATCAAGCATTTTACAGCAGGTTGGAGCAGCCTGTATCTCAGCACAGGAATAAGGTAGGGAAGAATTCTAAGGATCATTTTGACTGCCTCCAGAAGTTAGATCAGATGGCAAATTGTATTTGGTGCTAGGTCTTTCCCTGTAGGTTTTACCCCAACAATGTTTTCATTAGTTTCGCTCACTCTCGAAATCAAGCATTTTACAGCAGGTTGGAGCAGCCTGTATCTCAGCACAGGAATAAGGTAGGGAAGAATTCAAATACTCATTTTGACTGCCTCCAGAAGTTAGGCCAGATGGCCAATGGAATTTGGTGCTAGGTCTTTCCCTTTAGGTTTTACCCCAACAATGTTTTCATTAGTTTCACTCACTCTCGAAATCAAGCATTTTACAGCAGGTTGGAGCAGCCTGTATCTCAGCACAGGAATAAGGTAGGGAAGAATTCAAATACTCATTTTGACTGCCTCCAGAAGGTAGATCAGATGGCAAATTGTATTTGGTGCTAGGTCTTTCCCTTTAGGTTTTACCCCAACAATGTTTTCATTAGTTTCGCTCACTCTCGAAATCAAGCATTTTACAGCAGGTTGGAGCAGCCTGTATCTCAGCACAGGAATAAGGTAGGGAAGAATTCAAATACTCATTTTGACTGCCTCCAGAAGTTAGATCAGATGGCAAATTGTATTTGGTGCTAGGCCTTTCCCTTTAGGTTTTACCCCAACAATGTTTTCATTAGTTTCGCTCACTCTCGAAATCAAGCATTTTACAGCAGGTTGGAGCAGCCTGTATCTCAGCACAGGAATAAGGTAGGGAAGAATTCTAAGGATCATTTTGACTGCCTCCAGAAGTTAGATCAGATGGCAAATTGTATTTGGTGCTAGGTCTTTCCCTTTAGGTTTCACCCCAACAATGTTTTCATTAGTTTCGCTCACTTTCGAAATCAAGCATTTTACAGCAGGTTGGAGCAGCCTGTATCTCAGCACAGGAATAAGGTAGGGAAGAATTCTAAGGATCATTTTGACTGCCTCCAGAAGTTAGATCAGATGGCAAATTGTATTTGGTGCTAGGTCTTTCCCTGTAGGTTTTACCCCAACAATGTTTTCATTAGTTTCGCTCACTCTCGAAATCAAGCATTTTACAGCAGGTTGGAGCAGCCTGTATCTCAGCACAGGAATAAGGTAGGGAAGAATTCAAATACTCATTTTGACTGCCTCCAGAAGTTAGACCAGATGGCCAATGGAATTTGGTGCTAGGTCTTTCCCTTTAGGTTTTACCCCAACAATGTTTTCATTAGTTTCGCTCACTCTCGAAATCAAGCATTTTACAGCAGGTTGGAGCAGCCTGTATCTCAGCACAGGAATAAGGTAGGGAAGAATTCAAATACTCATTTTGACTGCCTCCAGAAGTTAGATCAGATGGCAAATTGTATTTGGTGCTAGGTCTTTCCCTTTAGGTTTTACCCCAACAATGTTTTCATTAGTTTCGCTCACTCTCGAAATCAAGCATTTTACAGCAGGTTGGAGCAGCCTGTATCTCAGCACAGGAATAAGGTAGGGAAGAATTCAAATACTCATTTTGACTGCCTCCAGAAGTTAGATCAGATGGCAAATTGTATTTGGTGCTAGGCCTTTCCCTTTAGGTTTTACCCCAACAATGTTTTCATTAGTTTCGCTCACTCTCGAAATCAAGCATTTTACAGCAGGTTGGAGCAGCCTGTATCTCAGCACAGGAATAAGGTAGGGAAGAATTCTAAGGATCATTTTGACTGCCTCCAGAAGTTAGATCAGATGGCAAATTGTATTTGGTGCTAGGTCTTTCCCTTTAGGTTTCACCCCAACAATGTTTTCATTAGTTTCGCTCACTCTCGAAATCAAGCATTTTACAGCAGGTTGGAGCAGCCTGTATCTCAGCACAGGAATAAGGTAGGGAAGAATTCTAAGGATCATTTTGACTGCCTCCAGAAGTTAGATCAGATGGCAAATTGTATTTGGTGCTAGGTCTTTCCCTGTAGGTTTTACCCCAACAATGTTTTCATTAGTTTCGCTCACTCTCGAAATCAAGCATTTTACAGCAGGTTGGAGCAGCCTGTATCTCAGCACAGGAATAAGGTAGGGAAGAATTCAAATACTCATTTTGACTGCCTCCAGAAGTTAGACCAGATGGCCAATGCAATTTGGTGCTAGGTCTTTCCCTTTAGGTTTTACCCCAACAATGTTTTCATTAGTTTCGCTCACTCTCGAAATCAAGCATTTTACAGCAGGTTGGAGCAGCCTGTATCTCAGCACAGGAATAAGGTAGGGAAGAATTCAAATACTCATTTTGACTGCCTCCAGAAGTTAGATCAGATGGCAAATTGTATTTGGTGCTAGGTCTTTCCCTTTAGGTTTTACCCCAACAATGTTTTCATTAGTTTCGCTCACTCTCGAAATCAAGCATTTTACAGCAGGTTGGAGCAGCCTGTATCTCAGCACAGGAATAAGGTAGGGAAGAATTCTAAGGATCATTTTGACTGCCTCCAGAAGTTAGATCAGATGGCAAATTGGATTTGGTGCTAGGTCTTTCCCTTTAGGTTTTACCCCAACAATGTTTTCATTAGTTTCGCTCACTCTCGAAATCAAGCATTTTACATCAGGTTGGAGCAGCCTGTATGTCAGCACAGGAATAAGGTAGGGAAGAATTCAAATACTCATTTTGACTGCCTCCAGAAGTTAGATCAGATGGCAAATTGTATTTGGTGCTAGGTCTTTCCCTTTAGGTTTTACCCCAACAATGTTTTCATTAGTTTCGCTCACTCTCGTAATCAAGCATTTTACAGCAGGTTGGAGCAGCCTGTATCTCAGCACAGGAATAAGGTAGGGAAGAATTCAAATACTCATTTTGACTGCCTCCAGAAGTTAGATCAGATGGCCAATGCAATTTGGTGCTAGGTCTTTTCCTTTAGGTTTTACCCCAAAAATGTTTTCATTAGTTTCCCTCACTCTCGAAATCAAGCATTTTACAGCAGGTTGGAGCAGCCTGTATCTCAGCACAGGAATAAGGTAGGGAAGAATTCAAATACTCATTTTGACTGCCTCCAGAAGGTAGATCAGATGGCAAATTGTATTTGGTGCTAGGTCTTTCCCTTTAGGTTTTACCCCAACAATGTTTTCATTAGTTTCGCTCACTCTCGAAATCAAGCATTTTACAGCAGGTTGGAGCAGCCTGTATCTCAGCACAGGAATAAGGTAGGGAAGAATTCAAATACTCATTTTGACTGCCTCCAGAAGTTAGATCAGATGGCAAATTGTATTTGGTGCTAGGCCTTTCCCTTTAGGTTTTACCCCAACAATGTTTTCATTAGTTTCGCTCACTCTCGAAATCAAGCATTTTACAGCAGGTTGGAGCAGCCTGTATCTCAGCACAGGAATAAGGTAGGGAAGAATTCTAAGGATCATTTTGACTGCCTCCAGAAGTTAGATCAGATGGCATATTGTATTTGGTGCTAGGTCTTTCCCTTTAGGTTTCACCCCAACAATGTTTTCATTAGTTTCGCTCACTCTCGAAATCAAGCATTTTACAGCAGGTTGGAGCAGCCTGTATCTCAGCACAGGAATAAGGTAGGGAAGAATTCTAAGGATCATTTTGACTGCCTCCAGAAGTTAGATCAGATGGCAAATTGTATTTGGTGCTAGGTCTTTCCCTGTAGGTTTTACCCCAACAATGTTTTCATTAGTTTCGCTCACTCTCGAAATCAAGCATTTTACAGCAGGTTGGAGCAGCCTGTATCTCAGCACAGGAATAAGGTAGGGAAGAATTCAAATACTCATTTTGACTGCCTCCAGAAGTTAGACCAGATGGCCAATGGAATTTGGTGCTAGGTCTTTCCCTTTAGGTTTTACCCCAACAATGTTTTCATTAGTTTCACTCACTCTCGAAATCAAGCATTTTACAGCAGGTTGGAGCAGCCTGTATCTCAGCACAGGAATAAGGTAGGGAAGAATTCAAATACTCATTTTGACTGCCTCCAGAAGGTAGATCAGATGGCAAATTGTATTTGGTGCTAGGTCTTTCCCTTTAGGTTTTACCCCAACAATGTTTTCATTAGTTTCGCTCACTCTCGAAATCAAGCATTTTACATCAGGTTGGAGCAGCCTGTATGTCAGCACAGGAATAAGGTAGGGAAGAATTCAAATACTCATTTTGACTGCCTCCAGAAGTTAGATCAGATGGCAAATTGTATTTGGTGCTAGGCCTTTCCCTTTAGGTTTTACCCCAACAATGTTTTCATTAGTTTCGCTCACTCTCGAAATCAAGCATTTTACAGCAGGTTGGAGCAGCCTGTATCTCAGCACAGGAATAAGGTAGGGAAGAATTCTAAGGATCATTTTGACTGCCTCCAGAAGTTAGATCAGATGGCATATTGTATTTGGTGCTAGGTCTTTCCCTTTAGGTTTCACCCCAACAATGTTTTCATTAGTTTCGCTCACTCTCGAAATCAAGCATTTTACAGCAGGTTGGAGCAGCCTGTATCTCAGCACAGGAATAAGGTAGGGAAGAATTCTAAGGATCATTTTGACTGCCTCCAGAAGTTAGATCAGATGGCAAATTGTATTTGGTGCTAGGTCTTTCCCTGTAGGTTTTACCCCAACAATGTTTTCATTAGTTTCGCTCACTCTCGAAATCAAGCATTTTACAGCAGGTTGGAGCAGCCTGTATCTCAGCACAGGAATAAGGTAGGGAAGAATTCAAATACTCATTTTGACTGCCTCCAGAAGTTAGACCAGATGGCCAATGGAATTTGGTGCTAGGTCTTTCCCTTTAGGTTTTACCCCAACAATGTTTTCATTAGTTTCACTCACTCTCGAAATCAAGCATTTTACAGCAGGTTGGAGCAGCCTGTATCTCAGCACAGGAATAAGGTAGGGAAGAATTCAAATACTCATTTTGACTGCCTCCAGAAGGTAGATCAGATGGCAAATTGTATTTGGTGCTAGGTCTTTCCCTTTAGGTTTTACCCCAACAATGTTTTCATTAGTTTCGCTCACTCTCGAAATCAAGCATTTTACAGCAGGTTGGAGCAGCCTGTATCTCAGCACAGGAATAAGGTAGGGAAGAATTCAAATACTCATTTTGACTGCCTCCAGAAGTTAGATCAGATGGCAAATTGTATTTGGTGCTAGGCCTTTCCCTTTAGGTTTTACCCCAACAATGTTTTCATTAGTTTCGCTCACTCTCGAAATCAAGCATTTTACAGCAGGTTGGAGCAGCCTGTATCTCAGCACAGGAATAAGGTAGGGAAGAATTCTAAGGATCATTTTGACTGCCTCCAGAAGTTAGATCAGATGGCAAATTGTATTTGGTGCTAGGTCTTTCCCTTTAGGTTTCACCCCAACAATGTTTTCATTAGTTTCGCTCACTTTCGAAATCAAGCATTTTACAGCAGGTTGGAGCAGCCTGTATCTCAGCACAGGAATAAGGTAGGGAAGAATTCTAAGGATCATTTTGACTGCCTCCAGAAGTTAGATCAGATGGCAAATTGTATTTGGTGCTAGGTCTTTCCCTGTAGGTTTTACCCCAACAATGTTTTCATTAGTTTCGCTCACTCTCGAAATCAAGCATTTTACAGCAGGTTGGAGCAGCCTGTATCTCAGCACAGGAATAAGGTAGGGAAGAATTCAAATACTCATTTTGACTGCCTCCAGAAGTTAGACCAGATGGCCAATGGAATTTGGTGCTAGGTCTTTCCCTTTAGGTTTTACCCCAACAATGTTTTCATTAGTTTCGCTCACTCTCGAAATCAAGCATTTTACAGCAGGTTGGAGCAGCCTGTATCTCAGCACAGGAATAAGGTAGGGAAGAATTCAAATACTCATTTTGACTGCCTCCAGAAGTTAGATCAGATGGCAAATTGTATTTGGTGCTAGGTCTTTCCCTTTAGGTTTTACCCCAACAATGTTTTCATTAGTTTCGCTCACTCTCGAAATCAAGCATTTTACAGCAGGTTGGAGCAGCCTGTATCTCAGCACAGGAATAAGGTAGGGAAGAATTCAAATACTCATTTTGACTGCCTCCAGAAGTTAGATCAGATGGCAAATTGTATTTGGTGCTAGGTCTTTCCCTTTAGGTTTTACCCCAACAATGTTTTCATTAGTTTCGCTCACTCTCGAAATCAAGCATTTTACAGCAGGTTGGAGCAGCCTGTATCTCAGCACAGGAATAAGGTAGGGAAGAATTCAAATACTCATTTTGACTGCCTCCAGAAGTTAGATCAGATGGCAAATTGTATTTGGTGCTAGGTCTTTCCCTTTAGGTTTCACCCCAACAATGTTTTCATTAGTTACGCTCACTCTCGAAATCAAGCATTTTACAGCAGGTTGGAGCAGCCTGTATCTCAGCACAGGAATAAGGTAGGGAAGAATTCTAAGGATCATTTTGACTGCCTCCAGAAGTTAGATCAGATGGCAAATTGTATTTGGTGCTAGGTCTTTCCCTGTAGGTTTTACCCCAACAATGTTTTCATTAGTTTCGCTCACTCTCGAAATCAAGCATTTTACAGCAGGTTGGAGCAGCCTGTATCTCAGCACAGGAATAAGGTAGGGAAGAATTCAAATACTCATTTTGACTGCCTCCAGAAGTTAGACCAGATGGCCAATGCAATTTGGTGCTAGGTCTTTCCCTTTAGGTTTTACCCCAACAATGTTTTCATTAGTTTCGCTCACTCTCGAAATCAAGCATTTTACAGCAGGTTGGAGCAGCCTGTATCTCAGCACAGGAATAAGGTAGGGAAGAATTCTAAGGATCATTTTGACTGCCTCCAGAAGTTAGATCAGATGGCAAATTGTATTTGGTGCTAGGTCTTTCCCTTTAGGTTTTACCCCAACAATGTTTTCATTAGTTTCGCTCACTCTCGAAATCAAGCATTTTACAGCAGGTTGGAGCAGCCTGTATCTCAGCACAGGAATAAGGTAGGGAAGAATTCTAAGGATCATTTTGACTGCCTCCAGAAGTTAGATCAGATGGCAAATTGGATTTGGTGCTAGGTCTTTCCCTTTAGGTTTTACCCCAACAATGTTTTCATTAGTTTCGCTCACTCTCGAAATCAAGCATTTTACATCAGGTTGGAGCAGCCTGTATGTCAGCACAGGAATAAGGTAGGGAAGAATTCAAATACTCATTTTGACTGCCTCCAGAAGTTAGATCAGATGGCAAATTGTATTTGGTGCTAGGTCTTTCCCTTTAGGTTTTACCCCAACAATGTTTTCATTAGTTTCGCTCACTCTCGTAATCAAGCATTTTACAGCAGGTTGGAGCAGCCTGTATCTCAGCACAGGAATAAGGTAGGGAAGAATTCAAATACTCATTTTGACTGCCTCCAGAAGTTAGATCAGATGGCCAATGCAATTTGGTGCTAGGTCTTTTCCTTTAGGTTTTACCCCAAAAATGTTTTCATTAGTTTCCCTCACTCTCGAAATCAAGCATTTTACAGCAGGTTGGAGCAGCCTGTATCTCAGCACAGGAATAAGGTAGGGAAGAATTCAAATACTCATTTTGACTGCCTCCAGAAGGTAGATCAGATGGCAAATTGTATTTGGTGCTAGGTCTTTCCCTTTAGGTTTTACCCCAACAATGTTTTCATTAGTTTCGCTCACTCTCGAAATCAAGCATTTTACAGCAGGTTGGAGCAGCCTGTATCTCAGCACAGGAATAAGGTAGGGAAGAATTCAAATACTCATTTTGACTGCCTCCAGAAGTTAGATCAGATGGCAAATTGTATTTGGTGCTAGGCCTTTCCCTTTAGGTTTTACCCCAACAATGTTTTCATTAGTTTCGCTCACTCTCGAAATCAAGCATTTTACAGCAGGTTGGAGCAGCCTGTATCTCAGCACAGGAATAAGGTAGGGAAGAATTCTAAGGATCATTTTGACTGCCTCCAGAAGTTAGATCAGATGGCATATTGTATTTGGTGCTAGGTCTTTCCCTTTAGGTTTCACCCCAACAATGTTTTCATTAGTTTCGCTCACTCTCGAAATCAAGCATTTTACAGCAGGTTGGAGCAGCCTGTATCTCAGCACAGGAATAAGGTAGGGAAGAATTCTAAGGATCATTTTGACTGCCTCCAGAAGTTAGATCAGATGGCAAATTGTATTTGGTGCTAGGTCTTTCCCTGTAGGTTTTACCCCAACAATGTTTTCATTAGTTTCGCTCACTCTCGAAATCAAGCATTTTACAGCAGGTTGGAGCAGCCTGTATCTCAGCACAGGAATAAGGTAGGGAAGAATTCAAATACTCATTTTGACTGCCTCCAGAAGTTAGACCAGATGGCCAATGGAATTTGGTGCTAGGTCTTTCCCTTTAGGTTTTACCCCAACAATGTTTTCATTAGTTTCACTCACTCTCGAAATCAAGCATTTTACAGCAGGTTGGAGCAGCCTGTATCTCAGCACAGGAATAAGGTAGGGAAGAATTCAAATACTCATTTTGACTGCCTCCAGAAGGTAGATCAGATGGCAAATTGTATTTGGTGCTAGGTCTTTCCCTTTAGGTTTTACCCCAACAATGTTTTCATTAGTTTCGCTCACTCTCGAAATCAAGCATTTTACAGCAGGTTGGAGCAGCCTGTATCTCAGCACAGGAATAAGGTAGGGAAGAATTCAAATACTCATTTTGACTGCCTCCAGAAGTTAGATCAGATGGCAAATTGTATTTGGTGCTAGGCCTTTCCCTTTAGGTTTTACCCCAACAATGTTTTCATTAGTTTCGCTCACTCTCGAAATCAAGCATTTTACAGCAGGTTGGAGCAGCCTGTATCTCAGCACAGGAATAAGGTAGGGAAGAATTCTAAGGATCATTTTGACTGCCTCCAGAAGTTAGATCAGATGGCAAATTGTATTTGGTGCTAGGTCTTTCCCTTTAGGTTTCACCCCAACAATGTTTTCATTAGTTTCGCTCACTTTCGAAATCAAGCATTTTACAGCAGGTTGGAGCAGCCTGTATCTCAGCACAGGAATAAGGTAGGGAAGAATTCTAAGGATCATTTTGACTGCCTCCAGAAGTTAGATCAGATGGCAAATTGTATTTGGTGCTAGGTCTTTCCCTGTAGGTTTTACCCCAACAATGTTTTCATTAGTTTCGCTCACTCTCGAAATCAAGCATTTTACAGCAGGTTGGAGCAGCCTGTATCTCAGCACAGGAATAAGGTAGGGAAGAATTCAAATACTCATTTTGACTGCCTCCAGAAGTTAGACCAGATGGCCAATGGAATTTGGTGCTAGGTCTTTCCCTTTAGGTTTTACCCCAACAATGTTTTCATTAGTTTCGCTCACTCTCGAAATCAAGCATTTTACAGCAGGTTGGAGCAGCCTGTATCTCAGCACAGGAATAAGGTAGGGAAGAATTCAAATACTCATTTTGACTGCCTCCAGAAGTTAGATCAGATGGCAAATTGTATTTGGTGCTAGGTCTTTCCCTTTAGGTTTTACCCCAACAATGTTTTCATTAGTTTCGCTCACTCTCGAAATCAAGCATTTTACAGCAGGTTGGAGCAGCCTGTATCTCAGCACAGGAATAAGGTAGGGAAGAATTCAAATACTCATTTTGACTGCCTCCAGAAGTTAGATCAGATGGCAAATTGTATTTGGTGCTAGGCCTTTCCCTTTAGGTTTTACCCCAACAATGTTTTCATTAGTTTCGCTCACTCTCGAAATCAAGCATTTTACAGCAGGTTGGAGCAGCCTGTATCTCAGCACAGGAATAAGGTAGGGAAGAATTCTAAGGATCATTTTGACTGCCTCCAGAAGTTAGATCAGATGGCAAATTGTATTTGGTGCTAGGTCTTTCCCTTTAGGTTTCACCCCAACAATGTTTTCATTAGTTTCGCTCACTCTCGAAATCAAGCATTTTACAGCAGGTTGGAGCAGCCTGTATCTCAGCACAGGAATAAGGTAGGGAAGAATTCTAAGGATCATTTTGACTGCCTCCAGAAGTTAGATCAGATGGCAAATTGTATTTGGTGCTAGGTCTTTCCCTGTAGGTTTTACCCCAACAATGTTTTCATTAGTTTCGCTCACTCTCGAAATCAAGCATTTTACAGCAGGTTGGAGCAGCCTGTATCTCAGCACAGGAATAAGGTAGGGAAGAATTCAAATACTCATTTTGACTGCCTCCAGAAGTTAGACCAGATGGCCAATGCAATTTGGTGCTAGGTCTTTCCCTTTAGGTTTTACCCCAACAATGTTTTCATTAGTTTCGCTCACTCTCGAAATCAAGCATTTTACAGCAGGTTGGAGCAGCCTGTATCTCAGCACAGGAATAAGGTAGGGAAGAATTCAAATACTCATTTTGACTGCCTCCAGAAGTTAGATCAGATGGCAAATTGTATTTGGTGCTAGGTCTTTCCCTTTAGGTTTTACCCCAACAATGTTTTCATTAGTTTCGCTCACTCTCGAAATCAAGCATTTTACAGCAGGTTGGAGCAGCCTGTATCTCAGCACAGGAATAAGGTAGGGAAGAATTCTAAGGATCATTTTGACTGCCTCCAGAAGTTAGATCAGATGGCAAATTGTATTTGGTGCTAGGTCTTTCCCTTTAGGTTTTACCCCAACAATGTTTTCATTAGTTTCGCTCACTCTCGTAATCAAGCATTTTACAGCAGGTTGGAGCAGCCTGTATCTCAGCACAGGAATAAGGTAGGGAAGAATTCAAATACTCATTTTGACTGCCTCCAGAAGTTAGATCAGATGGCCAATGCAATTTGGTGCTAGGTCTTTTCCTTTAGGTTTTACCCCAAAAATGTTTTCATTAGTTTCCCTCACTCTCGAAATCAAGCATTTTACAGCAGGTTGGAGCAGCCTGTATCTCAGCACAGGAATAAGGTAGGGAAGAATTCAAATACTCATTTTGACTGCCTCCAGAAGGTAGATCAGATGGCAAATTGGATTTGGTGCTAGGTCTTTCCCTTTAGGTTTTACCCCAACAATGTTTTCATTAGTTTCGCTCACTCTCGAAATCAAGCATTTTACAGCAGGTTGGAGCAGCCTGTATCTCAGCACAGGAATAAGGTAGGGAAGAATTCAAATACTCATTTTGACTGCCTCCAGAAGTTAGATCAGATGGCAAATTGTATTTGGTGCTAGGCCTTTCCCTTTAGGTTTTACCCCAACAATGTTTTCATTAGTTTCGCTCACTCTCGAAATCAAGCATTTTACAGCAGGTTGGAGCAGCCTGTATCTCAGCACAGGAATAAGGTAGGGAAGAATTCTAAGGATCATTTTGACTGCCTCCAGAAGTTAGATCAGATGGCATATTGTATTTGGTGCTAGGTCTTTCCCTTTAGGTTTCACCCCAACAATGTTTTCATTAGTTTCGCTCACTCTCGAAATCAAGCATTTTACAGCAGGTTGGAGCAGCCTGTATCTCAGCACAGGAATAAGGTAGGGAAGAATTCTAAGGATCATTTTGACTGCCTCCAGAAGTTAGATCAGATGGCAAATTGTATTTGGTGCTAGGTCTTTCCCTGTAGGTTTTACCCCAACAATGTTTTCATTAGTTTCGCTCACTCTCGAAATCAAGCATTTTACAGCAGGTTGGAGCAGCCTGTATCTCAGCACAGGAATAAGGTAGGGAAGAATTCAAATACTCATTTTGACTGCCTCCAGAAGTTAGACCAGATGGCCAATGGAATTTGGTGCTAGGTCTTTCCCTTTAGGTTTTACCCCAACAATGTTTTCATTAGTTTCACTCACTCTCGAAATCAAGCATTTTACAGCAGGTTGGAGCAGCCTGTATCTCAGCACAGGAATAAGGTAGGGAAGAATTCAAATACTCATTTTGACTGCCTCCAGAAGGTAGATCAGATGGCAAATTGTATTTGGTGCTAGGTCTTTCCCTTTAGGTTTTACCCCAACAATGTTTTCATTAGTTTCGCTCACTCTCGAAATCAAGCATTTTACATCAGGTTGGAGCAGCCTGTATGTCAGCACAGGAATAAGGTAGGGAAGAATTCAAATACTCATTTTGACTGCCTCCAGAAGTTAGATCAGATGGCAAATTGTATTTGGTGCTAGGCCTTTCCCTTTAGGTTTTACCCCAACAATGTTTTCATTAGTTTCGCTCACTCTCGAAATCAAGCATTTTACAGCAGGTTGGAGCAGCCTGTATCTCAGCACAGGAATAAGGTAGGGAAGAATTCTAAGGATCATTTTGACTGCCTCCAGAAGTTAGATCAGATGGCAAATTGTATTTGGTGCTAGGTCTTTCCCTTTAGGTTTCACCCCAACAATGTTTTCATTAGTTTCGCTCACTTTCGAAATCAAGCATTTTACAGCAGGTTGGAGCAGCCTGTATCTCAGCACAGGAATAAGGTAGGGAAGAATTCTAAGGATCATTTTGACTGCCTCCAGAAGTTAGATCAGATGGCAAATTGTATTTGGTGCTAGGTCTTTCCCTGTAGGTTTTACCCCAACAATGTTTTCATTAGTTTCGCTCACTCTCGAAATCAAGCATTTTACAGCAGGTTGGAGCAGCCTGTATCTCAGCACAGGAATAAGGTAGGGAAGAATTCAAATACTCATTTTGACTGCCTCCAGAAGTTAGACCAGATGGCCAATGGAATTTGGTGCTAGGTCTTTCCCTTTAGGTTTTACCCCAACAATGTTTTCATTAGTTTCGCTCACTCTCGAAATCAAGCATTTTACAGCAGGTTGGAGCAGCCTGTATCTCAGCACAGGAATAAGGTAGGGAAGAATTCAAATACTCATTTTGACTGCCTCCAGAAGTTAGATCAGATGGCAAATTGTATTTGGTGCTAGGTCTTTCCCTTTAGGTTTTACCCCAACAATGTTTTCATTAGTTTCGCTCACTCTCGAAATCAAGCATTTTACAGCAGGTTGGAGCAGCCTGTATCTCAGCACAGGAATAAGGTAGGGAAGAATTCAAATACTCATTTTGACTGCCTCCAGAAGTTAGATCAGATGGCAAATTGTATTTGGTGCTAGGCCTTTCCCTTTAGGTTTTACCCCAACAATGTTTTCATTAGTTTCGCTCACTCTCGAAATCAAGCATTTTACAGCAGGTTGGAGCAGCCTGTATCTCAGCACAGGAATAAGGTAGGGAAGAATTCTAAGGATCATTTTGACTGCCTCCAGAAGTTAGATCAGATGGCAAATTGTATTTGGTGCTAGGTCTTTCCCTTTAGGTTTCACCCCAACAATGTTTTCATTAGTTTCGCTCACTCTCGAAATCAAGCATTTTACAGCAGGTTGGAGCAGCCTGTATCTCAGCACAGGAATAAGGTAGGGAAGAATTCTAAGGATCATTTTGACTGCCTCCAGAAGTTAGATCAGATGGCAAATTGTATTTGGTGCTAGGTCTTTCCCTGTAGGTTTTACCCCAACAATGTTTTCATTAGTTTCGCTCACTCTCGAAATCAAGCATTTTACAGCAGGTTGGAGCAGCCTGTATCTCAGCACAGGAATAAGGTAGGGAAGAATTCAAATACTCATTTTGACTGCCTCCAGAAGTTAGACCAGATGGCCAATGCAATTTGGTGCTAGGTCTTTCCCTTTAGGTTTTACCCCAACAATGTTTTCATTAGTTTCGCTCACTCTCGAAATCAAGCATTTTACAGCAGGTTGGAGCAGCCTGTATCTCAGCACAGGAATAAGGTAGGGAAGAATTCAAATACTCATTTTGACTGCCTCCAGAAGTTAGATCAGATGGCAAATTGTATTTGGTGCTAGGTCTTTCCCTTTAGGTTTTACCCCAACAATGTTTTCATTAGTTTCGCTCACTCTCGAAATCAAGCATTTTACAGCAGGTTGGAGCAGCCTGTATCTCAGCACAGGAATAAGGTAGGGAAGAATTCTAAGGATCATTTTGACTGCCTCCAGAAGTTAGATCAGATGGCAAATTGGATTTGGTGCTAGGTCTTTCCCTTTAGGTTTTACCCCAACAATGTTTTCATTAGTTTCGCTCACTCTCGAAATCAAGCATTTTACATCAGGTTGGAGCAGCCTGTATGTCAGCACAGGAATAAGGTAGGGAAGAATTCAAATACTCATTTTGACTGCCTCCAGAAGTTAGATCAGATGGCAAATTGTATTTGGTGCTAGGTCTTTCCCTTTAGGTTTTACCCCAACAATGTTTTCATTAGTTTCGCTCACTCTCGTAATCAAGCATTTTACAGCAGGTTGGAGCAGCCTGTATCTCAGCACAGGAATAAGGTAGGGAAGAATTCAAATACTCATTTTGACTGCCTCCAGAAGTTAGATCAGATGGCCAATGCAATTTGGTGCTAGGTCTTTTCCTTTAGGTTTTACCCCAAAAATGTTTTCATTAGTTTCCCTCACTCTCGAAATCAAGCATTTTACAGCAGGTTGGAGCAGCCTGTATCTCAGCACAGGAATAAGGTAGGGAAGAATTCAAATACTCATTTTGACTGCCTCCAGAAGGTAGATCAGATGGCAAATTGGATTTGGTGCTAGGTCTTTCCCTTTAGGTTTTACCCCAACAATGTTTTCATTAGTTTCGCTCACTCTCGAAATCAAGCATTTTACAGCAGGTTGGAGCAGCCTGTATCTCAGCACAGGAATAAGGTAGGGAAGAATTCAAATACTCATTTTGACTGCCTCCAGAAGTTAGATCAGATGGCCAATGCAATTTGGTGCTAGGTCTTTCCCTGTAGGTTTTACCCCAACAATGTTTTCATTAGTTTCGATCACTCTCGAAATCAAGCATTTTACAGCAGGTTGGAGCAGCCTGTATCTCAGCACAGGAATAAGGTAGGGAAGAATTCTAAGGATCATTTTGACTGCCTCCAGAAGTTAGATCAGATGGCAAATTGGATTTGGTGCTAGGTCTTTCCCTTTAGGTTTTACCCCAACAATGTTTTCATTAGTTTCGCTCACTCTCGAAATCAAGCATTTTACAGCAGGTTGGAGCAGCCTGTATCTCAGCCCAGGAATAAGGTAGGGAAGAATTCAAATACTCATTTTGACTGCCTCCAGAAGTTAGATCAGATGGCAAATTGTATTTGGTGCTGGGTCTTTCCCTTTAGGTTTTACCCCAACAATGTTTTCATTAGTTTCGCTCACTTTCGAAATCAAGCATTTTACAGCAGGTTGGAGCAGCCTGTATCTCAGCACAGGAATAAGGTAGGGAAGAATTCTAAGGATCATTTTGACTGCCTCCAGAAGTTAGATCAGATGGCCAATGCAATTTGGTGCTAGGCCTTTCCCTTTAGGTTTTACCCCAACAATGTTTTCATTAGTTTCGATCACTCTCGAAATCAAGCATTTTACAGCAGGTTGGAGCAGCCTGTATCTCAGCACAGGAATAAGGTAGGGAAGAATTCAAATACTCATTTTGACTGCCTCCAGAAGTTAGATCAGATGGCCAATGCAATTTGGTGCTAGGCCTTTCCCTTTAGGTTTTACCCCAACAATGTTTTCATTAGTTTCGCTCACTCTCGAAATCAAGCATTTTACAGCAGGTTGGAGCAGCCTGTATCTCAGCACAGGAATAAGGTAGGGAAGAATTCAAATACTCATTTTGACTGCCTCCAGAAGTTAGATCAGATGGCAAATTGTATTTGGTGCTAGGTCTTTCCCTTTAGGTTTTACCCCAACAATGTTTTCATTAGTTTCGATCACTCTCGAAATCAAGCATTTTACAGCAGGTTGGAGCAGCCTGTATCTCAGCACAGGAATAAGGTAGGGAAGAATTCTAAGGATCATTTTGACTGCCTCCAGAAGTTAGATCAGATGGCCAATGCAATTTGGTGCTAGGTCTTTCCCTTTAGGTTTTACCCCAACAATGTTTTCATTAGTTTCGATCACTATCGAAATCAAGCATTTTACAGCAGGTTGGAGCAGCCTGTATCTCAGCACAGGAATAAGGTAGGGAAGAATTCAAATACTCATTTTGACTGCCTCCAGAAGTTAGACCAGATGGCCAATGCAATTTGGTGCTAGGCCTTTCCCTTTAGGTTTTACCCCAACAATGTTTTCATTAGTTTCGCTCACTCTCGAAATCAAGCATTTTACAGCAGTTTGGAGCAGCCTGTATCTCAGCACAGGAATAAGGTAGGGAAGAATACTAGGGATCATTTTGACTGCCTCCAGAATTTAGATCAGATGGCCAATGCAATTTGGTGCTAGGCCTTTCCCTTTAGGTTTTTCGCCAACAATGTTTTCTTTAGTTTTGATCACTCTCGAAATCAAGCATTTTACAGCAGGTTGGAGCAGCCTGTATCTCAGCACAGGAATAAGGTAGGGAAGAATTCAAATACTCATTTTGACTGCCTCCAGAAGTTAGATCAGATGGCAAATTGTATTTGGTGCTAGGTCTTTCCCTTTAGGTTTTACCCCAACAATGTTTTCATTAGTTTCGCTCATTCTCGAAATCAAGCATTTTACAGCAGGTTGGAGCAGCCTGTATCTCAGCACAGGAATAAGGTAGGGAAGAATTCTAAGGATCATTTTGACTGCCTCCAGAAGTTAGATCAGATGGCCAATGCAATTTGGTGCTAGGCCTTTCCCTTTAGGTTTTTCGCCAACAATGTTTTCATTAGTTTTGATCACTCTCGAAATCAAGCATTTTACAGCAGGTTGGAGCAGCCTGTATCTCAGCACAGGAATAAGGTAGGGAAGAATTCAAATACTCATTTTGACTGCCTCCAGAAGTTAGATCAGATGGCAAATTGGATTTGGTGCTAGGTCTTTCCCTTTAGGTTTTACCCCAACAATGTTTTCATTAGTTTCGCTCACTCTCGAAATCAAGCATTTTACAGCAGGTTGGAGCAGCCTGTATCTCAGCACAGGAATAAGGTAGGGAAGAATTCTAAGGATCATTTTGACTGCCTCCAGAAGTTAGATCAGATGGCCAATGGAATTTGGTGCTAGGCCTTTCCCTTTAGGTTTTACCCCAACAATGTTTTCATTAGTTTCGCTCACTTTCGAAATCAAGCATTTTACAGCAGGTTGGAGCAGCCTGTATCTCAGCACAGGAATAAGGTAGGGAAGAATTCTAAGGATCATTTTGACTGCCTCCAGAAGTTAGATCAGATGGCAAATTGTATTTGGTGCTAGGTCTTTCCCTGTAGGTTTTACCCCAACAATGTTTTCATTAGTTTCGCTCACTCTCGAAATCAAGCATTTTACAGCAGGTTGGAGCAGCCTGTATCTCAGCACAGGAATAAGGTAGGGAAGAATTCAAATACTCATTTTGACTGCCTCCAGAAGTTAGATCAGATGGCAAATTGGATTTGGTGCTAGGTCTTTCCCTTTAGGTTTTACCCCAACAATGTTTTCATTAGTTTCGCTCACTCTCGAAATCAAGCATTTTACAGCAGGTTGGAGCAGCCTGTATCTCAGCACAGGAATAAGGTAGGGAAGAATTCTAAGGATCATTTTGACTGCCTCCAGAAGTTAGATCAGATGGCAAATTGTATTTGGTGCTAGGTCTTTCCCTTTAGGTTTTACCCCAACAATGTTTTCATTAGTTTCGATCACTCTCGAAATCAAGCATTTTACAGCAGGTTGGAGCAGCCTGTATCTCAGCACAGGAATAAGGTAGGGAAGAATTCAAATACTCATTTTGACTGCCTCCAGAAGTTAGACCAGATGGCCAATGGAATTTGGTGCTAGGCCTTTCCCTTTAGGTTTTACCCCAACAATGTTTTCATTAGTTTCGCTCACTCTCGAAATCAAGCATTTTACAGCAGGTTGGAGCAGCCTGTATCTCAGCACAGGAATAAGGTAGGGAAGAATTCAAATACTCATTTTGACTGCCTCCAGAAGTTAGATCAGATGGCAAATTGTATTTGCTGCTAGCTCTTTCCCTTTAGGTTTTACCCCAACAATGTTTTCATTAATTTCGATCACTCTTGAAATCAAGCATTTTACAGCAGGTTGGAGCAGCCTGTATCTCAGCACAGGAATAAGGTAGGGAAGAATTCTAAGGATCATTTTGACTGCCTCCAGAAGTTAGATCAGATGGCAAATTGTATTTGCTGCTAGCTCTTTCCCTTTAGGTTTTACCCCAACAATGTTTTCATTAGTTTCGATCACTCTCGAAATCAAGCATTTTACAGCAGTTTGGAGCAGCCTGTATCTCAGCACAGGAATAAGGTAGGGAAGAATTCTAAGGATCATTTTGACTGCCTCCAGAATTTAGATCAGATGGCCAATGCAATTTGGTGCTAGGCCTTTCCCTTTAGGTTTTTCGCCAACAATGTTTTCATTAGTTTTGATCACTCTCGAAATCAAGCATTTTACAGCAGTTTGGAGCAGCCTGTATCTCAGCACAGGAATAAGGTAGGGAAGAATTCTAAGGATCATTTTGACTGCCTCCAGAAGTTAGATCAGATGGCAAATTGGATTTGGTGCTAGGTCTTTCCCTTTAGGTTTTACCCCAACAATGTTTTCATTAGTTTCGATCACTCTCGAAATCAAGCATTTTACAGCAGGTTGGAGCAGCCTGTATCTCAGCACAGGAATAAGGTAGGGAAGAATTCTAAGGATCATTTTGACTGCCTCCAGAAGTTAGATCAGATGGCCAATGCAATTTGGTGCTAGGCCTTTCCCTTTAGGTTTTACCCCAACAATGTTTTCATTAGTTTTGATCACTCTCGAAATCAAGCATTTTACAGCAGGTTGGAGCAGCCTGTATCTCAGCACAGGAATAAGGTAGGGAAGAATTCAAATACTCATTTTGACTGCCTCCAGAAGTTAGATCAGATGGCAAATTGTATTTGGTGCTAGGTCTTTCCCTTTAGGTTTTACCCCAACAATGTTTTCATTAGTTTCGCTCACTCTCGAAATCAAGCATTTTACAGCAGGTTGGAGCAGCCTGTATCTCAGCACAGGAATAAGGTAGGGAAGAATTCTAAGGATCATTTTGACTGCCTCCAGAAGTTAGATCAGATGGCCAATGCAATTTGGTGCTAGGCCTTTCCCTTTAGGTTTTACCCCAACAATGTTTTCATTAGTTTCGCTCACTCTCGAAATCAAGCATTTTACAGCAGGTTGGAGCAGCCTGTATCTCAGCACAGGAATAAGGTAGGGAAGAATTCAAATACTCATTTTGACTGCCTCCAGAAGTTAGATCAGATGGCCAATGCAATTTGGTGCTAGGCCTTTCCCTTTAGGTTTTACCCCAACAATGTTTTCATTAGTTTCGCTCACTCTCGAAATCAAGCATTTTACAGCAGGTTGGAGCAGCCTGTATCTCAGCACAGGAATAAGGTAGGGAAGAATTCTAAGGATCATTTTGACTGCCTCCAGAAGTTAGATCAGATGGCCAATGCAATTTGGTGCTAGGCCTTTCCCTTTAGGTTTTACCCCAACAATGTTTTCATTAGTTTCGCTCACTCTCGAAATCAAGCATTTTACAGCAGGTTGGAGCAGCCTGTATCTCAGCACAGGAATAAGGTAGGGAAGAATTCAAATACTCATTTTGACTGCCTCCAGAAGTTAGATCAGATGGCAAATTGTATTTGGTGCTAGGTCTTTCCCTTTAGGTTTTACCCCAACAATGTTTTCATTAGTTTCGCTCACTCTCGAAATCAAGCATTTTACAGCAGGTTGGAGCAGCCTGTATCTCAGCACAGGAATAAGGTAGGGAAGAATTCTAAGGATCATTTTGACTGCCTCCAGAAGTTAGATCAGATGGCAAATTGTATTTGGTGCTAGGTCTTTCCCTTTAGGTTTTACCCCAACAATGTTTTCATTAGTTTCGATCACTCTCGAAATCAAGCATTTTACAGCAGGTTGGAGCAGCCTGTATCTCAGCACAGGAATAAGGTAGGGAAGAATTCAAATACTCATTTTGACTGCCTCCAGAAGTTAGACCAGATGGCCAATGGAATTTGGTGCTAGGCCTTTCCCTTTAGGTTTTACCCCAACAATGTTTTCATTAGTTTCGCTCACTCTCGAAATCAAGCATTTTACAGCAGGTTGGAGCAGCCTGTATCTCAGCACAGGAATAAGGTAGGGAAGAATTCAAATACTCATTTTGACTGCCTCCAGAAGTTAGATCAGATGGCAAATTGTATTTGGTGCTAGCTCTTTCCCTTTAGGTTTTACCCCAACAATGTTTTCATTAATTTCGCTCACTCTCGAAATCAAGCATTTTACAGCAGGTTGGAGCAGCCTGTATCTCAGCACAGGAATAAGGTAGGGAAGAATTCTAAGGATCATTTTGACTGCCTCCAGAAGTTAGATCAGATTACAAATTGTATTTGGTGCTAGGTCTTTCCCTTTAGGTTTTACCCCAACAATGTTTTCATTAGTTTCGATCACTCTCGAAATCAAGCATTTTACAGCAGTTTGGAGCAGCCTGTATCTCAGCACAGGAATAAGGTAGGGAAGAATTCTAAGGATCATTTTGACAGCCTCCAGAATTTAGATCAGATGGCCAATGCAATTTGGTGCTAGGCCTTTCCCTTTAGGTTTTACCCCAACAATGTTTTCATTAGTTTTGATCACTCTCGAAATCAAGCATTTTACAGCAGGTTGGAGCAGCCTGTATCTCAGCACAGGAATAAGGTAGGGAAGAATTCTAAGGATCATTTTGACTGCCTCCAGAAGTTAGATCAGATGGCCAATGCAATTTGGTGCTAGGCCTTTCCCTTTAGGTTTTTCGCCAACAATTTTTTCATTAGTTTTGATCACTCTCGAAATCAAGCATTTTACAGCAGGTTGGACACCCTGTATCTCAGCACAGGAATAAGGTAGGGAAGAATTCAAATACTCATTTTGACTGCCTCCAGAAGTTAGATCAGATGGCAAATTGTATTTGGTGCTAGGTCTTTCCCTTTAGGTTTTACCCCAACAATGTTTTCATTAGTTTCGCTCACTCTCGAAATCAAGCATTTTACAGCAGGTTGGAGCAGCCTGTATCTCAGCACAGGAATAAGGTAGGGAAGAATTCTAAGGATCATTTTGACTGCCTCCAGAAGTTAGATCAGATGGCAAATTGTATTTGGTCCTAGGTCTTTCCCTTTAGGTTTTACCCCAACAATGTTTTCATTAGTTTCGCTCACTCTCGAAATCAAGCATTTTACAGCAGGTTGGAGCAGCCTGTATCTCAGCACAGGAATAAGGTAGGGAAGAATTCTAAGGATCATTTTGACTGCCTCCAGAAGATAGATCAGATGGCCAATGCAATTTGGTGCTAGGCCTTTCCCTTTAGGTTTTACCCCAACAATGTTTTCATTAGTTTCGCTCACTCTCGAAATCAAGCATTTTACAGCAGGTTGGAGCAGCCTGTATCTCAGCACAGGAATAAGGTAGGGAAGAATTCTAAGGATCATTTTGACTGCCTCCAGAAGTTAGATCAGATGGCAAATTGGATTTGGTGCTAGGTCTTTCCCTTTAGGTTTTACCCCAACAATGTTTTCATTAGTTTCGCTCACTCTCGAAATCAAGCATTTTACAGCAGGTTGGAGCAGCCTGTATCTCAGCACAGGAATAAGGTAGGGAAGAATTCAAATACTCATTTTGACTGCCTCCAGAAGTTAGATCAGATGGCAAATTGTATTTGGTGCTAGGTCTTTCCCTTTAGGTTTTACCCCAACAATGTTTTCATTAGTTTCGCTCACTCTCGAAATCAAGCATTTTACAGCAGGTTGGAGCAGCCTGTATCTCAGCACAGGAATAAGGTAGGGAAGAATTCTAAGGATCATTTTGACTGCCTCCAGAAATTAGATCAGATAGCCAATGCAATTTGGTGCTAGGTCTTTCCCTTTAGGTTTTTCGCTAACAATGTTTTCATTAGTTTTGATCAATCTCGAAATCAAGCATTTTACTGCAGCTTGGAGCAGCCTGTATCTCAGCACAGGAATAAGGTAGAGAAGAATTCAAATACTCATTTTGACTGCTTCCACAAGTTAGATCAGATGGCAAATTGTATTTGGTGCTAGGCCTTTCCCTTTAGGTTTTACCCCAACAATGTTTTCATTAGTTTCGCTCACTCTCGAAATCAAGCATTTTACAGCAGGTTGGAGCAGCCTGTATCTCAGCACAGGAATAAGGTAGGGAAGAATTCAAATACTCATTTTGACTGCCTCCAGAAGTTAGATCAGATGGCCAATGCAATTTGGTGCTAGGCCTTTCCCTTTAGGTTTTACCCCAACAATGTTTTCATTAGTTTCGCTCACTCTCGAAATCAAGCATTTTACAGCAGGTTGGAGCAGCCTGTATCTCAGCACAGGAATAAGGTAGGGAAGAATTCTAAGGATCATTTTGACTGCCTCCAGAAGTTAGATCAGATGGCCAATGCAATTTGGTGCTAGGTCTTTCCCTTTAGGTTTTACCCCAACAATGTTTTCATTAGTTTCGCTCACTCTCGAAATCAAGCATTTTACAGCAGGTTGGAGCAGCCTGTATCTCAGCACAGGAATAAGGTAGGGAAGAATTCTAAGGATCATTTTGACTGCCTCCAGAAGTTAGATCAGATGGCAAATTGGATTTGGTGCCAGGTCTTTCCCTTTAGGTTTTACCCCAACAATGTTTTCATTAGTTTCGCTCACTCTCGAAATCAAGCATTTTACAGCAGGTTGGAGCATCCTGTATCTCAGCACAGGAATAAGGTAGGGAAGAATTCTAAGGATCATTTTGACTGCCTCCAGAAGTTAGATCAGATGGCCAATGCAATTTGGTGCTAGGCCTTTCCCTTTAGGTTTTACCCCAACAATGTTTTCATTAGTTTCGCTCACTCTCGAAATCAAGCATTTTACAGCAGGTTGGAGCAGCCTGTATCTCAGCACAGGAATAAGGTAGGGAAGAATTCAAATACTCATTTTGACTGCCTCCAGAAGTTAGATCAGATGGCAAATTGTATTTGGTGCCAGGTCTTTCCCTTTAGGTTTTACCCCAACAATGTTTTCATTAGTTTCGCTCACTCTCGAAATCAAGCATTTTACAGCAGGTTGGAGCAGCCTGTATCTCAGCACAGGAATAAGGTAGGGAAGAATTCTAAGGATCATTTTGACTGCCTCCAGAAGTTAGATCAGATGGCCAATGCAATTTGGTGCTAGGCCTTTCCCTTTAGGTTTTACCCCAACAATGTTTTCATTAGTTTCGCTCACTCTCGAAATCAAGCATTTTACAGCAGGTTGGAGCAGCCTGTATCTCAGCACAGGAATAAGGTAGGGAAGAATTCTAAGGATCATTTTGACTGCCTCCAGAAGTTAGATCAGATGGCAAATTGTATTTGGTGCTAGGTCTTTCCCTTTAGGTTTTACCCCAACAATGTTTTCATTAGTTTCGCTCACTCTCGAAATCAAGCATTTTACAGCAGGTTGGAGCAGCCTGTATCTCAGCACAGGAATAAGGTAGGGAAGAATTCTAAGGATCATTTTGACTGCCTCCAGAAGTTAGATCAGATGGCAAATTGTATTTGGTGCTAGGTCTTTCCCTTTAGGTTTTACCCCAACAATGTTTTCATTAGTTTCGCTCACTCTCGAAATCAAGCATTTTACAGCAGGTTGGAGCAGCCTGTATCTCAGCACAGGAATAAGGTAGGGAAGAATTCTAAGGATCATTTTGACTGCCTCCAGAAGTTAGATCAGATGGCCAATGCAATTTGGTACTAGGCCTTTCCTTTAAGGTTTTACCCCAACAATGTTTTCATTAGTTTCGCTCACTCTCGAAATCAAGCATTTTACAGCAGGTTGGAGCAGCCTGTATCTCAGCACAGGAATAAGGTAGGGAAGAATTCTAAGGATCATTTTGACTGCCTCCAGAAATTAGATCAGATGGCCAATGCAATTTGGTGCTAGGTCTTTCCCTTTAGGTTTTTCGCCAACAATGTTTTCATTACTTTTGATCACTCTCGAAATCAAGCATTTTACAGCAGCTTGGAGCAGCCTGTATCTCAGCACAGGAATAAGGTAGGGAAGAATTCAAATACTCATTTTGACTGCTTCCACAAGTTAGATCAGATGGCAAATTGTATTTGGTGCTAGGCCTTTCCCTTTAGGTTTTACCCCAACAATGTTTTCATTAGTTTCGCTCACTCTCGAAATCAAGCATTTTACAGCAGGTTGGAGCAGCCTGTATCTCAGCACAGGAATAAGGTAGGGAAGAATTCAAATACTCATTTTGACTGCCTCCAGAAGTTAGATCAGATGGCCAATGCAATTTGGTGCTAGGCCTTTCCCTTTAGGTTTTACCCCAACAATGTTTTCATTAGTTTCGCTCACTCTCGAAATCAAGCATTTTACAGCAGGTTGGAGCAGCCTGTATCTCAGCACAGGAATAAGGTAGGGAAGAATTCAAATACTCATTTTGACTGCCTCCAGAAGTTAGATCAGATGGCAAATTGTATTTGGTGCTAGGTCTTTCCCTTTAGGTTTTACCCCAACAATGTTTTCATTAGTTTCGCTCACTCTCGAAATCAAGCATTTTACAGCAGGTTGGAGCAGCCTGTATCTCAGCACAGGAATAAGGTAGGGAAGAATTCTAAGGATCATTTTGACTGCCTCCAGAAGTTAGATCAGATGGCAAATTGGATTTGGTGCCAGGTCTTTCCCTTTAGGTTTTACCCCAACAATGTTTTCATTAGTTTCGCTCACTCTCGAAATCAAGCATTTTACAGCAGGTTGGAGCAGCCTGTATCTCAGCACAGGAATAAGGTAGGGAAGAATTCTAAGGATCATTTTGACTGCCTCCAGAAGTTAGATCAGATGGCAAATTGGATTTGGTGCTAGGTCTTTCCCTTTAGGTTTTACCCCAACAATGTTTTCATTAGTTTCGCTCACTCTCGAAATCAAGCATTTTACAGCAGGTTGGAGCAGCCTGTATCTCAGCACAGGAATAAGGTAGGGAAGAATTCAAATACTCATTTTGACTGCCTCCAGAAGTTAGATCAGATGGCAAATTGTATTTGGTGCCAGGTCTTTCCCTTTAGGTTTTACCCCAACAATGTTTTCATTAGTTTCGCTCACTCTCGAAATCAAGCATTTTACAGCAGGTTGGAGCAGCCTGTATCTCAGCACAGGAATAAGGTAGGGAAGAATTCAAATACTCATTTTGACTGCCTCCAGAAGTTAGATCAGATGGCCAATGCAATTTGGTGCTAGACCTTTCCCTTTAGGTTTTACCCCAACAATGTTTTCATTAGTTTCGCTCACTCTCGAAATCAAGCATTTTACAGCAGGTTGGAGCAGCCTGTATCTCAGCACAGGAATAAGGTAGGGAAGAATTCTAAGGATCATTTTGACTGCCTCCAGAAGTTAGATCAGATGGCCAATGCAATTTGGTGCTAGGCCTTTCCCTTTAGGTTTTTCGCCAACAATGTTTTCATTAGTTTTGATCACTCTCGAAATCAAGCATTTTACAGCAGGTTGGAGCAGCCTGTATCTCAGCACAGGAATAAGGTAGGGAAGAATTCTAAGGATCATTTTGACTGCCTCCAGAAGTTAGATCAGATGGCAAATTGGATTTGGTGCCAGGTCTTTCCCTTTAGGTTTTACCCCAACAATGTTTTCATTAGTTTCGCTCACTCTCGAAATCAAGCATTTTACAGCAGGTTGGAGCATCCTGTATCTCAGCACAGGAATAAGGTAGGGAAGAATTCTAAGGATCATTTTGACTGCCTCCAGAAGTTAGATCAGATGGCCAATGCAATTTGGTGCTAGGCCTTTCCCTTTAGGTTTTACCCCAACAATGTTTTCATTAGTTTCGCTCACTCTCGAAATCAAGCATTTTACAGCAGGTTGGAGCAGCCTGTATCTCAGCACAGGAATAAGGTAGGGAAGAATTCAAATACTCATTTTGACTGCCTCCAGAAGTTAGATCAGATGGCAAATTGTATTTGGTGCCAGGTCTTTCCCTTTAGGTTTTACCCCAACAATGTTTTCATTAGTTTCGCTCACTCTCGAAATCAAGCATTTTACAGCAGGTTGGAGCAGCCTGTATCTCAGCACAGGAATAAGGTAGGGAAGAATTCTAAGGATCATTTTGACTGCCTCCAGAAGTTAGATCAGATGGCCAATGCAATTTGGTGCTAGGCCTTTCCCTTTAGGTTTTACCCCAACAATGTTTTCATTAGTTTCGCTCACTCTCGAAATCAAGCATTTTACAGCAGGTTGGAGCAGCCTGTATCTCAGCACAGGAATAAGGTAGGGAAGAATTCTAAGGATCATTTTGACTGCCTCCAGAAGTTAGATCAGATGGCAAATTGTATTTGGTGCTAGGTCTTTCCCTTTAGGTTTTACCCCAACAATGTTTTCATTAGTTTCGCTCACTCTCGAAATCAAGCATTTTACAGCAGGTTGGAGCAGCCTGTATCTCAGCACAGGAATAAGGTAGGGAAGAATTCTAAGGATCATTTTGACTGCCTCCAGAAGTTAGATCAGATGGCCAATGCAATTTGGTGCTAGGCCTTTCCCTTTAGGTTTTTCGCCAACAATGTTTTCATTAGTTTTGATCACTCTCGAAATCAAGCATTTTACAGCAGGTTGGAGCAGCCTGTATCTCAGCACAGGAATAAGGTAGGGAAGAATTCAAATACTCATTTTGACTGCCTCCAGAAGTTAGATCAGATGGCAAATTGGATTTGGTGCTAGGTCTTTCCCTTTAGGTTTTACCCCAACAATGTTTTCATTAGTTTCGCTCACTCTCGAAATCAAGCATTTTACAGCAGGTTGGAGCAGCCTGTATCTCAGCACAGGAATAAGGTAGGGAAGAATTCTAAGGATCATTTTGACTGCCTCCAGAAGTTAGATCAGATGGCCAATGCAATTTGGTGCTAGGCCTTTCCCTTTAGGTTTTACCCCAACAATGTTTTCATTAGTTTCGCTCACTCTCGAAATCAAGCATTTTACAGCAGGTTGGAGCAGCCTGTATCTCAGCACAGGAATAAGGTAGGGAAGAATTCTAAGGATCATTTTGACTGCCTCCAGAAGTTAGATCAGATGGCCAATGCAATTTGGTGCTAGGCCTTTCCCTTTAGGTTTTACCCCAACAATGTTTTCATTAGTTTCGCTCACTTTCGAAATCAAGCATTTTACAGCAGGTTGGAGCAGCCTGTATCTCAGCACAGGAATAAGGTAGGGAAGAATTCTAAGGATCATTTTGACTGCCTCCAGAAGTTAGATCAGATGGCAAATTGTATTTGGTGCTAGGTCTTTCCCTTTAGGTTTTACCCCAACAATGTTTTCATTAGTTTCGCTCACTCTCGAAATCAAGCATTTTACAGCAGGTTGGAGCAGCCTGTATCTCAGCACAGGAATAAGGTAGGGAAGAATTCTAAGGATCATTTTGACTGCCTCCAGAAGTTAGATCAGATGGCCAATGCAATTTGGTACTAGGCCTTTCCTTTAAGGTTTTACCCCAACAATGTTTTCATTAGTTTCGCTCACTCTCGAAATCAAGCATTTTACAGCAGGTTGGAGCAGCCTGTATCTCAGCACAGGAATAAGGTAGGGAAGAATTCTAAGGATCATTTTGACTGCCTCCAGAAATTAGATCAGATGGCCAATGCAATTTGGTGCTAGGTCTTTCCCTTTAGGTTTTTCGCCAACAATGTTTTCATTACTTTTGATCACTCTCGAAATCAAGCATTTTACAGCAGCTTGGAGCAGCCTGTATCTCAGCACAGGAATAAGGTAGGGAAGAATTCAAATACTCATTTTGACTGCTTCCACAAGTTAGATCAGATGGCAAATTGTATTTGGTGCTAGGCCTTTCCCTTTAGGTTTTACCCCAACAATGTTTTCATTAGTTTCGATCACTCTCGAAATCAAGCATTTTACAGCAGGTTGGAGCAGCCTGTATCTCAGCACAGGAATAAGGTAGGGAAGAATTCAAATACTCATTTTGACTGCCTCCAGAAGTTAGATCAGATGGCCAATGCAATTTGGTGCTAGGCCTTTCCCTTTAGGTTTTACCCCAACAATGTTTTCATTAGTTTCGATCACTCTCGAAATCAAGCATTTTACAGCAGGTTGGAGCAGCCTGTATCTCAGCACAGGAATAAGGTAGGGAAGAATTCAAATACTCATTTTGACTGCCTCCAGAAGTTAGATCAGATGGCAAATTGTATTTGGTGCTAGGTCTTTCCCTTTAGGTTTTACCCCAACAATGTTTTCATTAGTTTCGCTCACTCTCGAAATCAAGCATTTTACAGCAGGTTGGAGCAGCCTGTATCTCAGCACAGGAATAAGGTAGGGAAGAATTCTAAGGATCATTTTGACTGCCTCCAGAAGTTAGATCAGATGGCAAATTGTATTTGGTGCCAGGTCTTTCCCTTTAGGTTTTACCCCAACAATGTTTTCATTAGTTTCGCTCACTCTCGAAATCAAGCATTTTACAGCAGGTTGGAGCAGCCTGTATCTCAGCACAGGAATAAGGTAGGGAAGAATTCTAAGGATCATTTTGACTGCCTCCAGAAGTTAGATCAGATGGCAAATTGTATTTGGTGCTAGGTCTTTCCCTTTAGGTTTTACCCCAACAATGTTTTCATTAGTTTCGCTCACTCTCGAAATCAAGCATTTTAGAGCAGGTTGGAGCAGCCTGTATCTCAGCACAGGAATAAGGTAGGGAAGAATTCAAATACTCATTTTGACTGCCTCCAGAAGTTAGATCAGATGGCAAATTGTATTTGGTGCCAGGTCTTTCCCTTTAGGTTTTACCCCAACAATGTTTTCATTAGTTTCGCTCACTCTCGAAATCAAGCATTTTACAGCAGGTTGGAGCAGCCTGTATCTCAGCACAGGAATAAGGTAGGGAAGAATTCAAATACTCATTTTGACTGCCTCCAGAAGTTAGATCAGATGGCCAATGCAATTTGGTGCTAGACCTTTCCCTTTAGGTTTTACCCCAACAATGTTTTCATTAGTTTCGCTCACTCTCGAAATCAAGCATTTTACAGCAGGTTGGAGCAGCCTGTATCTCAGCACAGGAATAAGGTAGGGAAGAATTCTAAGGATCATTTTGACTGCCTCCAGAAGTTAGATCAGATGGCCAATGCAATTTGGTGCTAGGCCTTTCCCTTTAGGTTTTTCGCCAACAATTTTTTCATTAGTTTTGATCACTCTCGAAATCAAGCATTTTACAGCAGGTTGGACACCCTGTATCTCAGCACAGGAATAAGGTAGGGAAGAATTCAAATACTCATTTTGACTGCCTCCAGAAGTTAGATCAGATGGCAAATTGTATTTGGTGCTAGGTCTTTCCCTTTAGGTTTTACCCCAACAATGTTTTCATTAGTTTCGCTCACTCTCGAAATCAAGCATTTTACAGCAGGTTGGAGCAGCCTGTATCTCAGCACAGGAATAAGGTAGGGAAGAATTCTAAGGATCATTTTGACTGCCTCCAGAAGTTAGATCAGATAGCCAATGCAATTTGGTGCTAGGCCTTTCCCTTTAGGTTTTACCCCAACAATGTTTTCATTAGTTTCGCTCGCTCTCGAAATCAAGCATTTTACAGCAGGTTGGAGCAGCCTGTATCTCAGCACAGGAATAAGGTAGGGAAGAATTCTAAGGATCATTTTGACTGCCTCCAGAAGTTAGATCAGATGGCCAATGCAATTTGGTGCCAGGTCTTTCCCTTTAGGTTTTACCCCAACAATGTTTTCATTAGTTTCGCTCACTCTCGAAATCAAGCATTTTACAGCAGGTTGGAGCAGCCTGTATCTCAGCACAGGAATAAGGTAGGGAAGAATTCTAAGGATCATTTTGACTGCCTCCAGAAGTTAGATCAGATGGCAAATTGGATTTGGTGCTAGGTCTTTCCCTTTAGGTTTTACCCCAACAATGTTTTCATTAGTTTCGCTCACTCTCGAAATCAAGCATTTTACAGCAGGTTGGAGCAGCCTGTATCTCAGCACAGGAATAAGGTAGGGAAGAATTCTAAGGATCATTTTGACTGCCTCCAGAAGTTAGATCAGATGGCCAATGCAATTTGGTACTAGGCCTTTCCTTTAAGGTTTTACCCCAACAATGTTTTCATTAGTTTCGCTCACTCTCGAAATCAAGCATTTTACAGCAGGTTGGAGCAGCCTGTATCTCAGCACAGGAATAAGGTAGGGAAGAATTCTAAGGATCATTTTGACTGCCTCCAGAAATTAGATCAGATGGCCAATGCAATTTGGTGCTAGGTCTTTCCCTTTAGGTTTTTCGCCAACAATGTTTTCATTAGTTTTGATCACTCTCGAAATCAAGCATTTTACAGCAGGTTGGAGCAGCCTGTATCTCAGCACAGGAATAAGGTAGGGAAGAATTCAAATACTCATTTTGACAGCTTCCACAAGTTAGATCAGATGGCAAATTGTATTTGGTGCTAGGCCTTTCCCTTTAGGTTTTACCCCAACAATGTTTTCATTAGTTTTGATCACTCTCGAAATCAAGCATTTTACAGCAGGTTGGAGCAGCCTGTATCTCAGCACAGGAATAAGGTAGGGAAGAATTCTAAGGATCATTTTGACTGCCTCCAGAAGTTAGATCAGATGGCCAATGCAATTTGGTGCTAGGCCTTTCCCTTTAGGTTTTACCCCAACAATGTTTTCATTAGTTTCGCTCACTCTCGAAATCAAGCATTTTACAGCAGGTTGGAGCAGCCTGTATCTCAGCACAGGAATAAGGTAGGGAAGAATTCTAAGGATCATTTTGACTGCCTCCAGAAGTTAGATCAGATGGCCAATGCAATTTGGTGCTAGGCCTTTCCCTTTAGGTTTTACCCCAACAATGTTTTCATTAGTTTCGCTCACTCTCGAAATCAAGCATTTTACAGCAGGTTGGAGCAGCCTGTATCTCAGCACAGGAATAAGGTAGGGAAGAATTCTAAGGATCATTTTGACTGCCTCCAGAAGTTAGATCAGATGGCCAATGCAATTTGGTGCTAGGCCTTTCCCTTTAGGTTTTACCCCAACAATGTTTTCATTAGTTTCGCTCACTCTCGAAATCAAGCATTTTACAGCAGGTTGGAGCAGCCTGTATCTCAGCACAGGAATAAGGTAGGGAAGAATTCTAAGGATCATTTTGACTGCCTCCAGAAGTTAGATCAGATGGCAAATTGTATTTGGTGCTAGGTCTTTCCCTTTAGGTTTTACCCCAACAATGTTTTCATTAGTTTCGCTCACTCTCGAAATCAAGCATTTTACAGCAGGTTGGAGCAGCCTGTATCTCAGCACAGGAATAAGGTAGGGAAGAATTCTAAGGATCATTTTGACTGCCTCCAGAAGTTAGATCAGATGGCCAATGCAATTTGGTGCTAGGCCTTTCCCTTTAGGTTTTACCCCAACAATGTTTTCATTAGTTTCGCTCACTCTCGAAATCAAGCATTTTACAGCAGGTTGGAGCAGCCTGTATCTCAGCACAGGAATAAGGTAGGGAAGAATTCTAAGGATCATTTTGACTGCCTCCAGAAGTTAGATCAGATGGCCAATGCAATTTGGTGCTAGGCCTTTCCCTTTAGGTTTTTTCGCCAACAAATTTTTCATTAGTTTTGATCACTCTCGAAATCAAGCATTTTACAGCAGGTTGGACACCCTGTATCTCAGCACAGGAATAAGGTAGGGAAGAATTCAAATACTCATTTTGACTGCCTCCAGAAGTTAGATCAGATGGCAAATTGTATTTGGTGCTAGGTCTTTCCCTTTAGGTTTTACCCCAACAATGTTTTCATTAGTTTCGCTCACTCTCGAAATCAAGCATTTTACAGCAGGTTGGAGCAGCCTGTATCTCAGCACAGGAATAAGGTAGGGAAGAATTCTAAGGATCATTTTGACTGCCTCCAGAAGTTAGATCAGATGGCCAATGCAATTTGGTGCTAGGCCTTTCCCTTTAGGTTTTACCCCAACAATGTTTTCATTAGTTTCGCTCACTCTCGAAATCAAGCATTTTACAGCAGGTTGGAGCAGCCTGTATCTCAGCACAGGAATAAGGTAGGGAAGAATTCTAAGGATCATTTTGACTGCCTCCAGAAGTTAGATCAGATGGCCAATGCAATTTGGTGCTAGGCCTTTCCCTTTAGGTTTTACCCCAACAATGTTTTCATTAGTTTCGCTCGCTCTCGAAATCAAGCATTTTACAGCAGGTTGGAGCAGCCTGTATCTCAGCACAGGAATAAGGTAGGGAAGAATTCTAAGGATCATTTTGACTGCCTCCAGAAGTTAGATCAGATGGCCAATGCAATTTGGTGCTAGGCCTTTCCCTTTAGGTTTTACCCCAACAATGTTTTCATTAGTTTCGCTCACTTTCGAAATCAAGCATTTTACAGCAGGTTGGAGCAGCCTGTATCTCAGCACAGGAATAAGGTAGGGAAGAATTCTAAGGATCATTTTGACTGCCTCCAGAAGTTAGATCAGATGGCAAATTGTATTTGGTGCTAGGTCTTTCCCTTTAGGTTTTACCCCAACAATGTTTTCATTAGTTTCGCTCACTCTCGAAATCAAGCATTTTACAGCAGGTTGGAGCAGCCTGTATCTCAGCACAGGAATAAGGTAGGGAAGAATTCTAAGGATCATTTTGACTGCCTCCAGAAGTTAGATCAGATGGCCAATGCAATTTGGTACTAGGCCTTTCCTTTAAGGTTTTACCCCAACAATGTTTTCATTAGTTTCGCTCACTCTCGAAATCAAGCATTTTACAGCAGGTTGGAGCAGCCTGTATCTCAGCACAGGAATAAGGTAGGGAAGAATTCAAATACTCATTTTGACTGCCTCCAGAAGTTAGATCAGATGGCCAATGCAATTTGGTGCTAGGCCTTTCCCTTTAGGTTTTACCCCAACAATGTTTTCATTAGTTTCGCTCACTCTCGAAATCAAGCATTTTACAGCAGGTTGGAGCAGCCTGTATCTCAGCACAGGAATAAGGTAGGGAAGAATTCTAAGGATCAATTTGACTGCCTCCAGAAGTTAGATCAGATGGCCAATGCAATTTGGTGCTAGGCCTTTCCCTTTAGGTTTTACCCCAACAATGTTTTCATTAGTTTCGCTCACTCTCGAAATCAAGCATTTTACAGCAGGTTGGAGCAGCCTGTATCTCAGCACAGGAATAAGGTAGGGAAGAATTCTCAGGATCATTTTGACTGCCTCCAGAAGTTAGATCAGATGGCCAATGCAATTTGGTGCTAGGCCTTTCCCTTTAGGTTTTTCGCCAGCAATGTTTTCATTAGTTTTGATCACTCTCGAAATCAATCATTTTACAGCAGGTTGGAGCACCCTGTATCTCAGCACAGGAATAAGGTAGGGAAGAATTCAAATACTCATTTTGACTGCCTCCAGAAGTTAGATCAGATGGCAAATTGTATTTGGTGCTAGGTCTTTCCCTTTAGGTTTTACCCCAACAATGTTTTCATTAGTTTCGCTCACTCTCGAAATCAAGCATTTTACAGCAGGTTGGAGCAGCCTGTATCTCAGCACAGGAATAAGGTAGGGAAGAATTCTAAGGATCATTTTGACTGCCTCCAGAAGTTAGATCAGATGGCCAATGCAATTTGGTGCTAGGCCTTTCCCTTTAGGTTTTACCCCAACAATGTTTTCATTAGTTTCGCTCACTCTCGAAATCAAGCATTTTACAGCAGGTTGGAGCAGCCTGTATCTCAGCACAGGAATAAGGTGGGGAAGAATTCTAAGGATCATTTTGACTGCCTCCAGAAGTTAGATCAGATGGCAAATTGTATTTGGTGCTAGGTCTTTCCCTTTAGGTTTTACCCCAACAATGTTTTCATTAGTTTCGCTCACTCTCGAAATCAAGCATTTTACAGCAGGTTGGAGCAGCCTGTATCTCAGCACAGGAATAAGCTAGGGAAGAATTCTAAGGATCATTTTGACTGCCTCCAGAAGTTAGATCAGATGGCAAATTGTATTTGGTGCCAGGTCTTTCCCTTTAGGTTTTACCCCAACAATATTTTCATTAGTTTCGATCAATCTCGAAATCAAGCATTTTACAGCAGGTTGGAGCAGCCTGTATCTCAGCACAGGAATAAGGTAGGGAAGAATTCTAAGGATCATTTTGACTGCCTCCAGAAGTTAGATCAGATGGCCAATGGAATTTGGTGCTAGGCCTTTCCCTTTAGGTTTTACCCCAACAATGTTTTCTTTAGTTTCGCTCACTCTCGAAATCAAGCATTTTACAGCAGGTTGGAGCAGCCTGTATCTCAGCACAGGAATAAGGTAGGGAAGAATTCAAATACTCATTTTGACTGCCTCCAGAAGTTAGATCAGATGGCAAATTGTATTTGGTGCTAGGTCTTTCCCTTTAGGTTTTTCCCCAAAAATGTTTTCATTAGTTTCGATCACTCTCGAAATCAAGCATTTTACAGCAGGTTGGAGCAGCCTGTATCTCAGCACAGGAATAAGGTAGGGAAGAATTCTAAGGATCATTTTGACTGCCTCCAGAAGTTAGATCAGATGGCAAATTGTATTTGGTGCTAGGTCTTTCCCTTTAGGTTTTACCCCAACAATGTTTTCATTAGTTTCGATCACTCTCGAAATCAAGCATTTTACAGCAGGTTGGAGCAGCCTGTATCTCAGCACAGGAATAAGGTAGGGAAGAATTCTAAGGATCATTTTGACTGCCTCCAGAAGTTAGATCAGATGGCCAATGCAATTTGGTGCTAGGCCTTTCCCTTTAGGTTTTTCGCCAACAATGTTTTCATTAGTTTTGATCACTCTCGAAATCAAGCATTTTACAGCAGGTTGGAGCAGCCTGTATCTCAGCACAGGAATAAGGTAGGGAAGAATTCAAATACTCATTTTGACTGCCTCCAGAAGTTAGATCAGATGGCAAATTGGATTTGGTGCTAGGTCTTTCCCTTTAGGTTTTACCCCAACAATGTTTTCATTAGTTTCGCTCACTCTCGAAATCAAGCATTTTACAGCAGGTTGGAGCACCCTGTATCTCAGCACAGGAATAAGGTAGGGAAGAATTCAAATACTCATTTTGACTGCCTCCAGAAGTTCGATCAGATGGCAAATTGTATTTGGTGCTAGGTCTTTCCCTTTAGGTTTTACCCCAACAATGTTTTCATTAGTTTCGCTCACTCTCGAAATCAAGCATTTTACAGCAGGTTGGAGCAGCCTGTATCTCAGCACAGGAATAAGGTAGGGAAGAATTCTAAGGATCATTTTGACTGCCTCCAGAAGTTAGATCAGATGGCCAATGCAATTTGGTGCTAGGCCTTTCCCTTTAGGTTTTACCCCAACAATGTTTTCATTAGTTTCGCTCACTCTCGAAATCAAGCATTTTACAGCAGGTTGGAGCAGCCTGTATCTCAGCACAGGAATAAGGTAGGGAAGAATTCTAAGGATCATTTTGACTGCCTCCAGAAGTTAGATCAGATGGCAAATTGTATTTGGTGCCAGGTCTTTCCCTTTAGGTTTTACCCCAACAATATTTTCATTAGTTTCGCTCACTCTCGAAATCAAGCATTTTACAGCAGGTTGGAGCAGCCTGTATCTCAGCACAGGAATAAGGTAGGGAAGAATTCTAAGGATCATTTTGACTGCCTCCAGAAGTTAGACCAGATGGCCAATGGAATTTGGTGCTAGGCCTTTCACTTTAGGTTTTACCCCAACAATGTTTTCTTTAGTTTCGCTCACTCTCGAAATCAAGCATTTTACAGCAGGTTGGAGCAGCCTGTATCTCAGCACAGGAATAAGGTAGGGAAGAATTCAAATACTCATTTTGACTGCCTCCAGAAGTTAGATCAGATGGCAAATTGTATTTGGTGCTAGGTCTTTCCCTTTAGGTTTTTCCCCAAAAATGTTTTCATTAGTTTCGATCACTCTCGAAATCAAGCATTTTACAGCAGGTTGGAGCAGCCTGTATCTCAGCACAGGAATAAGGTAGGGAAGAATTCTAAGGATCATTTTGACTGCCTCCAGAAGTTAGATCAGATGGCAAATTGTATTTGGTGCTAGGTCTTTCCCTTTAGGTTTTACCCCAACAATGTTTTCATTAGTTTCGATCACTCTCGAAATCAAGCATTTTACAGCAGGTTGGAGCAGCCTGTATCTCAGCACAGGAATAAGGTAGGGAAGAATTCTAAGGATCATTTTGACTGCCTCCAGAAGTTAGATCAGATGGCCAATGCAATTTGGTACTAGGCCTTTCCTTTAAGGTTTTACCCCAACAATGTTTTCATTAGTTTCGCTCACTCTCGAAATCAAGCATTTTACAGCAGGTTGGAGCAGCCTGTATCTCAGCACAGGAATAAGGTAGGGAAGAATTCAAATACTCATTTTGACTGCCTCCAGAAGTTAGATCAGATGGCCAATGCAATTTGGTGCTAGGCCTTTCCCTTTAGGTTTTACCCCAACAATGTTTTCATTAGTTTCGCTCACTCTCGAAATCAAGCATTTTACAGCAGGTTGGAGCAGCCTGTATCTCAGCACAGGAATAAGGTAGGGAAGAATTCTAAGGATCAATTTGACTGCCTCCAGAAGTTAGATCAGATGGCCAATGAAATTTGGTGCTAGGCCTTTCCCTTTAGGTTTTACCCCAACAATGTTTTCATTAGTTTCGCTCACTCTCGAAATCAAGCATTTTACAGCAGGTTGGAGCAGCCTGTATCTCAGCACAGGAATAAGGTAGGGAAGAATTCTCAGGATCATTTTGACTGCCTCCAGAAGTTAGATCAGATGGCCAATGCAATTTGGTGCTAGGCCTTTCCCTTTAGGTTTTTCGCCAGCAATGTTTTCATTAGTTTTGATCACTCTCGAAATCAATCATTTTACAGCAGGTTGGAGCACCCTGTATCTCAGCACAGGAATAAGGTAGGGAAGAATTCAAATACTCATTTTGACTGCCTCCAGAAGTTAGATCAGATGGCAAATTGTATTTGGTGCTAGGTCTTTCCCTTTAGGTTTTACCCCAACAATGTTTTCATTAGTTTCGCTCACTCTCGAAATCAAGCATTTTACAGCAGGTTGGAGCAGCCTGTATCTCAGCACAGGAATAAGGTAGGGAAGAATTCTAAGGATCATTTTGACTGCCTCCAGAAGTTAGATCAGATGGCCAATGCAATTTGGTGCTAGGCCTTTCCCTTTAGGTTTTACCCCAACAATGTTTTCATTAGTTTCGCTCACTCTCGAAATCAAGCATTTTACAGCAGGTTGGAGCAGCCTGTATCTCAGCACAGGAATAAGGTGGGGAAGAATTCTAAGGATCATTTTGACTGCCTCCAGAAGTTAGATCAGATGGCAAATTGTATTTGGTGCTAGGTCTTTCCCTTTAGGTTTTACCCCAACAATGTTTTCATTAGTTTCGCTCACTCTCGAAATCAAGCATTTTACAGCAGGTTGGAGCAGCCTGTATCTCAGCACAGGAATAAGCTAGGGAAGAATTCTAAGGATCATTTTGACTGCCTCCAGAAGTTAGATCAGATGGCAAATTGTATTTGGTGCCAGGTCTTTCCCTTTAGGTTTTACCCCAACAATATTTTCATTAGTTTCGATCAATCTCGAAATCAAGCATTTTACAGCAGGTTGGAGCAGCCTGTATCTCAGCACAGGAATAAGGTAGGGAAGAATTCTAAGCATCATTTTGACTGCCTCCAGAAGTTAGACCAGATGGCCAATGGAATTTGGTGCTAGGCCTTTCCCTTTAGGTTTTACCCCAACAATGTTTTCTTTAGTTTCGCTCACTCTCGAAATCAAGCATTTTACAGCAGGTTGGAGCAGCCTGTATCTCAGCACAGGAATAAGGTAGGGAAGAATTCAAATACTCATTTTGACTGCCTCCAGAAGTTAGATCAGATGGCAAATTGTATTTGGTGCTAGGTCTTTCCCTTTAGGTTTTTCCCCAAAAATGTTTTCATTAGTTTCGATCACTCTCGAAATCAAGCATTTTACAGCAGGTTGGAGCAGCCTGTATCTCAGCACAGGAATAAGGTAGGGAAGAATTCTAAGGATCATTTTGACTGCCTCCAGAAGTTAGATCAGATGGCAAATTGTATTTGGTGCTAGGTCTTTCCCTTTAGGTTTTACCCCAACAATGTTTTCATTAGTTTCGATCACTCTCGAAATCAAGCATTTTACAGCAGGTTGGAGCAGCCTGTATCTCAGCACAGGAATAAGCTAGGGAAGAATTCTAAGGATCATTTTGACTGCCTCCAGAAGTTAGATCAGATGGCAAATTGTATTTGGTGCCAGGTCTTTCCCTTTAGGTTTTACCCCAACAATATTTTCATTAGTTTCGATCAATCTCGAAATCAAGCATTTTACAGCAGGTTGGAGCAGCCTGTATCTCAGCACAGGAATAAGGTAGGGAAGAATTCTAAGCATCATTTTGACTGCCTCCAGAAGTTAGACCAGATGGCCAATGGAATTTGGTGCTAGGCCTTTCCCTTTAGGTTTTACCCCAACAATGTTTTCATTAGTTTCGCTCACTCTCGAAATCAAGCATTTTACAGCAGGTTGGAGCAGCCTGTATCTCAGCACAGGAATAAGGTAGGGAAGAATTCAAATACTCATTTTGACTGCCTCCAGAAGTTAGATCAGATGGCAAATTGTATTTGGTGCTAGGTCTTTCCCTTTAGGTTTTTCCCCAAAAATGTTTTCATTAGTTTCGATCACTCTCGAAATCAAGCATTTTACAGCAGGTTGGAGCAGCCTGTATCTCAGCACAGGAATAAGGTAGGGAAGAATTCTAAGGATCATTTTGACTGCCTCCAGAAGTTAGATCAGATGGCAAATTGTATTTGGTGCTAGGTCTTTCCCTTTAGGTTTTACCCCAACAATGTTTTCATTAGTTTCGCTCACTCTCGAAATCAAGCATTTTACAGCAGGTTGGAGCAGCCTGTATCTCAGCACAGGAATAAGGTAGGGAAGAATTCTAAGGATCATTTTGACTGCCTCCAGAAGTTAGATCAGATGGCCAATGCAATTTGGTGCTAGGCCTTTCCCTTTAGGTTTTTCGCCAACAATGTTTTCATTAGTTTTGATCACTCTCGAAATCAAGCATTTTACAGCAGGTTGGAGCAGCCTGTATCTCAGCACAGGAATAAGGTAGGGAAGAATTCAAATACTCATTTTGACTGCCTCCAGAAGTTAGATCAGATGGCCAATGCAATTTGGTGCTAGGTCTTTCCCTTTAGGTTTTACCCCAACAATGTTTTCATTAGTTTCGCTCACTCTCGAAATCAGGCATTTTACAGCAGGTTGGAGCAGCCTGTATCTCAGCACAGGAATAAGGTAGGGAAGGATTCTAAGGATCATTTTGACTGCCTCCAGAAGTTAGATCAGATGGCAAATTGTATTTGGCGCTAGGTCTTTCCCTTTAGGTTTTACCCCAACAATGTTTTCATTAGTTTCGCTCACTCTCGAAATCAAGCATTTTACAGCAGGTTGGAGCAGCCTGTATCTCAGCACAGGAATAAGGTAGGGAAGAATTCTAAGGATCATTTTGACTGCCTCCAGAAGTTAGATCAGATGGCAAATTGGATTTGGTGCTAGGTCTTTCCCTTTAGGTTTTACCCCAACAATGTTTTCATTAGTTTCGCTCACTCTCGAAATCAAGCATTTTACAGCAGGTTGGAGCAGCCTGTATCTCAGCACAGGAATAAGGTAGGGAAGAATTCAAATACTCATTTTGACTGCCTCCAGAAGTTAGATCAGATGGCCAATGCAATTTGGTGCTAGGTCTTTCCCTTTAGGTTTTACCCCAACAATGTTTTCATTAGTTTCGCTCACTCTCGAAATCAAGCATTTTACAGCAGGTTGGAGCAGCCTGTATCTCAGCACAGGAATAAGGTAGGGAAGGATTCTAAGGATCATTTTGACTGCCTCCAGAAGTTAGATCAGATGGCAAATTGTATTTGGCGCAAGGTCTTTCCCTTTAGGTTTTACCCCAACAATGTTTTCATTAGTTTCGCTCACTCTCGAAATCAAGCATTTTACAGCAGGTTGGAGCAGCCTGTATCTCAGCACAGGAATAAGGTAGGGAAGAATTCTAAGGATCATTTTGACTGCCTCCAGAAGTTAGATCAGATGGCCAATGCAATTTGGTGCTAGGCCTTTCCCTTTAGGTTTTACCCCAACAATGTTTTCATTAGTTTCGCTCACTCTCGAAATCAAGCATTTTACAGCAGGTTGGAGCAGCCTGTATCTCAGCACAGGAATAAGGTAGGGAAGAATTCTAAGGATCATTTTGACTGCCTCCAGAAGTTAGATCAGATGGCCAATGCAATTTGGTGCTAGGCCTTTCCCTTTAGGTTTTACCCCAACAATGTTTTCATTAGTTTCGCTCACTCTCGAAATCAAGCATTTTACAGCAGGTTGGAGCAGCCTGTATCTCAGCACAGGAATAAGGTAGGGAAGAATTCAAATACTCATTTTGACTGCCTCCAGAAGTTAGATCAGATGGCCAATGCAATTTGGTGCTAGACCTTTCCCTTTAGGTTTTACCCCAACAATGTTTTCATTAGTTTCGCTCACTCTCGAAATCAAGCATTTTACAGCAGGTTGGAGCAGCCTGTATCTCAGCACAGGAATAAGGTAGGGAAGAATTCTAAGGATCATTTTGACTGCCTCCAGAAGTTAGATCAGATGGCCAATGCAATTTGGTGCTAGGCCTTTCCCTTTAGGTTTTACCCCAACAATGTTTTCATTAGTTTCGCTCACTCTCGAAATCAAGCATTTTACAGCAGGTTGGAGCAGCCTGTATCTCAGCACAGGAATAAGGTGGGGAAGAATTCTAAGGATCATTTTGACTGCCTCCAGAAGTTAGATCAGATGGCAAACTGTATTTGGTGCTAGGTCTTTCCCTTTAGGTTTTACCCCAACAATGTTTTCATTAGTTTCGCTCACTCTCGAAATCAAGCATTTTACAGCAGGTTGGAGCAGCCTGTATCTCAGCACAGGAATAAGCTAGGGAAGAATTCTAAGGATCATTTTGACTGCCTCCAGAAGTTAGATCAGATGGCAAATTGTATTTGGTGCCAGGTCTTTCCCTTTAGGTTTTACCCCAACAATATTTTCATTAGTTTCGCTCACTCTCGAAATCAAGCATTTTACAGCAGGTTGGAGCAGCCTGTATCTCAGCACAGGAATAAGGTAGGGAAGAATTCTAAGGATCATTTTGACTGCCTCCAGAAGTTAGACCAGATGGCCAATGGAATTTGGTGCTAGGCCTTTCCCTTTAGGTTTTACCCCAACAATGTTTTCTTTAGTTTCGCTCACTCTCGAAATCAAGCATTTTACAGCAGGTTGGAGCAGCCTGTATCTCAGCACAGGAATAAGGTAGGGAAGAATTCAAATACTCATTTTGACTGCCTCCAGAAGTTAGATCAGATGGCAAATTGTATTTGGTGCTAGGTCTTTCCCTTTAGGTTTTTCCCCAAAAATGTTTTCATTATTTTCGATCGCTCTCGAAATCAAGCATTTTACAGCAGGTTGGAGCAGCCTGTATCTCAGCACAGGAATAAGGTAGGGAAGAATTCTAAGGATCATTTTGACTGCCTCCAGAAGTTAGATCAGATGGCCAATGCAATTTGGTGCTAGGCCTTTCCCTTTAGGTTTTTCGCCAACAATGTTTTCATTAGTTTCGCTCACTCTCGAAATCAAGCATTTTACAGCAGGTTGGAGCAGCCTGTATCTCAGCACAGGAATAAGGTAGGGAAGAATTCAAATACTCATTTTGACTGCCTCCAGAAGTTAGATCAGATGGCAAATTGGATTTGGTGCTAGGTCTTTCCCTTTAGGTTTTACCCCAACAATGTTTTCATTAGTTTCGCTCACTCTCGAAATCAAGCATTTTACAGCAGGTTGGAGCAGCCTGTATCTCAGCACAGGAATAAGGTAGGGAAGAATTCAAATACTCATTTTGACTGCCTCCAGAAGTTAGATTAGATGGCCAATGCAATTTGGTGCTAGGTCTTTCCCTTTAGGTTTTACCCCAACAATGTTTTCATTAGTTTCGCTCACTCTCGAAATCAAGCATTTTACAGCAGGTTGGAGCAGCCTGTATCTCAGCACAGGAATAAGGTAGGGAAGGATTCTAAGGATCATTTTGACTGCCTCCAGAAGTTAGATCAGATGGCAAATTGGATTTGGCGCTAGGTCTTTCCCTTTAGGTTTTACCCCAACAATGTTTTCATTAGTTTCGCTCACTCTCGAAATCAAGCATTTTACAGCAGGTTGGAGCAGCCTGTATCTCAGCACAGGAATAAGGTAGGGAAGAATTCTAAGGATCATTTTGACTGCCTCCAGAAGTTAGATCAGATGGCCAATGCAATTTGGTGCTAGGCCTTTCCCTTTAGGTTTTACCCCAACAATGTTTTCATTAGTTTCGCTCACTCTCGAAATCAAGCATTTTACAGCAGGTTGGAGCAGCCTGTATCTCAGCACAGGAATAAGGTAGGGAAGAATTCAAATACTCATTTTGACTGCCTCCAGAAGTTAGATCAGATGGCCAATGCAATTTGGTGCTAGACCTTTCCCTTTAGGTTTTACCCCAACAATGTTTTCATTAGTTTCGCTCACTCTCGAAATCAAGCATTTTACAGCAGGTTGGAGCAGCCTGTATCTCAGCACAGGAATAAGGTAGGGAAGAATTCTAAGGATCATTTTGACTGCCTCCAGAAGTTAGATCAGATGGCCAATGCAATTTGGTGCTAGGCCTTTCCCTTTAGGTTTTACCCCAACAATGTTTTCATTAGTTTCGCTCACTCTCGAAATCAAGCATTTTACAGCAGGTTGGAGCAGCCTGTATCTCAGCACAGGAATAAGGTAGGGAAGAATTCAAATACTCATTTTGACTGCCTCCAGAAGTTAGATCAGATGGCCAATGCAATTTGGTGCTAGGCCTTTCCCTTTAGGTTTTACCCCAACAATGTTTTCATTAGTTTCGCTCACTCTCGAAATCAAGCATTTTACAGCAGGTTGGAGCAGCCTGTATCTCAGCATAGGAATAAGGTAGGGAAGAATTCTAAGGATCATTTTGACTGCCTCCAGAAGTTCGATCAGATGGCCAATGGAATTTGGTGCTAGGTCTTTCCCTTTAGGTTTTACCCCAACAATGTTTTCATTAGTTTCGCTCACTCTCGAAATCAAGCATTTTACAGCAGGCTGGCGCAGCCTGTATCTCAGCACAGGAATAAGGTAGGGAAGAATTCAAATACTCATTTTGACTGCCTCCAGAAGTTAGATCAGATGGCAAATTGTATTTGGTGCTAGGTCTTTCCCTTTAGGTTTTACCCCAACAATGTTTTCATTAGTTTCGCTCACTCTCGAAATCAAGCATTTTACAGCAGGTTGGAGCAGCCTGTATCTCAGCACAGGAATAAGGTAGGGAAGAATTCTAAGGATCATTTTGACTGCCTCCAGAAGTTAGATCAGATGGCCAATGCAATTTGGTGCTAGGCCTTTTGCTTTAGGTTTTTCGCCAACAATGTTTTCATTAGTTTTGATCACTCTCGAAATCAAGCATTTTACAGCAGGTTGGAGCAGCATGTATCTCAGCACAGGAATAAGGTAGGGAAGAATTCAAATACTCATTTTGACTGCCTCCAGAAGTTAGATCAGATGGCAAACTGTATTTGGTGCTAGGTCTTTCCCTTTAGGTTTTACCCCAACAATGTTTTCATTAGTTTAGCTCACTCTCGAAATCAAGCATTTTACAGCAGGTTGGAGCAGCCTGTATCTCAGCACAGGAATAAGGTAGGGAAGAATTCTAAGGATCATTTTGACTGCCTCCAGAAATTAGATGAGATGGCCAATGCAATTTGGTGCTAGGCCTTTCCCTTTAGGTTTTACCCCAACAATGTTTTCATTAGTTTCGATCACTCTCGAAATCAAGCATTTTACAGCAGGTTGGAGCAGCCTGTATCTCAGCACAGGAATAAGGTAGGGAAGAATTCTAAGGATCATTTTGACTGCCTCCAGAAGTTAGATCAGATGGCCAATGCAATTTGGTGCTAGGCCTTTCCCTTTAGGTTTTACCCCAACAATGTTTTCATTAGTTTCGCTCACTCTCGAAATCAAGCATTTTACAGCAGGTTGGAGCAGCCTGTATCTCAGCACAGGAATAAGGTAGGGAAGAATTCAAATACTCATTTTGACTGCCTCCAGAAGTTAGATCAGATGGCCAATGCAATTTGGTGCTAGGTCTTTCCCTTTAGGTTTTACCCCAACAATGTTTTCATTAGTTTCGCTCACTCTCGAAATCAAGCATTTTACAGCAGGCTGGTCAGCCTTTATCTCAGCACAGGAATAAGGTAGGGAAGAATTCAAATACTCATTTTGACTGCCTCCAGAAGTTAGACCAGATGGCAAATTGTATTTGGTGCTAGGTCTTTCCGTTTAGGTTTTACCCCAACAATGTTTTCATTAGTTTCGCTCACTCTCGAAATCAAGCATTTTACAGCACGTTGGAGCAGCCTGTATCTCAGCACAGGAATAAGGTAGGGAAGAATTCTAAGGATCATTTTGACTGCCTCCAGAAGTTAGATCAGATGGCCAATGCAATTTGGTGCTAGGCCTTTCCCTTTAGGTTTTACCCCAACAATGTTTTCATTAGTTTCGCTCACTCTCGAAATCAAGCATTTTACAGCAGGTTGGAGCAGCCTGTATCTCAGCACAGGAATAAGGTAGGGAAGAATTCAAATACTCATTTTGACTGCCTCCAGAAGTTAGATCAGATGGCAAACTGTATTTGGTGCTAGGTCTTTCCCTTTAGGTTTTACCCCAACAATGTTTTCATTAGTTTCGATCACTCTCGAAATCAAGCATTTTACAGCAGGTTGGAGCAGCCTGTATCTCAGCACAGGAATAAGGTAGGGAAGGATTCTAAGGATCATTTTGACTGCCTCCAGAAGTTAGATCAGATGGCAAATTGGATTTGGCGCTAGGTCTTTCCCTTTAGGTTTTACCCCAACAATGTTTTCATTAGTTTCGCTCACTCTCGAAATCAAGCATTTTACAGCAGGTTGGAGCAGCCTGTATCTCAGCACAGGAATAAGGTAGGGAAGAATTCTAAGGATCATTTTGACTGCCTCCAGAAGTTAGATCAGATGGCCAATGCAATTTGGTGCTAGGCCTTTCCCTTTAGGTTTTACCCCAACAATGTTTTCATTAGTTTCGCTCACTCTCGAAATCAAGCATTTTACAGCAGGTTGGAGCAGCCTGTATCTCAGCACAGGAATAAGGTAGGGAAGAATTCTAAGGATCATTTTGACTGCCTCCAGAAGTTAGATCAGATGGCCAATGCAATTTGGTGCTAGGCCTTTCCCTTTAGGTTTTACCCCAACAATGTTTTCATTAGTTTCGCTCACTCTCGAAATCAAGCATTTTACAGCAGGTTGGAGCAGCCTGTATCTCAGCACAGGAATAAGGTAGGGAAGAATTCAAATACTCATTTTGACTGCCTCCAGAAGTTAGATCAGATGGCCAATGCAATTTGGTGCTAGGCCTTTCCCTTTAGGTTTTACCCCAACAATGTTTTCATTAGTTTCGCTCACTCTCGAAATCAAGCATTTTACAGCAGGTTGGAGCAGCCTGTATCTCAGCACAGGAATAAGGTAGGGAAGAATTCTAAGGATCATTTTGACTGCCTCCAGAAGTTAGATCAGATGGCCAATGCAATTTGGTGCTAGGCCTTTCCCTTTAGGTTTTACCCCAACAATGTTTTCATTAGTTTCGCTCACTCTCGAAATCAAGCATTTTACAGCAGGTTGGAGCAGCCTGTATCTCAGCACAGGAATAAGGTAGGGAAGAATTCTAAGGATCATTTTGACTGCCTCCAGAAGTTAGATCAGATGGCCAATGCAATTTGGTGCTAGACCTTTCCCTTTAGGTTTTACCCCAACAATGTTTTCATTAGTTTCGATCACTCTCGAAATCAAGCATTTTACAGCAGGTTGGAGCAGCCTGTATCTCAGCACAGGAATAAGGTAGGGAAGAATTCTAAGGATCATTTTGACTGCCTCCAGAAGTTAGATCAGATGGCAAATTGTATTTGGTGCTAGGTCTTTCCCTTTAGGTTTTACCCCAACAATGTTTTCATTAGTTTCGCTCACTCTCGAAATCAAGCATTTTACAGCAGGTTGGAGCAGCCTGTATCTCAGCACAGGAATAAGCTAGGGAAGAATTCTAAGGATCATTTTGACTGCCTCCAGAAGTTAGATCAGATGGCCAATGCAATTTGGTGCTAGGCCTTTTCCTTTAGGTTTTTCGCCAACAATGTTTTCATTAGTTTTGATCACTCTCGAAATCAAGCATTTTACAGCAGGTTGGAGCAGCCTGTATCTCAGCACAGGAATAAGGTAGGGAAGAATTCAAATACTCATTTTGACTGCCTCCAGAAGTTAGATCAGATGGCAAACTGTATTTGGTGCTAGGTCTTTCCCTTTAGGTTTTACCCCAACAATGTTTTCATTAGTTTCGATCACTCTCGAAATCAAGCATTTTACAGCAGGTTGGAGCAGCCTGTATCTCAGCACAGGAATAAGGTAGGGAAGAATTCTAAGGATCATTTTGACTGCCTCCAGAAGTTAGATCAGATGGCCAATGCAATTTGGTGCTAGGCCTTTCCCTTTAGGTTTTACCCCAACAATGTTTTCATTAGTTTCGCTCACTCTCGAAATCAAGCATTTTACAGCAGGTTGGAGCAGCCTGTATCTCAGCACAGGAATAAGGTAGGGAAGAATTCTAAGGATCATTTTGACTGCCTCCAGAAGTTAGATCAGATGGCCAATGCAATTTGGTGCTAGGCCTTTCCCTTTAGGTTTTACCCCAACAATGTTTTCATTAGTTTCGCTCACTCTCGAAATCAAGCATTTTACAGCAGGTTGGAGCAGCCTGTATCTCAGCACAGGAATAAGGTAGGGAAGAATTCTAAGGATCATTTTGACTGCCTCCAGAAGTTAGATCAGATGGCCAATGCAATTTGGTGCTAGGCCTTTCCCTTTAGGTTTTACCCCAACAATGTTTTCATTAGTTTCGCTCACTCTCGAAATCAAGCATTTTACAGCAGGTTGGAGCAGCCTGTATCTCAGCACAGGAATAAGGTAGGGAAGAATTCTAAGGATCATTTTGACTGCCTCCAGAAGTTAGATCAGATGGCCAATGCAATTTGGTGCTAGGCCTTTCCCTTTAGGTTTTACCCCAACAATGTTTTCATTAGTTTCGCTCACTCTCGAAATCAAGCATTTTACAGCAGGTTGGAGCAGCCTGTATCTCAGCACAGGAATAAGGTAGGGAAGAATTCTAAGGATCATTTTGACTGCCTCCAGAAGTTAGATCAGATGGCCAATGCAATTTGGTGCTAGACCTTTCCCTTTAGGTTTTACCCCAACAATGTTTTCATTAGTTTCGATCACTCTCGAAATCAAGCATTTTACAGCAGGTTGGAGCAGCCTGTATCTCAGCACAGGAATAAGGTAGGGAAGAATTCTAAGGATCATTTTGACTGCCTCCAGAAGTTAGATCAGATGGCAAATTGTATTTGGTGCTAGGTCTTTCCCTTTAGGTTTTACCCCAACAATGTTTTCATTAGTTTCGCTCACTCTCGAAATCAAGCATTTTACAGCAGGCTGGAGCAGCCTGTATCTCAGCACAGGAATAAGGTAGGGAAGAATTCAAATACTCATTTTGACTGCCTCCAGAAGTTAGACCAGATGGCAAATTGTATTTGGTGCTAGGTCTTTCCCTTTAGGTTTTACCCCAGCAATGTTTTCATTAGTTTCGCTCACTCTCGAAATCAAGCATTTTACAGCAGGTTGGAGCAGCCTGTATCTCAGCACAGGAATAAGGTAGGGAAGAATTCTAAGGATCATTTTGACTGCCTCCAGAAGTTAGATCAGATGGCCAATGCAATTCGGAGCTAGGCCTTTTCCTTTAGGTTTTTCGCCAACAATGTTTTCATTAGTTTTGATCACTCTCGAAATCAAGCATTTTACAGCAGGTTGGAGCAGCCTGTATCTCAGCACAGGAATAAGGTAGGGAAGAATTCAAATACTCATTTTGACTGCCTCCAGAAGTTAGATCAGATGGCAAACTGTATTTGGTGCTAGGTCTTTCCCTTTAGGTTTTACCCCAACAATGTTTTCATTAGTTTCGATCACTCTCGAAATCAAGCATTTTACAGCAGGTTGGAGCAGCCTGTATCTCAGCACAGGAATAAGGTAGGGAAGAATTCTAAGGATCATTTTGACTGCCTCCAGAAGTTAGATCAGATGGCCAATGCAATTTGGTGCTAGGCCTTTCCCTTTAGGTTTTACCCCAACAATGTTTTCATTAGTTTCGATCACTCTCGAAATCAAGCATTTTACAGCAGGTTGGAGCAGCCTGTATCTCAGCACAGGAATAAGGTAGGGAAGAATTCTAAGGATCATTTTGACTGCCTCCAGAAGTTAGATCAGATGGCCAATGCAATTTGGTGCTAGGCCTTTCCCTTTAGGTTTTACCCCAACAATGTTTTCATTAGTTTCGCTCACTCTCGAAATCAAGCATTTTACAGCAGGTTGGAGCAGCCTGTATCTCAGCACAGGAATAAGGTAGGGAAGAATTCAAATACTCATTTTGACTGCCTCCAGAAGTTAGATCAGATGGCCAATGCAATTTGGTGCTAGGTCTTTCCCTTTAGGTTTTACCCCAACAATGTTTTCATTAGTTTCGCTCACTCTCGAAATCAAGCATTTTACAGCAGGTTGGAGCAGCCTGTATCTCAGCACAGGAATAAGGTAGGGAAGAATTCTAAGGATCATTTTGACTGCCTCCAGAAGTTAGATCAGATGGCAAATTGTATTTGGTGCTAGGTCTTTCCCTTTAGGTTTTACCCCAACAATGTTTTCATTAGTTTCGCTCACTCTCGAAATCAAGCATTTTACAGCAGGTTGGAGCAGCCTGTATCTCAGCACAGGAATAAGGTAGGGAAGAATTCAAATACTCATTTTGACTGCCTCCAGAAGTTAGACCAGATGGCAAATTGTATTTGGTGCTAGGTCTTTCCCTTTAGGTTTTACCCCAACAATGTTTTCATTAGTTTCGCTCACTCTCGAAATCAAGCATTTTACAGCAGGTTGGAGCAGCCTGTATCTCAGCACAGGAATAAGGTACGGAAGAATTCTAAGGATCATTTTGACTGTCTCCAGAAGTTAGATCAGATGGCCAATGCAATTTGGTGCTAGGCCTTTTCCTTTAGGTTTTTCGCCAACAATGTTTTCATTAGTTTCGCTCACTCTCGAAATCAAGCATTTTACAGCAGGTTGGAGCAGCCTGTATCTCAGCACAGGAATAAGGTAGGGAAGAATTCAAATACTCATTTTGACTGCCTCCAGAAGTTAGATCAGATGGCAAACTGTATTTGGTGCTAGGTCTTTCCCTTTAGGTTTTACCCCAACAATGTTTTCATTAGTTTCGCTCACTCTCGAAATCAAGCATTTTACAGCAGGTTGGAGCAGCCTGTATCTCAGCACAGGAATAAGGTAGGGAAGGATTCTAAGGATCATTTTGACTGCTTCCAGAAGTTAGATCAGATGGCAAATTGTATTTGGCGCTAGGTCTTTCCCTTTAGGTTTTACCCCAACAATGTTTTCATTAGTTTCGCTCACTCTCGAAATCAAGCATTTTACAGCAGGTTGGAGCAGCCTGTATCTCAGCACAGGAATAAGGTAGGGAAGAATTCTAAGGATCATTTTGACTGCCTCCAGACGTTAGATCAGATGGCCAATGCAATTTGGTGCTAGGCCTTTCCCTTTAGGTTTTACCCCAACAATGTTTTCATTAGTTTCGCTCACTCTCGAAATCAAGCATTTTACAGCAGGTTGGAGCAGCCTGTATCTCAGCACAGGAATAAGGTAGGGAAGAATTCTAAGGATCATTTTGACTGCCTCCAGAAGTTAGATCAGATGGCCAATGGAATTTGGTGCTAGGCCTTTCCCTTTAGGTTTTACCCCAACAATGTTTTCATTAGTTTCGCTCAGTTTCGAAATCAAGCATTTTACAGCAGGTTGGAGCAGCCTGTATCTCAGCACAGGAATAAGGTAGGGAAGAATTCAAATACTCATTTTGACTGCCTCCAGAAGTTAGATCAGATGGCCAATGCAATTTGGTGCTAGGCCTTTCCCTTTAGGTTTTACCCCAACAATGTTTTCATTAGTTTCGCTCACTCTCGAAATCAAGCATTTTACAGCAGGTTGGAGCAGCCTGTATCTCAGCACAGGAATAAGGTAGGGAAGAATTCAAATACTCATTTTGACTGCCTCCAGAAGTTAGATCAGATGGCAAATTGTATTTGGTGCTAGGTCTTTCCCTTTAGGTTTTACCCCAACAATGTTTTCATTAGTTTCGCTCACTCTCGAAATCAAGCATTTTACAGAAGGTTGGAGCAGCCTGTATCTCAGCGCAGGAATAAGGTAGGGAAGAATTCAAATACTCATTTTGACTGCCTCCAGAAGTTAGATCAGATGGCAAATTGTATTTGGTGCTAGGTCTTTCCCTTTAGGTTTTACCCCAATAATGTTTTCATTAGTTTCGCTCACTCTCGAAATCAAGCATTTTACAGCAGGTTGGAGCAGCCTGTATCTCAGCACAGGAATAAGGTAGGGAAGAATTCAAATACTCATTTTGACTGCCTCCAGAAGTTAGATCAGATGGCAAATTGTATTTGGTGCTAGGCCTGTCCCTTTAGGTTTTACCGCAACAATGTTTTCATTAGTTTCGCTCACTCTCGAAATCAAGCATTTTACAGCAGGTTGGAGCAGCCTGTATCTCAGCACAGGAATAAGGTAGGGAAGAATTCTAAGGATCATTTTGACTGCCTCCAGAAGTTAGATCAGATGGCCAATGCAATTTGGTGCTAGGCCTTTCCCTTTAGGTTTTACCCCAACAATGTTTTCATTAGTTTCGCTCACTTTCGAAATCAAGCATTTTACAGCAGGTTGGAGCAGCCTGTATCTCAGCACAGGAATAAGGTAGGGAAGAATTCAAATACTCATTTTGACTGCCTCCAGAAGTTAGATCAGATGGCCAATGCAATTTGGTGCTAGGTCTTTTCCTTTAGGTTTTACCCCAACAATGTTTTCATTAGTTTCGCTCACTCTCGAAATCAAGCATTTTACAGCAGGTTGGAGCAGCCTGTATCTCAGCACAGGAATAAGGTAGGGAAGAATTCAAATACTCATTTTGACTGCCTCCAGAAGTTAGATCAGATGGCCAATGCAATTTGGTGCTAGGTCTTTCCCTTTAGGTTTTACCCCAACAATGTTTTCATTAGTTTCGCTCACTTTCGAAATCAAGCATTTTACAGCAGGTTGGAGCAGCCTGTATCTCAGCACAGGAATAAGGTAGGGAAGAATTCAAATACTCATTTTGACTGCCTCCAGAAGTTAGATCAGATGGCCAATGCAATTTGGTGCTAGGTCTTTTCCTTTAGGTTTTACCCCAACAATGTTTTCATTAGTTTCGCTCACTCTCGAAATCAAGCATTTTACAGCAGGTTGGAGCAGCCTGTATCTCAGCACAGGAATAAGGTAGGGAAGAATTCAAATACTCATTTTGACTGCCTCCAGAAGTTAGATCAGATGGCCAATGCAATTTGGTGCTAGGTCTTTCCCTTTAGGTTTTGCCCCAACAATGTTTTCATTAGTTTCGCTCACTCTCGAAATCAAGCATTTTACAGCAGGTTGGAGCAGCCTGTATCTCAGCACAGGAATAAGGTAGGGAAGAATTCTAAGGATCATTTTGACTGCCTCCAGAAGTTAGATCAGATGGCAAATTGTATTTGGTGCTAGGTCTTTCCCTTTAGGTTTTACCCCAACAATGTTTTCATTAGTTTCGCTCACTCTCGAAATCAAGCATTTTACAGCAGGTTGGAGCAGCCTGTATCTCAGCACAGGAATAAGGTAGGGAAGAATTCAAATACTCATTTTGACTGCCTCCAGAAGTTAGACCAGATGGCAAATTGTATTTGGTGCTAGGTCTTTCCCTTTAGGTTTTACCCCAACAATGTTTTCATTAGTTTCGCTCACTCTCGAAATCAAGCATTTTACAGCAGGTTGGAGCAGCCTGTATCTCAGCACAGGAATAAGGTACGGAAGAATTCTAAGGATCATTTTGACTGCCTCCAGAAGTTAGATCAGATGGCCAATGCAATTTGGTGCTAGGCCTTTTCCTTTAGGTTTTTCGCCAACAATGTTTTCATTAGTTTCGCTCACTCTCGAAATCAAGCATTTTACAGCAGGTTGGAGCAGCCTGTATCTCAGCACAGGAATAAGGTAGGGAAGAATTCAAATACTCATTTTGACTGCCTCCAGAAGTTAGATCAGATGGCAAACTGTATTTGGTGCTAGGTCTTTCCCTTTAGGTTTTACCCCAACAATGTTTTCATTAGTTTCGCTCACTCTCGAAATCAAGCATTTTACAGCAGGTTGGAGCAGCCTGTATCTCAGCACAGGAATAAGGTAGGGAAGGATTCTAAGGATCATTTTGACTGCTTCCAGAAGTTAGATCAGATTTCAAATTGTATTTGGCGCTAGGTCTTTCCCTTTAGGTTTTACCCCAACAATGTTTTCATTAGTTTCGCTCACTCTCGAAATCAAGCATTTTACAGCAGGTTGGAGCAGCCTGTATCTCAGCACAGGAATAAGGTAGGGAAGAATTCTAAGGATCATTTTGACTGCCTCCAGACGTTAGATCAGATGGCCAATGCAATTTGGTGCTAGGCCTTTCCCTTTAGGTTTTACCCCAACAATGTTTTCATTAGTTTCGCTCACTCTCGAAATCAAGCATTTTACAGCAGGTTGGAGCAGCCTGTATCTCAGCACAGGAATAAGGTAGGGAAGAATTCTAAGGATCATTTTGACTGCCTCCAGAAGTTAGATCAGATGGCCAATGGAATTTGGTGCTAGGCCTTTGCCTTTAGGTTTTACCCCAACAATGTTTTCATTAGTTTCGCTCAGTTTCGAAATCAAGCATTTTACAGCAGGTTGGAGCAGCCTGTATCTCAGCACAGGAATAAGGTAGGGAAGAATTCAAATACTCATTTTGACTGCCTCCAGAAGTTAGATCAGATGGCCAATGCAATTTGGTGCTAGGCCTTTCCCTTTAGGTTTTACCCCAACAATGTTTTCATTAGTTTCGCTCACTCTCGAAATCAAGCATTTTACAGCAGGTTGGAGCAGCCTGTATCTCAGCACAGGAATAAGGTAGGGAAGAATTCAAATACTCATTTTGACTGCCTCCAGAAGTTAGATCAGATGGCAAATTGTATTTGGTGCCAGGTCTTTCCCTTTAGGTTTTACCCCAACAATGTTTTCATTAGTTTCGCTCACTCTCAAAATCAAGCATTTTACAGAAGGTTGGAGCAGCCTGTATCTCAGCACAGGAATAAGGTAGGGAAGAATTCAAATACTCATTTTGACTGCCTCCAGAAGTTAGATCAGATGGCAAATTGTATTTGGTGCTAGGTCTTTCCCTTTAGGTTTTACCCCAATAATGTTTTCATTAGTTTCGCTCACTCTCGAAATCAAGCATTTTACAGCAGGTTGGAGCAGCCTGTATCTCAGCACAGGAATAAGGTAGGGAAGAATTCAAATACTCATTTTGACTGCCTCCAGAAGTTAGATCAGATGGCAAATTGTATTTGGTGCTAGGCCTGTCCCTTTAGGTTTTACCGCAACAATGTTTTCATTAGTTTCGCTCACTCTCGAAATCAAGCATTTTACAGCAGGTTGGAGCAGCCTGTATCTCAGCACAGGAATAAGGTAGGGAAGAATTCTAAGGATCATTTTGACTGCCTCCAGAAGTTAGATCAGATGGCCAATGCAATTTGGTGCTAGGCCTTTCCCTTTAGGTTTTACCCCAACAATGTTTTCATTAGTTTCGCTCACTTTCGAAATCAAGCATTTTACAGCAGGTTGGAGCAGCCTGTATCTCAGCACAGGAATAAGGTAGGGAAGAATTCAAATACTCATTTTGACTGCCTCCAGAAGTTAGATCAGATGGCCAATGCAATTTGGTGCTAGGTCTTTCCCTTTAGGTTTTACCCCAACAATGTTTTCATTAGTTTCGCTCACTCTCGAAATCAAGCATTTTACAGCAGGTTGGAGCAGCCTGTATCTCAGCACAGGAATAAGGTAGGGAAGAATTCAAATACTCATTTTGACTGCCTCCAGAAGTTAGATCAGATGGCCAATTGGATTTGGTGCTAGGTCTTTCCCTTTAGGTTTTACCCCAACAATGTTTTCATTAGTTTCGCTCACTCTCGAAATCAAGCATTTTACAGCAGGTTGGAGCAGCCTGTATCTCAGCACAGGAATAATGTAGGGAAGAATTCAAATACTCATTTTGACTGCCTCCAGAAGTTAGATCAGATGGCAAATTGGATTTGGTGCTAGGTCTTTCCCTTTAGGTTTTACCCCAACAATGTTTTCATTAGTTTCGCTCACTCTCGAAATCAAGCATTTTACAGAAGGTTGGAGCAGCCTGTATCTCAGCACAGGAATAAGGTAGGGAAGAATTCAAATACTCATTTTGACTGCCTCCAGAAGTTAGATCAGATGGCAAATTGGATTTGGTGCTAGGTCTTTCCCTTTAGGTTTTACCCCAACAATGTTTTCATTAGTATCGATCACTCTCGAAATCAAGCATTTTACAGCAGGTTGGAGCAGCCTGTATCTCAGCACAGGAATAAGGTAGGGAAGAATTCTAAGGAACATTTTGACTGCCTCCAGAAGTTAGATCAGATGGCAAATTGTATTTGGTGCCAGGTCTTTCCCTTTAGGTTTTACCCCAACAAAGTTTTCATTAGTTTCGCTCACTCTCGAAATCAAGCATTTTACAGCAGGTTGGAGCAGCCTGTATCTCAGCACAGGAATAAGGTAGGGAAGAATTCAAATACTCATTTTGACTGCTTCCAGAAGTTAGATCAGATGGCCAATTGGATTTGGTGCTAGGTCTTTCCCTTTAGGTTTTACCCCAACAATGTTTTCATTAGTTTCGCTCACTCTCGAAATCAAGCATTTTACAGCAGGTTGGAGCAGCCTGTATCTCAGCACAGGAATAAGGTAGGGAAGAATTCTAAGGATCATTTTGACTGCCTCCAGAAGTTAGATCAGATGGCAAATTGGATTTGGTGCTAGGTCTTTCCCTTTAGGTTTTACCCCAACAATGTTTTCATTAGTTTCGCTCACTCTCGAAATCAAGCATTTTACAGCAGGTTGGAGCAGCCTGTATCTCAGCACAGGAATAAGGTAGGGAAGAATTCTAAGGATCATTTTGACTGCCTCCAGAAGTTAGATCAGATGGCCAATTGGATTTGGTGCTAGGTCTTTCCCTTTAGGTTTTACCCCAACAATGTTTTCATTAGTTTCGCTCACTCTCGAAATCAAGCATTTTACAGCAGGTTGGAGCAGCCTGTATCTCAGCACAGGAATAAGGTAGGGAAGAATTCTAAGGATCATTTTGACTGCCTCCAGAAGTTAGATCAGATGGCAAATTGGATTTGGTGCTAGGTCTTTCCCTTTAGGTTTTACCCCAACAATGTTTTCATTAGTTTCGCTCACTCTCGAAATCAAGCATTTTACAGCAGGTTGGAGCAGCCTGTATCTCAGCACAGGAATAAGGTAGGGAAGAATTCAAATACTCATTTTGACTGCCTCCAGAAGTTAGATCAGATGGCCAATTGGATTTGGTGCTAGGTCTTTCCCTTTAGGTTTTACCCCAACAATGTTTTCATTAGTTTCGCTCACTCTCGAAATCAAGCATTTTACAGCAGGTTGGAGCAGCCTGTATCTCAGCACAGGAATAAGGTAGGGAAGAATTCAAATACTCATTTTGACTGCCTCCAGAAGTTAGATCAGATGGCAAATTGGATTTGGTGCTAGGTCTTTCCCTTTAGGTTTTACCCCAACAATGTTTTCATTAGTTTCGCTCACTCTCGAAATCAAGCATTTTACAGCAGGTTGGAGCAGCCTGTATCTCAGCACAGGAATAAGGTAGGAAAGAATTCAAATACTCATTTTGACTGCCTCCAGAAGTTAGATCAGATGGCAAATTGTATTTGGTGCTAGGTCTTTCCCTTTAGGTTTTACCCCAACAATGTTTTCATTAGTTTCGCTCACTCTCGAAATCAAGCATTTTACAGCAGGTTGGAGCAGCCTGTATCTCAGCACAGGACTAAGGTAGGGAAGAATTCAAATACTCATTTTGACTGCCTCCAGAAGTTAGATCAGATGGCCAATGCAATTTGGTGCTAGGTCTTTCCCTTTAGGTTTTACCCCAACAATGTTTTCATTAGTTTCGCTCACTCTCGAAATCAAGCATTTTACACAGGTTGGAGCAGCCTGTATCTCAGCACAGGAATAAGGTAGGGAAGAATTCAAATACTCATTTTGACTGCCTCCAGAAGTTAGATCAGATGGCAAATTGTATTTGGTGCTAGGTCTTTCCCTTTAGGTTTTACCCCAACAATGTTTTCATTAGTTTCGCTCAATCTCGAAATCAAGCATTTTAGAGCAGGTTGGAGCAGCCTGTATCTCAGCACAGGAATAAGGTAGGAAAGAATTCAAATACTCATTTTGACTGCCTCCAGAAGTCAGATCAGATGGCAAATTGTATTTGGTGCTAGGTCTTTCCCTTTAGGTTTTACCCCAACAATGTTTTCATTAGTTTCGCTCACTCTCGAAATCAAGCATTTTACAGCAGGTTGGAGCAGCCTGTATCTCAGCACAGGAATAAGGTAGGGAAGAATTCAAATACTCATTTTGACTGCCTCCAGAAGTTAGATCAGATGGCCAATGCAATTTGGTGCTAGGCCTTTCCCTTTAGGTTTTACCCCAACAATGTTTTCATTAGTTTCGCTCACTCTCGAAATCAAGCATTTTACAGCAGGTTGGAGCAGCCTGTATCTCAGCACAGGAATAAGGTAGGGAAGAATTCAAATACTCATTTTGACTGCCTCCAGAAGTTAGATCAGATGGCAAATTGGATTTGGTGCTAGGTCTTTCCCTTTAGGTTTTACCCCAACAATGTTTTCATTAGTTTCGCTCACTCTCGAAATCAAGCATTTTACAGCAGGTTGGAGCAGCCTGTATCTCAGCACAGGAATAAGGTAGGGAAGAATTCAAATACTCATTTTGACTGCCTCCAGAAGTTAGATCAGATGGCAAATTGTATTTGGTGCTAGGTCTTTCCCTTTAGGTTTTACCCCAACAATGTTTTCATTAGTTTCGCTCACTCTCGAAATCAAGCATTTTACAGCAGGTTGGAGCAGCCTGTATCTCAGCACAGGAATAAGGTAGGGAAGAATTCAAATACTCATTTTGACTGCCTCCAGAAGTTAGATCAGATGGCCAATGCAATTTGGTGCTAGGCCTTTCCCTTTAGGTTTTACCCCAACAATGTTTTCATTAGTTTCGCTCACTCTCGAAATCAAGCATTTTACATCAGGTTGGAGCAGCCTGTATCTCAGCACAGGAATAAGGTAGGGAAGAATTCAAATACTCATTTTGACTGCCTCCAGAAGTTAGATCAGATGGCAAATTGTTTTTGGTGCTAGGTCTTTCCCTTTAGGTTTTACCCCAACAATGTTTTCATTAGTTTCGCTCACTCTCGAAATCAAGCATTTTACAGCAGGTTGGAGCAGCCTGTATCTCAGCACAGGAATAAGGTAGGGAAGAATTCTAAGGATCATTTTGACTGCCTCCAGAAGTTAGATCAGATGGCAAATTGTATTTGGTGCCAGGTCTTTCCCTTTAGGTTTTACCCCAACAAAGTTTTCATTAGTTTCGCTCACTCTCGAAATCAAGCATTTTACAGCAGGTTGGAGCAGCCTGTATCTCAGCACAGGAATAAGGTAGGGAAGAATTCTAAGGATCATTTTGACTGCCTCCAGAAGTTAGATCAGATGGCAAATTGTATTTGGTGCTAGGTCTTTCCCTTTAAGTTTTACCCCAACAATGTTTTCATTAGTTTCGCTCACTCTCGAAATCAAGCATTTTACAGCAGGTTGGAGCAGCCTGTATCTCAGCACAGGAATAAGGTAGGGAAGAATTCAAATACTCATTTTGACTGCCTCCAGAAGTTAGATCAGATGGCAAATTGTATTTGGTGCTAGGTCTTTCCCTTTAGGTTTTACCCCAACAATGTTTTAATTAGTTTCGCTCACTCTCGAAATCAAGCATTTTACAGCAGGTTGGAGCAGCCTGTATCTCAGCACAGGAATAAGGTAGGGAAGAATTCAAATACTCATTTTGACTGCCTCCAGAAGTTAGATCAGATGGCCAATGCAATTTGGTGCTAGGTCTTTCCCTTTAGGTTTTACCCCAACAATGTTTTCATTAGTTTCGCTCACTCTCGAAATCAAGCATTTTACAGCAGGTTGGAGCAGCCTGTGTCTCAGCACAGGAATAAGGTAGGGAAGAATTCAAATACTCATTTTGACTGCCTCCAGAAGTTAGATCAGATGGCCAATGCAATTTGGTGCTAGGCCTTTCCCTTTAGGTTTTACCCCAACAATGTTTTCATTAGTTTCGCTCACTCTCGAAATCAAGCATTTTACAGCAGGTTGGAGCAGCCTGTATCTCAGCACAGGAATAAGGTAGGGAAGAATTCAAATACTCATTTTGACTGCCTCCAGAAGTTAGATCAGATGGCCAATGCAATTTGGTGCTAGGTCTTTCCCTTTAGGTTTTACCCCAACAATGTTTTCATTAGTTTCGCTCACTCTCGAAATCAAGCATTTTACAGCAGGTTGGAGCAGCCTGTATCTCAGCACAGGAATAAGGTAGGGAAGAATTCAAATACTCATTTTGACTGCCTCCAGAAGTTAGATCAGATGGCCAATGCAATTTGGTGCTAGGTCTTTCCCTTTAGGTTTTACCCCAACAATGTTTTCATTAGTTTCGCTCACTCTCGAAATCAAGCATTTTACAGCAGGTTGGAGCAGCCTGTATCTCAGCACAGGAATAAGGTAGGGAAGAATTCTAAGGATCATTTTGACTGCCTCCAGAAGTTAGATCAGATGGCCAATGGAATTTGGTGCTAGGCCTTTCCCTATAGGTTTTACCCCAACAATGTTTTCATTAGTTTCGCTCACTCTCGAAATCAAGCATTTTACAGCAGGTTGGAGCAGCCTGTATCTCAGCACAGGAATAAGGTAGGGAAGAATTCTAAGGATCATTTTGACTGCCTCCAGAAGTTAGATCAGATGGCCAATGCAATTTGGTGCTAGGCCTTTCCCTTTAGGTTTTACCCCAACAATGTTTTCATTAGTTTCGCTCTCTTTCGAAATCAAGCATTTTACAGCAGGTTGGAGCAGCCTGTATCTCAGCACAGGAATAAGGTAGGGAAGAATTCTAAGGATCATTTTGACTGCCTCCAGAAGTTAGATCAGATGGCAAATTGTATTTGGTGCTAGGTCTTTCCCTTTAGGTTTTACCCCAACAATGTTTTCATTAGTTTCGCTCACTCTCGAAATCAAGCATTTTACAGCAGGTTGGAGAAGCCTGTATGTCAGCACAGGAATAAGGTAGGGAAGAATTCAAATACTCATTTTGACTGCCTCCAGAAGTTAGATCAGATGGCAAATTGTATTTGGTGCTAGGTCTTTCCCTTTAGGTTTTACCCCAACAATGTTTTCATTAGTTTCGCTCACTCTCGAAATCAAGCATTTTACAGCAGGTTGGAGCAGCCTGTATCTCAGCACAGGAATAAGGTAGGGAAGAATTCAAATACTCATTTTGACTGCTTCCAGAAGTTAGATCAGATGGCCAATGCAATTTGGTGCTAGGTCTTTCCCTTTAGGTTTTACCCCAACAATGTTTTCATTAGTTTCGCTCACTCTCGAAATCAAGCATTTTACAGCAGGTTGGAGCAGCCTGTATCTCAGCACAGGAATAAGGTAGGGAAGAATTCAAATACTCATTTTGACTGCCTCCAGAAGTTAGATCAGATGGCAAATTGTATTTGGTGCTAGGCCTTTCCCTTTAGGTTTTACCCCAACAATGTTTTCATTAGTTTCGCTCACTCTCGAAATCAAGCATTTTACAGCAGGTTGGAGCAGCCTGTATCTCAGCACAGGAATAAGGTAGGGAAGAATTCAAATACTCATTTTGACTGCCTCCAGAAGTTAGATCAGATGGCCAATGCAATTTGGTGCTAGGTCTTTCCCTTTAGGTTTTACCCCAACAATGTTTTCATTAGTTTCGCTCACTCTCGAAATCAAGCATTTTACAGCAGGTTGGAGCAGCCTGTATCTCAGCACAGGAATAAGGTAGGGAAGAATTCAAATACTCATTTTGACTGCCTCCAGAAGTTAGATCAGATGGCCAATGCAATTTGGTGCTAGGTCTTTCCCTTTAGGTTTTACCCCAACAATGTTTTCATTAGTTTCGCTCACTCTCGAAATCAAGCATTTTACAGCAGGTTGGAGCAGCCTGTATCTCAGCACAGGAATAAGGTAGGGAAGAATTCTAAGGATCATTTTGACTGCCTCCAGAAGTTAGATCAGATGGCCAATGGAATTTGGTGCTAGGCCTTTCCCTATAGGTTTTACCCCAACAATGTTTTCATTAGTTTCGCTCACTCTCGAAATCAAGCATTTTACAGCAGGTTGGAGCAGCCTGTATCTCAGCACAGGAATAAGGTAGGGAAGAATTCTAAGGATCATTTTGACTGCCTCCAGAAGTTAGATCAGATGGCCAATGCAATTTGGTGCTAGGCCTTTCCCTTTAGGTTTTACCCCAACAATGTTTTCATTAGTTTCGCTCTCTTTCGAAATCAAGCATTTTACAGCAGGTTGGAGCAGCCTGTATCTCAGCACAGGAATAAGGTAGGGAAGAATTCTAAGGATCATTTTGACTGCCTCCAGAAGTTAGATCAGATGGCAAATTGTATTTGGTGCTAGGTCTTTCCCTTTAGGTTTTACCCCAACAATGTTTTCATTAGTTTCGCTCACTCTCGAAATCAAGCATTTTACAGCAGGTTGGAGAAGCCTGTATGTCAGCACAGGAATAAGGTAGGGAAGAATTCAAATACTCATTTTGACTGCCTCCAGAAGTTAGATCAGATGGCAAATTGTATTTGGTGCTAGGTCTTTCCCTTTAGGTTTTACCCCAACAATGTTTTCATTAGTTTCGCTCACTCTCGAAATCAAGCATTTTACAGCAGGTTGGAGCAGCCTGTATCTCAGCACAGGAATAAGGTAGGGAAGAATTCAAATACTCATTTTGACTGCTTCCAGAAGTTAGATCAGATGGCCAATGCAATTTGGTGCTAGGTCTTTCCCTTTAGGTTTTACCCCAACAATGTTTTCATTAGTTTCGCTCACTCTCGAAATCAAGCATTTTACAGCAGGTTGGAGCAGCCTGTATCTCAGCACAGGAATAAGGTAGGGAAGAATTCAAATACTCATTTTGACTGCCTCCAGAAGTTAGATCAGATGGCAAATTGTATTTGGTGCTAGGCCTTTCCCTTTAGGTTTTACCCCAACAATGTTTTCATTAGTTTCGCTCACTCTCGAAATCAAGCATTTTACAGCAGGTTGGAGCAGCCTGTATCTCAGCACAGGAATAAGGTAGGGAAGAATTCAAATACTCATTTTGACTGCCTCCAGAAGTTAGATCAGATGGCCAATGCAATTTGGTGCTAGGTCTTTCCCTTTAGGTTTTACCCCAACAATGTTTTCATTAGTTTCGCTCACTCTCGAAATCAAGCATTTTACAGCAGGTTGGAGCAGCCTGTATCTCAGCAGAGGAATAAGGTAGGGAAGAATTCTAAGGATCATTTTCACTGCCTCCAGAAGTTAGATCAGATGGCCAATGGAATTTGGTGCTAGGCCTTTCCCTTTAGGTTTTACCCCAACAATGTTTTCATTAGTTTCGCTCACTTTCGAAATCAAGCATTTTACAGCAGGTTGGAGCAGCCTGTATCTCAGCACAGGAATCAGGTAGGGAAGAATTCAAATACTCATTTTGACTGCCTCCAGAAGTTAGATCAGATGGCCAATGGAATTTGGTGCTAGGCCTTTCCCTTTAGGTTTTACCCCAACAATGTTTTCATTAGTTTCGCTCACTTTCGAAATCAAGCATTTTACAGCAGGTTGGAGCAGCCTGTATGTCAGCACAGGAATAAGGTAGGGAAGAATTCTAAGGATCATTTTGACTGCCTCCAGAAGTTAGATCAGATGGCAAATTGTATTTGGTGCTAGGTCTTTCCCTTTAGGTTTTACCCCAACAATGTTTTCATTAGTTTCGCTCACTCTCGAAATCAAGCATTTTACAGCAGGTTGGAGCAGCCTGTATCTCAGCACAGGAATAAGGTAGGGAAGAATTCAAATACTCATTTTGACTGCCTCCAGAAGTTAGATCAGATGGCCAATGCAATTTGGTGCTAGGTCTTTCCCTTTAGGTTTTACCCCAACAATGTTTTCATTAGTTTCGCTCACTCTCGAAATCAAGCATTTTACAGCAGGTTGGAGCAGCCTGTATCTCAGCAGAGGAATAAGGTAGGGAAGAATTCTAAGGATCATTTTCACTGCCTCCAGAAGTTAGATCAGATGGCCAATGGAATTTGGTGCTAGGCCTTTCCCTTTAGGTTTTACCCCAACAATGTTTTCATTAGTTTCGCTCACTTTCGAAATCAAGCATTTTACAGCAGGTTGGAGCAGCCTGTATCTCAGCACAGGAATCAGGTAGGGAAGAATTCAAATACTCATTTTGACTGCCTCCAGAAGTTAGATCAGATGGCCAATGGAATTTGGTGCTAGGCCTTTCCCTTTAGGTTTTACCCCAACAATGTTTTCATTAGTTTCGCTCACTTTCGAAATCAAGCATTTTACAGCAGGTTGGAGCAGCCTGTATGTCAGCACAGGAATAAGGTAGGGAAGAATTCTAAGGATCATTTTGACTGCCTCCAGAAGTTAGATCAGATGGCAAATTGTATTTGGTGCTAGGTCTTTCCCTTTAGGTTTTACCCCAACAATGTTTTCATTAGTTTCGCTCACTCTCGAAATCAAGCATTTTACAGCAGGTTGGAGCAGCCTGTATCTCAGCACAGGAATAAGGTAGGGAAGAATTCAAATACTCATTTTGACTGCCTCCAGAAGTTAGATCAGATGGCCAATGCAATTTGGTGCTAGGTCTTTCCCTTTAGGTTTTACCCCAACAATGTTTTCATTAGTTTCGCTCACTCTCGAAATCAAGCATTTTACAGCAGGTTGGAGCAGCCTGTATCTCAGCACAGGAATAAGGTAGGGAAGAATTCTAAGGATCATTTTGACTGCCTCCAGAAGTTAGATCAGATGGCCAATTGGATTTGGTGCTAGGTCTTTCCCTTTAGGTTTTACCCCAACAATGTTTTCATTAGTTTCGCTCACTCTCGAAATCAAGCATTTTACAGCAGGTTGGAGCAGCCTGTATCTCAGCACAGGAATAAGGTAGGGAAGAATTCTAAGGATCATTTTGACTGCCTCCAGAAGTTAGATCAGATGGCAAATTGTATTTGGTGCCAGGTCTTTCCCTTTAGGTTTTACCCCAACAATGTTTTCATTAGTTTCGCTCACTCTCGAAATCAAGCATTTTACAGCAGGTTGGAGCAGCCTGTATCTCAGCACAGGAATAAGGTAGGAAAGAATTCAAATACTCATTTTGCCTGCCTCCAGAAGTTAGATCAGATGGCAAATTGTATTTGGTGCTAGGTCTTTCCCTTTAGGTTTTACCCCAACAATGTTTTCATTAGTTTCGCTCACTCTCGAAATCAAGCATTTTACAGCAGGTTGGAGCAGCCTATATCTCAGCACAGGAATAAGGTAGGGAAGAATTCAAATACTCATTTTGACTGCCTCCAGAAGTTAGATCAGATGGCCAATGCAATTTGGTGCTAGGACTTTCCCTTTAGGTTTTACCCCAACAATGTTTTCATTAGTTTCGCTCACTCTCGAAATCAAGCATTTTACAGCAGGTTGGAGCAGCCTGTATCTCAGCACAGGAATAAGGTAGGGAAGAATTCTAAGGATCATTTTGACTGCCTCCAGAAGTTAGATCAGATGGCAAATTGGATTTGGTGCTAGGGCTTTCCCTTTAGGTTTTACCCCAACAATGTTTTCATTAGTTTCGCTCACTCTCGAAATCAAGCATTTTAGAGCAGGTTGGAGCAGCCTGTATCTCAGCACAGGAATAAGGTAGGGAAGAATTCAAATACTCATTTTGACTGCCTCCAGAAGTTAGATCAGATGGCAAATTGTATTTGGTGCTAGGTCTTTCCCTTTAGGTTTTACCCCAACAATGTTTTCATTAGTTTCGCTCACTCTCGAAATCAAGCATTTTACAGCAGGTTGGAGCAGCCTGTATCTCAGCACAGGAATAAGGTAGGGAAGAATTCAAATACTCATTTTGACTGCCTCCAGAAGTTAGATCAGATGGCAAATTGTATTTGGTCCTAGGTCTTTCCCTTTAGGTTTTACCCCAACAATGTTTTCATTAGTATCGCTCACTCTCGAAATCAAGCATTTTACAGCAGGTTGGAGCAGCCTGTATCTCAGCACAGGAATAAGGTAGGGAAGAATTCTAAGGATCATTTTGACTGCCTCCAGAAGTTAGATCAGATGGCAAATTGTATTTGGTGCCAGGTCTTTCCCTTTAGGTTTTACCCCAACAATGTTTTCATTAGTTTCGATCACTCTCGAAATCAAGCATTTTACAGCAGGTTGGAGCAGCCTGTATCTCAGCACAGGAATAAGGTAGGGAAGAATTCTAAGGATCATTTTGACTGCCTCCAGAAGTTAGATCAGATGGCAAATTGTATTTGGTGCCAGGTCTTTCCCTTTAAGTTTTACCCCAACAAAGTTTTCATTAGTTTCGCTCACTCTCGAAATCAAGCATTTTACAGCAGGTTGGAGCAGCCTGTATCTCAGCACAGGAATAAGGTAGGGAAGAATTCTAAGGATCATTTTGACTGCCTCCAGAAGTTAGATCAGATGGCAAATTGTATTTGGTGCTAGGTCTTTCCCTTTAGGTTTTACCCCAACAATGTTTTCATTAGTTTCGCTCACTCTCGAAATCAAGCATTTTACAGCAGGTTGGAGCAGCCTGTATCTCAGCACAGGAATAAGGTAGGGAAGAATTCAAATACTCATTTTGACTGCCTCCAGAAGTTAGATCAGATGGCCAATGCAGTTTGGTGCTAGGTCTTTCCCTTTAGGTTTTACCCCAACAATGTTTTCATTAGTTTCGCTCACTCTCGAAATCAAGCATTTTACAGCAGGTTGGAGCAGCCTGTGTCTCAGCACAGGAATAAGGTAGGGAAGAATTCAAATACTCATTTTGACTGCCTCCAGAAGTTAGATCAGATGGCCAATGCAATTTGGTGCTAGGCCTTTCCCTTTAGGTTTTACCCCAACAATGTTTTCATTAGTTTCGCTCACTCTCGAAATCAAGCATTTTACAGCAGGATGGAGCAGCCTGTGTCTCAGCACAGGAATAAGGTAGGGGAAGAATTCAAATACTCATTTTGACTGCCTCCAGAAGTTAGATCAGATGGCAAATTGTATTTGGTGCTAGGTCTTTCCCTTTAGGTTTTACCCCAACAATGTTTTCATTAGTTTCGCTCAATCTCGAAATCAAGCATTTTACAGCAGGTTGGAGCAGCCTGTATCTCAGCACAGGAATAAGGTAGGGAAGAATTCAAATACTCATTTTGACTGCCTCCAGAAGTTAGATCAGATGGCCAATGCAGTTTGGTGCTAGGTCTTTCCCTTTAGGTTTTACCCCAACAATGTTTTCATTAGTTTCGCTCACTCTCGAAATCAAGCATTTTACAGCAGGTTGGAGCAGCCTGTGTCTCAGCACAGGAATAAGGTAGGGAAGAATTCAAATACTCATTTTGACTGCCTCCAGAAAGTTAGATCAGATGGCCAATGCAATTTGGTGCTAGGCCTTTCCCTTTAGGTTTTACCCCAACAATGTTTTCATTAGTTTCGCTCACTCTCGAAATCAAGCATTTTACAGCAGGATGGAGTAGCCTGTATCTCAGCACAGGAATAAGGTAGGGAAGAATTCAAATACTCATTGTGACTGCCTCCAGAAGTTAGATCAGATGGCAAATTGGATTTGGTGCTAGGTCTTTCCCTTTAGGTTTTACCCCAACAATGTTTTCATTAGTTTCGCTCACTCTCGAAATCAAGCATTTTACAGCAGGTTGGAGCAGCCTGTATCTCAGCACAGGAATAAGGTAGGGAAGAATTCAAATACTCATTTTGACTGCCTCCAGAAGTTAGATCAGATGGCAAATTGTATTTGGTGCTAGGTCTTTCCCTTTAGGTTTTACCCCAACAATGTTTTCATTAGTTTCGCTCACTCTCGAAATCAAGCATTTTACAGCAGGTTGGAGCAGCCTGTATCTCAGCACAGGAATAAGGTAGGGAAGAATTCTAAGGATCATTTTGACTGCCTCCAGAAGTTAGATCAGATGGCAAATTGGATTTGGTGCTAGGTCTTTCCCTTTAGGTTTTACCCCAACAATGTTTTCATTAGTTTCGCTCACTCTCGAAATCAAGCATTTTACAGCAGGTTGGAGCAGCCTGTATCTCAGCACAGGAATAAGGTAGGGAAGGATTCAAATACTCATTTTGACTGCCTCCAGATGTTAGATCAGATGGCCAATGGAATTTGGTGCTAGGTCTTTCCCTTTAGGTTTTACCCCAACAATGTTTTCATTAGTTTCGCTCACTCTCGAAATCAAGCATTTTACAGCAGGTTGGAGCAGCCTGTATCTCAGCACAGGACTAAGGTAGGGAAGAATTCAAATACTCATTTTGACTGCCTCCAGAAGTTAGATCAGATGGCCAATGCAATTTGGTGCTAGGCCTTTCCCTTTAGGTTTTACCCCCAACAATGTTTTCATTAGTTTCGCTCACTCTCGAAATCAAGCATTTTACAGCAGGTTGGAGCAGCCTGTATCTCAGCACAGGAATAAGGTAGGGAAGAATTCTAAGGATCATTTTGACTGCCTCCAGAAGTTAGATCAGATGGCAAATTGTATTTGGTGCCAGGTCTTTCCCTTTAGGTTTTACCCCAACAATGTTTTCATTAGTTTCGATCACTCTCGAAATCAAGCATTTTACAGCAGGTTGGAGCACCCTGTATCTCAGCACAGGAATAAGGTAGGGAAGAATTCAAATACTCATTTTGACTGCTTCCAGAAGTTAGATCAGATGGCAAATTGGATTTGGTGCCAGGTCTTTCCCTTTAGGTTTTACCCCAACAATGTTTTCAATAGTTTCGCTCACTCTCGAAATCAAGCATTTTACAGCAGGTTGGAGCAGCCTGTATCTCAGCACAGGAATAAGGTAGGGAAGAATTCAAATACTAATTTTGACTGTCTCCAGAAGTTAGATCAGATGGCCAATGCAATTTGGTGCTAGGCCTTTCCCTTTAGGTTTTACCCCAACAATGTTTTCATTAGTTTCGCTCACTCTTGAAATCAAGCATTTTACAGCAGGTTGGAGCAGCCTGTATCTCAGCACAGGAATAAGGTAAGGAAGAATTCTAAGGATCATTTTGACTGCCTCCAGAAGTTAGATCAGATGGCCAATGCAATTTGGTGCTAGGCCTTTCCCTTTAGGTTTTACCCCAACAATGTTTTCATTAGTTTCGCTCACTCTCGAAATCAAGCATTTTACAGCAGGTTGGAGCAGCCTGTATCTCAGCACAGGAATAAGGTAGGGAAGAATTCTAAGGATCATTTTGACTGCCTCCAGAAGTTAGATCAGATGGCAAATTGTATTTGGTGCTAGGTCTTTCCCTTTAGGTTTTACCCCAACAATGTTTTCATTAGTTTCGCTCACTCTCGAAATCAAGCATTTTACAGCAGGTTGGAGCAGCCTGTATCTCAGCACAGGAATAAGGTAGGGAAGAATTCTAAGGATCATTTTGACTGCCTCCAGAAGTTAGATCAGATGGCCAATGCAATTTGGTGCTAGGCCTTTCCCTTTAGGTTTTACCCCAACAATGTTTTCATTAGTTTCGCTCACTCTCGAAATCAAGCATTTTACAGCAGGTTGGAGCAGCCTGTATCTCAGCACAGGAATAAGGTAGGGAAGAATTCTAAGGATCATTTTGACTGCCTCCAGAAGTTAGATCAGATGGCCAATGCAATTTGGTGCTAGGCCTTTCCCTTTAGGTTTTAACCCAACAATGTTTTCATTAGTTTTCGCTCACTCTCGAAATCAAGCATTTTACAGCAGGTTGGAGCAGCCTGTATCTCAGCACAGGAATCAGGTAGGGAAGAATTCAAATACTCATTTTGACTGCCTCCAGAAGTTAGATCAGATGGCAAATTGTATTTGGTGCTAGGTCTTTCCCTTTAGGTTTTACCCCAACAATGTTTTCATTAGTTTCGCTCACTCTCGAAATCAAGCATTTTACAGCAGGTTGGAGCAGCCTGTATCTCAGCACAGGAATAAGGTAGGGAAGAATTCAAATACTCATTTTGACTGCCTCCAGAAGTTAGACCAGATGGAAAATGGAATTTGGTGCTAGGCCTTTCCCTATAGGTTTTACCCCAACAATGTTTTCATTAGTTTCGCTCACATCTCGAAATCAAGCATTTTACAGCAGGTTGGAGCAGCCTGTATCTCAGCACAGGAATAAGGTAGGGAAGAATTCTAAGATCATTTTGACTGCCTCCAGAAGTTAGATCAGATGGCCAATGGAATTTGGTGCTAGGCCTTTCCCTTTAGGTTTTACCCCAACAATGTTTTTCATTAGTTTCGCTCACTTTCGAAATCAAGCATTTTTACAGCAGGTTGGAGCAGCCTGTATCTCAGCACAGGAATAAGGGTAGGGAAGAATTCAAATACTCATTTTGACTGCCTCCAGAAGTTAGATCAGATGGGCCAATGCAATTTGGTGCTAGGCCTTTCCCTTTAGGTTTTACCCCAACAATGTTTTCATTAGTTTCGCTCACTCTCGAAATCAAGCATTTTACAGCAGGTTGGAGCAGCCTGTATCTCAGCCAGGAATAAGGTAGGGAAGAATTCTAAGGATCATTTTCACTGCCTCCAGAAGTTAGATCAGATGGCCAATGGAATTTGGTGCTAGGCCTTTCCCTTAGGTTTTACCCCAACAATGTTTTCATTAGTTTCGCTCACTTTCGAAATCAAGCATTTTACAGCAGGTTGGAGCAGCCTGTATCTCAGCACAGGAAGTAGGTAGGGAAGAATTCAAATACTCATTTTGACTGCCTCCAGAAGTTAGATCAGATGGCCAATGCAATTTGGTGCTAGGCCTTTCCCTTTAGGTTTTACCCCAACAATGTTTTCATTAGTTTCGCTCACCTTTCGAAATCAAGCATTTTACAGCAGGTTGGAGCAGCCTGTATGTCAGCACAGGAATAAGGTAGGGAAGAATTCAAATACTCATTTTGACTGCCTCCAGAAGTTAGATCAGGATGGCAAATTGTATTTGGTGCTAGGTCTTTCCCTTTAGGTTTTACCCCAACAATGTTTTCATTAGTTTCGCTCACTCTCGAAATCAAGCATTTTACAGCAGGTTGGAGCAGCCTGTATCTCAGCACAGGAATAAGGTAGGGAAGAATTCAAATACTCATTTTGACTGCCTCCAGAGGTTAGATCAGATGGCCAATGCAATTTGGTGCTAGGTCTTTTCCTTTAGGTTTTACCCAAACAATGTTTTCATAGTTTCGCTCACTCTCGAAATCAAGCATTTTACAGCAGGTTGGAGCAGCCTGTATCTCAGCACAGGAATAAGGTAGGGAAGAATTCTAAGGATCATTTTGACTGCCTCCAGAAGTTAGATCAGATGGCAAATTGTATTTGGTGCTAGGTCTTTCCCTTTAGGTTTTACCCCAACAATGTTTTCATTAGTTTCGCTCACTCTCGAAATCAAGCATTTTACAGCAGGTTGGAGCAGCCTGTATCTCAGCACAGGAATAAGGTAGGGAAGAATTCTAAGGATCATTTTGACTGCCTCCAGAAGTTAGATCAGATGGCAAATTGTATTTGGTGCCAGGTCTTTCCCTTTAGGTTTTACCCCAACAATGTTTTCATTAGTTTCGCTCACTCTCGAAATCAAGCATTTTACAGCAGGTTGGAGCAGCCTGTATCTCAGCACAGGGAATAAGGTAGGAAAGAATTCAAATACTCATTTTGACTGCCTCCAGAAGTTAGATCAGATGGCAAATTGTATTTGGTGCTAGGTCTTTCCCTTTAGGTTTTACCCCAACAATGTTTTCATTAGTTTCGCTCACTCTCGAAATCAAGCATTTTACAGCAGGTTGGAGCAGCCTATATCTCAGCACAGGAATAAGGTAGGGAAGAATTCAAATACTCATTTTGACTGCCTCCAGAAGTTAGATCAGATGGCCAATGCAATTTGGTGCTAGGACTTTCCCTATAGGTTTTACCCCAACAATGTTTTCATTAGTTTCGCTCACTCTCGAAATCAAGCATTTTACAGCAGGTTGGAGCAGCCTGTATCTCAGCACAGGAATAAGGTAGGGAAGAATTCTAAGGATCATTTTGACTGCCTCCAGAAGTTAGATCAGATGGCAAATTGTATTTGGTGCTAGGTCTTTCCCTTTAGGTTTTACCCCAACAATGTTTTCATTAGTTTCGCTCACTCTCGAAATCAAGCATTTTACAGCAGGTTGGAGCAGCCTGTATCTCAGCACAGGAATAAGGTAGGGAAGAATTCAAATACTCATTTTGACTGCCTCCAGAAGTTAGATCAGATGGCAAATTGGATTTGGTGCTAGGTCTTTCCCTTTAGGTTTTACCCCAACAATGTTTTCATTAGTTTCGCTCACTCTCGAAATCAAGCATTTTACAGCAGGTTGGAGCAGCCTGTATCTCAGCACAGGAATAAGGTAGGGAAGAATTCAAATACTCATTTTGACTGCCTCCAGAAGTTAGATCAGATGGCAAATTGTATTTGGTGCCAGGTCTTTCCCTTTAGGTTTTACCCCAACAATGTTTTCATTAGTATCGCTCACTCTCGAAATCAAGCATTTTACAGCAGGTTGGAGCAGCCTGTATCTCAGCACAGGAATAAGGTAGGGAAGAATTCTAAGGATCATTTTGACTGCCTCCAGAAGTTAGATCAGATGGCAAATTGTATTTGGTGCCAGGTCTTTCCCTTTAGGTTTTACCCCAACAATGTTTTCATTAGTTTCGATCACTCTCGAAATCAAGCATTTTACAGCAGGTTGGAGCAGCCTGTATCTCAGCACAGGAATAAGGTAGGGAAGAAATCTAAGGATCATTTTGACTGCCTCCAGAAGTTAGATCAGATGGCAAATTGGATTTGGTGCCAGGTCTTTCCCTTTAAGTTTTACCCCAACAAAGTTTTCATTAGTTTCGCTCACTCTCGAAATCAAGCATTTTACAGCAGGTTGGAGCAGCCTGTATCTCAGCACAGGAATAAGGTAGGGAAGAATTCTAAGGATCATTTTGACTGCCTCCAGAAGTTAGATCAGATGGCAAATTGTATTTGGTGCTAGGTCTTTCCCTTTAGGTTTTACCCCAACAATGTTTTCATTAGTTTCGCTCACTCTCGAAATCAAGCATTTTACAGCAGGTTGGAGCAGCCTGTATCTCAGCACAGGAATAAGGTAGGGAAGAATTCAAATACTCATTTTGACTGCCTCCAGAAGTTAGATCAGATGGCAAATTGTATTTGGTGCTAGGTCTTTCCCTTTAGGTTTTACCCCAACAATGTTTTCATTAGTTTCGCTCAATCTCGAAATCAAGCATTTTACAGCAGGTTGGAGCAGCCTGTATCTCAGCACAGGAATAAGGTAGGGAAGAATTCAAATACTCATTTTGACTGCCTCCAGAAGTTAGATCAGATGGCCAATGCAGTTTGGTGCTAGGTCTTTCCCTTTATGTTTTACCCCAACAATGTTTTCATTAGTTTCGCTCACTCTCGAAATCAAGCATTTTACAGCAGGTTGGAGCAGCCTGTGTCTCAGCACAGGAATAAGGTAGGGAAGAATTCAAATACTCATTTTGACTGCCTCCAGAAGTTAGATCAGATGGCCAATGCAATTTGGTGCTAGGCCTTTCCCTTTAGGTTTTACCCCAACAATGTTTTCATTAGTTTCGCTCACTCTCGAAATCAAGCATTTTACAGCAGGATGGAGTAGCCTGTATCTCAGCACAGGAATAAGGTAGGGAAGAATTCAAATACTCATTGTGACTGCCTCCAGAAGTTAGATCAGATGGCAAATTGTATTTGGTGCTAGGTCTTTCCCTTTAGGTTTTACCCCAACAATGTTTTCATTAGTTTCGCTCACTCTCGAAATCAAGCATTTTACAGCAGGTTGGAGCAGCCTGTATCTCAGCACAGGAATAAGGTAGGGAAGAATTCAAATACTCATTTTGACTGCCTCCAGAAGTTAGATCAGATGGCAAATTGGATTTGGTGCTAGGTCTTTCCCTTTAGGTTTTACCCCAACAATGTTTTCATTAGTTTCGCTCACTCTCGAAATCAAGCATTTTACAGCAGGTTGGAGCAGCCTGTATCTCAGCACAGGAATAAGGTAGGGAAGAATTCTAAGGATCATTTTGACTGCCTCCAGAAGTTAGATCAGATGGCAAATTGGATTTGGTGCTAGGTCTTTCCCTTTAGGTTTTACCCCAACAATGTTTTCATTAGTTTCGCTCACTCTCGAAATCAAGCATTTTACAGCAGGTTGGAGCAGCCTGTATCTCAGCACAGGACTAAGGTAGGGAAGAATTCAAATACTCATTTTGACTGCCTCCAGAAGTTAGATCAGATGGCCAATGCAATTTGGTGCTAGGCCTTTCCCTTTAGGTTTTACCCCAACAATGTTTTCATTAGTTTCGCTCACTCTCGAAATCAAGCATTTTACAGCAGGTTGGAGCAGCCTGTATCTCAGCACAGGAATAAGGTAGGGAAGAATTCTAAGGATCATTTTGACTGCCTCCAGAAGTTAGATCAGATGGCAAATTGTATTTGGTGCCAGGTCTTTCCCTTTAGGTTTTACCCCAACAATGTTTTCATTAGTTTCGATCACTCTCGAAATCAAGCATTTTACAGCAGGTTGGAGCACCCTGTATCTCAGCACAGGAATAAGGTAGGGAAGAATTCAAATACTCATTTTGACTGCTTCCAGAAGTTAGATCAGATGGCAAATTGGATTTGGTGCCAGGTCTTTCCCTTTAGGTTTTACCCCAACAATGTTTTCATTAGTTTCGCTCACTCTCGAAATCAAGCATTTTACAGCAGGTTGGAGCAGCCTGTATCTCAGCACAGGAATAAGGTAGGGAAGAATTCTAAGGATCATTTTGACTGCCTCCAGAAGTTAGATCAGATGGCAAATTGTATTTGGTGCTAGGTCTTTCCCTTTAGGTTTTACCCCAACAATGTTTTCATTAGTTTCGCTCACTCTCGAAATCAAGCATTTTACAGCAGGTTGGAGCAGCCTGTATCTCAGCACAGGAATAAGGTAGGGAAGAATTCTAAGGATCATTTTGACTGCCTCCAGAAGTTAGATCAGATGGCCAATGCAATTTGGTGCTAGGCCTTTCCCTTTAGGTTTTACCCCAACAATGTTTTCATTAGTTTCGCTCACTCTCGAAATCAAGCATTTTACAGCAGGTTGGAGCAGCCTGTATCTCAGCACAGGAATAAGGTAGGGAAGAATTCTAAGGATCATTTTGACTGCCTCCAGAAGTTAGATCAGATGGCAAATTGTATTTGGTGCTAGGTCTTTCCCTTTAGGTTTTACCCCAACAATGTTTTCATTAGTTTCGCTCACTCTCGAAATCAAGCATTTTACAGCAGGTTGGAGCAGCCTGTATCTCAGCACAGGAATAAGGTAGGGAAGAATTCAAATACTCATTTTGACTGCCTCCAGAAGTTAGACCAGATGGAAAATGGAATTTGGTGCTAGGCCTTTCCCTATAGGTTTTACCCCAACAATGTTTTCATTAGTTTCGCTCACTCTCGAAATCAAGCATTTTACAGCAGGTTGGAGCAGCCTGTATCTCAGCACAGGAATAAGGTAGGGAAGAATTCTAAGGATCATTTTGACTGCCTCCAGAAGTTAGATCAGATGGCCAATGGAATTTGGTGCTAGGCCTTTCCCTTTAGGTTTTACCCCAACAATGTTTTCATTAGTTTCGCTCACTTTCGAAATCAAGCATTTTACAGCAGGTTGGAGCAGCCTGTATCTCAGCACAGGAATAAGGTAGGGAAGAATTCAAATACTCATTTTGACTGCCTCCAGAAGTTAGATCAGATGGCCAATGCAATTTGGTGCTAGGCCTTTCCCTTTAGGTTTTACCCCAACAATGTTTTCATTAGTTTCGCTCACTCTCGAAATCAAGCATTTTACAGCAGGTTGGAGCAGCCTGTATCTCAGCACAGGAATAAGGTAGGGAAGAATTCTAAGGATCATTTTCACTGCCTCCAGAAGTTAGATCAGATGGCCAATGGAATTTGGTGCTAGGCCTTTCCCTTTAGGTTTTACCCCAACAATGTTTTCATTAGTTTCGCTCACTTTCGAAATCAAGCATTTTACAGCAGGTTGGAGCAGCCTGTATCTCAGCACAGGAAGTAGGTAGGGAAGAATTCAAATACTCATTTTGACTGCCTCCAGAAGTTAGATCAGATGGCCAATGCAATTTGGTGCTAGGCCTTTCCCTTTAGGTTTTACCCCAACAATGTTTTCATTAGTTTCGCTCACTTTCGAAATCAAGCATTTTACAGCAGGTTGGAGCAGCCTGTATCTCAGCACAGGAATAAGGTAGGGAAGAATTCAAATACTCATTTTGACTGCCTCCAGAAGTTAGATCAGATGGCAAATTGTATTTGGTGCTAGGTCTTTCCCTTTAGGTTTTACCCCAACAATGTTTTCATTAGTTTCGCTCACTCTCGAAATCAAGCATTTTACAGCAGGTTGGAGCAGCCTGTATCTCAGCACAGGAATAAGGTAGGGAAGAATTCAAATACTCATTTTGACTGCCTCCAGAGGTTAGATCAGATGGCCAATGCAATTTGGTGCTAGGTCTTTTCCTTTAGGTTTTACCCCAACAATGTTTTCATTAGTTTCGCTCACTCTCGAAATCAAGCATTTTACAGCAGGTTGGAGCAGCCTGTATCTCAGCACAGGAATAAGGTAGGGAAGAATTCTAAGGATCATTTTGACTGCCTCCAGAAGTTAGATCAGATGGCCAATGGAATTTGGTGCTAGGTCTTTCCCTTTAGGTTTTACCCCAACAATGTTTTCATTAGTTTCGCTCACTCTCGAAATCAAGCATTTTACAGCAGGTTGGAGCAGCCTGTATCTCAGCACAGGAATAAGGTAGGGAAGAATTCTAAGGATCATTTTGACTGCCTCCAGAAGTTAGATCAGATGGCAAATTGTATTTGGTGCCAGGTCTTTCCCTTTAGGTTTTACCCCAACAATGTTTTCATTAGTTTCGCTCACTCTCGAAATCAAGCATTTTACAGCAGGTTGGAGCAGCCTGTATCTCAGCACAGGAATAAGGTAGGAAAGAATTCAAATACTCATTTTGACTGCCTCCAGAAGTTAGATCAGATGGCAAATTGTATTTGGTGCTAGGCCTTTCCCTTTAGGTTTTACCCCAACAATGTTTTCATTAGTTTCGCTCACTCTCGAAATCAAGCATTTTACAGCAGGTTGGAGCAGCCTATATCTCAGCACAGGAATAAGGTAGGGAAGAATTCAAATACTCATTTTGACTGCCTCCAGAAGTTAGATCAGATGGCCAATGCAATTTGGTGCTAGGAATTTCCCTATAGGTTTTACCCCAACAATGTTTTCATTAGTTTCGCTCACTCTCGAAATCAAGCATTTTACAGCAGGTTGGAGCAGCCTGTATCTCAGCACAGGAATAAGGTAGGGAAGAATTCTAAGGATCATTTTGACTGCCTCCAGAAGTTAGATCAGATGGCAAATTGTATTTGGTGCTAGGTCTTTCCCTTTAGGTTTTACCCCAACAATGTTTTCATTAGTTTCGATCACTCTCGAAATCAAGCATTTTACAGCAGGTTGGAGCAGCCTGTATCTCAGCACAGGAATAAGGTAGGGAAGAATTCAAATACTCATTTTGACTGCCTCCAGAAGTTAGATCAGATGGCAAATTGTATTTGGTGCTAGGTCTTTCCCTTTAGGTTTTACCCCAACAATGTTTTCATTAGTTTCGCTCACTCTCGAAATCAAGCATTTTACAGCAGGTTGGAGCAGCCTGTATCTCAGCACAGGAATAAGGTAGGGAAGAATTCAAATACTCATTTTGACTGCCTCCAGAAGTTAGATCAGATGGCAAATTGTATTTGGTGCTAGGTCTTCCCCTTTAGGTTTTAGCCCAACAATGTTTTCATTAGTATCGCTCACTCTCGAAATCAAGCATTTTACAGCAGGTTGGAGCAGCCTGTATCTCAGCACAGGAATAAGGTAGGGAAGAATTCTAAGGATCATTTTGACTGCCTCCAGAAGTTAGATCAGATGGCAAATTGTATTTGGTGCCAGGTCTTTCCCTTTAGGTTTTACCCCAACAATGTTTTCATTAGTTTCGATCACTCTCGAAATCAAGCATTTTACAGCAGGTTGGAGCAGCCTGTATCTCAGCACAGGAATAAGGTAGGGAAGAATTCAAATACTCATTTTGACTGCCTCCAGAAGTTAGATCAGATGGCAAATTGTATTTGGTGCCAGGTCTTTCCCTTTAAGTTTTACCCCAACAAAGTTTTCATTAGTTTCGCTCACTCTCGAAATCAAGCATTTTACAGCAGTTTGGAGCAGCCTGTATCTCAGCACAGGAATAAGGTAGGGAAGAATTCTAAGGATCATTTTGACTGCCTCCAGAAGTTAGATCAGATGGCAAATTGTATTTGGTGCTAGGTCTTTCCCTTTAGGTTTTACCCCAACAATGTTTTCATTAGTTTCGCTCACTCTCGAAATCAAGCATTTTACAGCAGGTTGGAGCAGCCTGTATCTCAGCACAGGAATAAGGTAGGGAAGAATTCAAATACTCATTTTGACTGCCTCCAGAAGTTAGATCAGATGGCAAATTGTATTTGGTGCTAGGTCTTTCCCTTTAGGTTTTACCCCAACAATGTTTTCATTAGTTTCGCTCAATCTCGAAATCAAGCATTTTACAGCAGGTTGGAGCAGCCTGTATCTCAGCACAGGAATAAGGTAGGGAAGAATTCAAATACTCATTTTGACTGCCTCCAGAAGTTAGATCAGATGGCCAATGCAGTTTGGTGCTAGGTCTTTCCCTTTAGGTTTTACCCCAACAATGTTTTCATTAGTTTCGCTCACTCTCGAAATCAAGCATTTTACAGCAGGTTGGAGCAGCCTGTGTCTCAGCACAGGAATAAGGTAGGGAAGAATTCAAATACTCATTTTGACTGCCTCCAGAAGTTAGATCAGATGGCCAATGCAATTTGGTGCTAGGCCTTTCCCTTTAGGTTTTACCCCAACAATGTTTTCATTAGTTTCGCTCACTCTCGAAATCAAGCATTTTACAGCAGGATGGAGTAGCCTGTATCTCAGCACAGGAATAAGGTAGGGAAGAATTCAAATACTCATTGTGACTGCCTCCAGAAGTTAGATCAGATGGCAAATTGTATTTGGTGCTAGGTCTTTCCCTTTAGGTTTTACCCCAACAATGTTTTCATTAGTTTCGCTCACTCTCGAAATCAAGCATTTTACAGCAGGTTGGAGCAGCCTGTATCTCAGCACAGGAATAAGGTAGGGAAGAATTCAAATACTCATTTTGACTGCCTCCAGAAGTTAGATCAGATGGCAAATTGGATTTGGTGCTAGGTCTTTCCCTTTAGGTTTTACCCCAACAATGTTTTCATTAGTTTCGCTCACTCTCGAAATCAAGCATTTTACAGCAGGTTGGAGCAGCCTGTATCTCAGCACAGGAATAAGGTAGGGAAGAATTCTAAGGATCATTTTGACTGCCTCCAGAAGTTAGATCAGATGGCAAATTGGATTTGGTGCTAGGTCTTTCCCTTTAGGTTTTACCCCAACAATGTTTTCATTAGTTTCGCTCACTCTCGAAATCAAGCATTTTACAGCAGGTTGGAGCAGCCTGTATCTCAGCACAGGAATAAGGTAGGGAAGAATTCAAATACTCATTTTGACTGCCTCCAGATGTTAGATCAGATGGCCAATGGAATTTGGTGCTAGACCTTTCCCTTTAGGTTTTACCCCAACAATGTTTTCATTAGTTTCGCTCACTCTCGAAATCAAGCATTTTACAGCAGGTTGGAGCATCCTGTATCTCAGCACAGGAATAAGGTAGGGAAGAATCCAAATACTCATTTTGACTGCCTCCAGAAGTTAGATCAGATGGCAAATTGGATTTGGTGCTAGGTCTTTCCCTTTAGGTTTTACCCCAACAATGTTTTCATTAGTTTCGCTCACTCTCGAAATCAAGCATTTTACAGCAGGTTGGAGCAGCCTGTATCTCAGCACAGGAATAAGGTAGGGAAGAATTCAAATACTCATTTTGACTGCCTCCAGATGTTAGATCAGATGGCCAATGCAATTTGGTGCTAGGCCTTTCCCTTTAGGTTTTACCCCAACAATGTTTTCATTAGTTTCGCTCACTCTCGAAATCAAGCATTTTACAGCAGGTTGGAGCAGCCTGTATCTCAGCACAGGAATAAGGTAGGGAAGAATTCTAAGGATCATTTTGACTGCCTCCAGAAGTTAGATCAGATGGCAAATTGTATTTGGTGCCAGGTCTTTCCGTTTAGGTTTTACCCCAACAATGTTTTCATTAGTTTCGATCACTCTCGAAATCAAGCATTTTACAGCAGGTTGGAGCACACTGTATCTCAGCACAGGAATAAGGTAGGGAAGAATTCAAATACTCATTTTGACTGCCTCCAGAAGTTAGATCAGATGGCAAATTGGATTTGGTGCCAGGTCTTTCCCTTTAGGTTTCACCCCAACAATGTTTTCATTAGTTTCGCTCACTCTCGAAATCAAGCATTTTACAGCAGGTTGGAGCAGCCTGTATCTCAGCACAGGAATAAGGTAGGGAAGAATTCAAATACTAATTTTGACTGTCTCCAGAAGTTAGATCAGATGGCCAATGCAATTTGGTGCTAGGCCTTCCCCTTTAGGTTTTACCCAAACAATGTTTTCATTAGTTTCGCTCACTCTTGAAATCAAGCATTTTACAGCAGGTTGGAGCAGCCTGTATCTCAGCACAGGAATAAGGTAGGGAAGAATTCTAAGGATCATTTTGACTGCCTCCAGAAGTTAGATCAGATGGCCAATGGAATTTGGTGCTAGGCCTTTCCCTTTAGGTTTTACCCCAACAATGTTTTCATTAGTTTCGCTCACTTTCGAAATCAAGCATTTTACAGCAGGTTGGAGCAGCCTGTATCTCAGCACAGGAATAAGGTAGGGAAGAATTCAAATACTCATTTTGACTGCCTCCAGAAGTTAGATCAGATGGCCAATGCAATTTGGTGCTAGGCCTTTCCCTTTAGGTTTTACCCCAACAATGTTTTCATTAGTTTCGCTCACTCTCGAAATCAAGCATTTTGCAGCAGGTTGGAGCAGCCTGTATCTCAGCACAGGAATAAGGTAGGGAAGAATTCTAAGGATCATTTTCACTGCCTCCAGAAGTTAGATCAGATGGCCAATGGAATTTGGTGCTAGGCCTTTCCCTTTAGGTTTTACCCCAACAATGTTTTCATTAGTTTCGCTCACTTTCGAAATCAAGCATTTTACAGCAGGCTGGAGCAGCCTGTATCTCAGCACAGGAAGTAGGTAGGGAAGAATTCAAATACTCATTTTGACTGCCTCCAGAAGTTAGATCAGATGGCCAATGCAATTTGGTGCTAGGCCTTTCCCTTTAGGTTTTACCCCAACAATGTTTTCATTAGTTTCGCTCACTCTCGAAATCAAGCATTTTACAGCAGGTTGGAGCAGCCTGTATGTCAGCACAGGAATAAGGTAGGGAAGAATTCAAATACTCATTTTGACTGCCTCCTGAAGTTAGATCAGATGGCAAATTGTATTTGGTGCTAGGTCTTTCCCTTTAGGTTTTACCCCAACAATGTTTTCATTAGTTTCGCTCACTCTCGAAATCAAGCATTTTACAGCAGGTTGGAGCAGCCTGTATCTCAGCACAGGAATAAGGTAGGGAAGAATTCAAATACTCATTTTGACTGCCTCCAGAGGTTAGATCAGATGGCCAATGCAATTTGGTGCTAGACCTTTCCCTTTAGGTTTTACCCCAACAATGTTTTCATTAGTTTCGCTCACTCTCGAAATCAAGCATTTTACAGCAGGTTGGAGCAGCCTGTATCTCAGCACAGGAATAAGGTAGGGAAGAATTCTAAGGATCATTTTGACTGCCTCCAGAAGTTAGATCAGATGGCAAATTGGATTTGGTGCTAGGTCTTTCCCTTTAGGTTTTACCCCAACAATGTTTTCATTAGTTTCGCTCACTCTCGAAATCAAGCATTTTACAGCAGGTTGGAGCAGCCTGTATCTCAGCACAGGAATAAGGTAGGGAAGAATTCTAAGGATCATTTTGACTGCCTCCAGAGGTTAGATCAGATGGCAAATTGTATTTGGTGCCAGGTCTTTCCCTTTAGGTTTTACCCCAACAATGTTTTCATTAGTTTCGCTCACTCTCGAAATCAAGCATTTTACAGCAGGTTGGAGCAGCCTGTATCTCAGCACAGGAATAAGGTAGGAAAGAATTCAAATACTCATTTTGACTGCCTCCAGAAGTTAGATCAGATGGCAAATTGTATTTGGTGCTAGGTCTTTCCCTTTAGGTTTTACCCCAACAATGTTTTCATTAGTTTCGCTCACTCTCGAAATCAAGCATTTTACAGCAGGTTGGAGCAGCCTATATCTCAGCACAGGAATAAGGTAGGGAAGAATTCAAATACTCATTTTGACTGCCTCCAGAAGTTAGATCAGATGGCCAATGCAATTTGGTGCTAGGACTTTCCCTTTAGGTTTTACCCCAACAATGTTTTCATTAGTTTCGCTCACTCTCGAAATCAAGCATTTTACAGCAGGTTGGAGCAGCCTGTATCTCAGCACAGGAATAAGGTAGGGAAGAATTCTAAGGATCATTTTGACTGCCTCCAGAAGTTAGATCAGATGGCAAATTGTATTTGGTGCTAGGTCTTTCCCTTTAGGTTTTACCCCAACAATGTTTTCATTAGTTTCGATCACTCTCGAAATCAAGCATTTTACAGCAGGTTGGAGCAGCCTGTATCTCAGCACAGGAATAAGGTAGGGAAGAATTCAAATACTCATTTTGACTGCCTCCAGAAGTTAGATCAGATGGCAAATTGTATTTGGTGCTAGGTCTTTCCCTTTAGGTTTTACCCCAACAATGTTTTCATTAGTTTCGATCACTCTCGAAATCAAGCATTTTACAGCAGGTTGGAGCAGCCTGTATCTCAGCACAGGAATAAGGTAGGGAAGAATTCAAATACTCATTTTGACTGCCTCCAGAAGTTAGATCAGATGGCAAATTGTATTTGGTGCTAGGTCTTTCCCTTTAGGTTTTACCCCAACAATGTTTTCATTAGTTTCGATCACTCTCGAAATCAAGCATTTTACAGCAGGTTGGAGCAGCCTGTATCTCAGCACAGGAATAAGGTAGGGAAGAATTCTAAGGATCATTTTGACTGCCTCCAGAAGTTAGATCAGATGGCAAATTGTATTTGGTGCCAGGTCTTTCCCTTTAGGTTTTACCCCAACAATGTTTTCATTAGTTTCGATCACTCTCGAAATCAAGCATTTTACAGCAGGTTGGAGCAGCCTGTATCTCAGCACAGGAATAAGGTAGGGAAGAAATCTAAGGATCATTTTGACTGCCTCCAGAAGTTAGATCAGATGGCAAATTGTATTTGGTGCCAGGCCTTTCCCTTTAGGTTTTACCCCAACAATGTTTTCATTAGTTTCGCTCACTCTCGAAATCAAGCATTTTACAGCAGGTTGGAGCAGCCTGTATCTCAGCACAGGAATAAGGTAGGGAAGAATTCTAAGGATCATTTTGACTGCCTCCAGAAGTTAGATCAGATGGCAAATTGTATTTGGTGCTAGGTCTTTCCCTTTAGGTTTTACCCCAACAATGTTTTCATTAGTTTCGCTCACTCTCGAAATCAAGCATTTTACAGCAGGTTGGAGCAGCCTGTATCTCAGCACAGGAATAAGGTAGGGAAGAATTCTAAGGATCATTTTGACTGCCTCCAGAAGTTAGATCAGATGGCCTATGCAATTTGGTGCTAGGCCTTTCCCTTTAGGTTTTACCCCAACAATGTTTTCATTAGTTTCACTCACTCTAGAAATCAAGCATTTTACAGCAGGTTGGAGCAGCCTGTATCTCAGCACAGGAATAAGGTAGGGAAGAATTCTAAGGATCATTTTGACTGCCTCCAGAAGTTAGATCAGATGGCCAATGCAATTTGGTGCTAGGCCTTTCCCTTTAGGTTTTACCCCCAACAATGTTTTCATTAGTTTCGCTCACTCTCGAAATCAAGCATTTTACAGCAGGTTGGAGCAGCCTGTATCTCAGCACAGGAATAAGGTAGGGAAGAATTCAAATACTCATTTTGACTGCCTCCAGAAGTTAGATCAGATGGCAAATTGTATTTGGTGCTAGGTCTTTCCCTTTAGGTTTTACCCCAACAATGTTTTCATTAGTTTCGATCACTCTCGAAATCAAGCATTTTACAGCAGGTTGGAGCAGCCTGTATCTCAGCACAGGAATAAGGTAGGGAAGAATTCTAAGGATCATTTTGACTGCCTCCAGAAGTTAGATCAGATGGCAATTTGTATTTGTGCCAGGTCTTTCCCTTCAGGTTTTACCCCAACAATGTTTTCATTAGTTTCGCTCACTCTCGAAATCAAGCATTTTACAGCAGGTTGGAGCAGCCTGTATCTCAGCACAGGAATAAGGTAGGGAAGAATTCTAAGGATCATTTTGACTGCCTCCAGAAGTTAGATCAGATGGCAAATTGTATTTGGTGCTAGGTCTTTCCCTTTATGTTTTACCCCAACAAAGTTTTCATTAGTTTCGCTCACTCTCGAAATCAAGCATTTTACAGCAGGTTGGAGCAGCCTGTATCTCAGCACAGGAATAAGGTAGGGAAGAATTCTAAGGATCATTTTGACTGCCTCCAGAAGTTAGATGAGATGGCCAATGCAATTTGGTGCTAGGTCTTTCCCTTTAGGTTTTACCCCAACAATGTTTTCATTAGTTTCGCTCACTCTCGAAATCAAGCATTTTACAGCAGGTTGGAGCAGCCTGTATCTCAGCACAGGAATAAGGTAGGGAAGAGTTCAAATACTCATTTTTACTGCTTCCAGAAGTTAGATCAGATGGCAAATTGGATTTGGTGCTAGGTCTTTCCCTTTAGGTTTTACCCCAACAATGTTTTCATTAGTTTCGCTCACTCTCGAAATCAAGCATTTTACAGCAGGTTGGAGCAGCCTGTATCTCAGCACAGGAATAAGGTAGGGAAGAATTCAAATACTAATTTTGACTGTCTCCAGAAGTTAGATCAGATGGCCAATGCAATTTGGTGCTAGGCCTTTCCCTTTAGGTTTTACCCCAACAATGTTTTCATTAGTTTCGCTCACTCTTGAAATCAAGCATTTTACAGCAGGTTGGAGCAGCCTGTATCTCAGCACAGGAATAAGGTAGGGAAGAATTCTAAGGATCATTTTGACTGCCTCCAGAAGTTAGATCAGATGGCAAATTGTATTTGGTGCTAGGTCTTTCCCTTTAGGTTTTACCCCAACAATGTTTTCATTAGTTTCGCTCACTCTCGAAATCAAGCATTTTACAGCAGGTTGGAGCAGCCTGTATCTCAGCACAGGAATAAGGTAGGGAAGAATTCTAAGGATCATTTTGACTGCCTCCAGAAGTTAGATCAGATGGCCAATGCAATTTGGTGCTAGGCCTTTCCCTTTAGGTTTTACCCCAACAATGTTTTCATTAGTTTCGCTCACTCTCGAAATCAAGCATTTTACAGCAGGTTGGAGCAGCCTGTATCTCAGCACAGGAATAAGGTAGGGAAGAATTCAAATACTCATTTTGACTGCCTCCAGAAGTTAGATCAGATGGCAAATTGTATTTGGTGCTAGGTCTTTCCCTTTAGGTTTTACCCCAACAATGTTTTCATTAGTTTCGATCACTCTCGAAATCAAGCATTTTACAGCAGGTTGGAGCAGCCTGTATCTCAGCACAGGAATAAGGTAGGGAAGAATTCAAATACTCATTTTGACTGCCTCCAGAAGTTAGATCAGATGGCAAATTGTATTTGGTGCTAGGTCTTTCCCTTTAGGTTTTACCCCAACAATGTTTTCATTAGTTTCGATCACTCTCGAAATCAAGCATTTTACAGCAGGTTGGAGCACACTGTATCTCAGCACAGGAATAAGGTAGGGAAGAATTCAAATACTCATTTTGACTGCTTCCAGAAGTTAGATCAGATGGCAAATTGGATTTGGTGCCAGGTCTTTCCCTTTAGGTTTTACCCCAACAATGTTTTCATTAGTTTCGCTCACTCTCGAAATCAAGCATTTTACAGCAGGTTGGAGCAGCCTGTATCTCAGCACAGGAATAAGGTAGGGAAGAATTCAAATACTAATTTTGACTGTCTCCAGAAGTTAGATCAGATGGCCCATGCAATTTGGTGCTAGGCCTTTCCCTTTAGGTTTTACCCCAACAATGTTTTCATTAGTTTCGCTCACTCTCGAAATCAAGCATTTTACAGCAGGTTGGAGCAGCCTGTATCTCAGCACAGGAATAAGGTAGGGAAGAATTCTAAGGATCATTTTGACTGCCTCCAGAAGTTAGATCAGATGGCAAATTGGATTTGGTGCTAGGTCTTTCCCTTTAGGTTTTACCCCAACAATGTTTTCATTAGTTTCGCTCACTCTCGAAATCAAGCATTTTACAGCAGGTTGGAGCAGCCTGTATCTCAGCACAGGAATAAGGTAGGGAAGAATTCTAAGGATCATTTTGACTGCCTCCAGAAGTTAGATCAGATGGCCAATGCAATTTGGTGCTAGGCCTTTCCCTTTAGGTTTTACCCCAACAATGTTTTCATTAGTTTCACTCACTCTCGAAATCAAGCATTTTACAGCAGGTTGGAGCAGCCTGTATCTCAGCACAGGAATAAGGTAGGGAAGAATTCTAAGGATCATTTTGACTGCCTCCAGAAGTTAGATCAGATGGCCAATGCAATTTGGTGCTAGGCCTTTCCCTTTAGGTTTTACCCCAACAATGTTTTCATTAGTTTCGCTCACTCTCGAAATCAAGCATTTTACAGCAGGTTGGAGCAGCCTGTATCTCAGCACAGGAATAAGGTAGGGAAGAATTCAAATACTCATTTTGACTGCCTCCAGAAGTTAGATCAGATGGCAAATTGTATTTGGTGCTAGGTCTTTCCCTTTAGGTTTTACCCCAACAATGTTTTCATTAGTTTCGATCACTCTCGAAATCAAGCATTTTACAGCAGGTTGGAGCAGCCTGTATCTCAGCACAGGAATAAGGTAGGGAAGAATTCAAATACTAATTTTGACTGTCTCCAGAAGTTAGATCAGATGGCCAATGCAATTTGGTGCTAGGCCTTCCCCTTTAGGTTTTACCCAAACAATGTTTTCATTAGTTTCGCTCACTCTTGAAATCAAGCATTTTACAGCAGGTTGGAGCAGCCTGTATCTCAGCACAGGAATAAGGTAGGGAAGAATTCTAAGGATCATTTTGACTGCCTCCAGAAGTTAGATCAGATGGCCAATGCAATTTGGTGCTAGGCCTTTCCCTTTAGGTTTTACCCCAACAATGTTTTCATTAGTTTCGCTCACTCTCGAAATCAAGCATTTTACAGCAGGTTGGAGCAGCCTGTATCTCAGCACAGGAATAAGGTAGGGAAGAATTCTAAGGATCATTTTGACTGCCTCCAGAAGTTAGATCAGATGGCAAATTGGATTTGGTGCTAGGTCTTTCCCTTTAGGTTTTACCCCAACAATGTTTTCATTAGTTTCGCTCACTCTCGAAATCAAGCATTTTACAGCAGGTTGGAGCAGCCTGTATCTCAGCACAGGAATAAGGTAGGGAAGAATTCTAAGGATCATTTTGACTGCCTCCAGAAGTTAGATCAGATGGCCTATGCAATTTGGTGCTAGGCCTTTCCCTTTAGGTTTTACCCCAACAATGTTTTCATTAGTTTCACTCACTCTAGAAATCAAGCATTTTACAGCAGGTTGGAGCAGCCTGTATCTCAGCACAGGAATAAGGTAGGGAAGAATTCTAAGGATCATTTTGACTGCCTCCAGAAGTTAGATCAGATGGCCAATGCAATTTGGTGCTAGGCCTTTCCCTTTAGGTTTTACCCCAACAATGTTTTCATTAGTTTCGCTCACTCTCGAAATCAAGCATTTTACAGCAGGTTGGAGCAGCCTGTATCTCAGCACAGGAATAAGGTAGGGAAGAATTCAAATACTCATTTTGACTGCCTCCAGAAGTTAGATCAGATGGCAAATTGTATTTGGTGCTAGGTCTTTCCCTTTAGGTTTTACCCCAACAATGTTTTCATTAGTTTCGCTCACTCTCGAAATCAAGCATTTTACAGCAGGTTGGAGCAGCCTGTATCTCAGCACAGGAATAAGGTAGGGAAGAATTCTAAGGATCATTTTGACTGCCTCCAGAAGTTAGATCAGATGGCAATTTGTATTTGTGCCAGGTCTTTCCCTTCAAGTTTTACCCCAACAATGTTTTCATTAGTTTCGCTCACTCTCGAAATCAAGCATTTTACAGCAGGTTGGAGCAGCCTGTATCTCAGCACAGGAATAAGGTAGGGAAGAATTCTAAGGATCATTTTGACTGCCTCCAGAAGTTAGATGAGATGGCCAATGCAATTTGGTGCTAGGTCTTTCCCTTTAGGTTTTACCCCAACAATGTTTTCATTAGTTTCGCTCACTCTCGAAATCAAGCATTTTACAGCAGGTTGGAGCAGCCTGTATCTCAGCACAGGAATAAGGTAGGGAAGAGTTCAAATACTCATTTTTACTGCTTCCAGAAGTTAGATCAGATGGCAAATTGGATTTGGTGCTAGGTCTTTCCCTTTAGGTTTTACCCCAACAATGTTTTCATTAGTTTCGCTCACTCTCGAAATCAAGCATTTTACAGCAGGTTGGAGCAGCCTGTATCTCAGCACAGGAATAAGGTAGGGAAGAATTCAAATACTAATTTTGACTGTCTCCAGAAGTTAGATCAGATGGCCAATGCAATTTGGTGCTAGGCCTTTCCCTTTAGGTTTTACCCCAACAATGTTTTCATTAGTTTCGCTCACTCTTGAGATCAAGCATTTTACAGCAGGTTGGAGCAGCCTGTATCTCAGCACAGGAATAAGGTAGGGAAGAATTCTAAGGATCATTTTGACTGCCTCCAGAAGTTAGATCAGATGGCAAATTGGATTTGGTGCTAGGTCTTTCCCTTTAGGTTTTACCCCAACAATGTTTTCATTAGTTTCGCTCCCTCTCGAAATCAAGCATTTTACAGCAGGTTGGAGCAGCCTGTATCTCAGCACAGGAATAAGGTAGGGAAGAATTCTAAGGATCATTTTGACTGCCTCCAGAAGTTAGATCAGATGGCCAATGCAATTTGGTGCTAGGCCTTTCCCTTTAGGTTTTACCCCAACAATGTTTTCATTAGTTTCGCTCACTCTCGAAATCAAGCATTTTACAGCAGGTTGGAGCAGCCTGTATCTCAGCACAGGAATAAGGTAGGGAAGAATTCAAATACTCATTTTGACTGCCTCCAGAAGTTAGATCAGATGGCAAATTGTATTTGGTGCTAGGTCTTTCCCTTTAGGTTTTACCCCAACAATGTTTTCATTAGTTTCGATCACTCTCGAAATCAAGCATTTTACAGCAGGTTGGAGCAGCCTGTATCTCAGCACAGGAATAAGGTAGGGAAGAATTCAAATACTCATTTTGACTGCCTCCAGATGTTAGATCAGATGGCCAATTGAATTTGGTGCTAGGTCTTTCCCTTTAGGTTTTACCCCAACAATGTTTTCATTAGTTTCGCTCACTCTCGAAATCAAGCATTTTACAGCAGGTTGGAGCAGCCTGTATCTCAGCACAGGACTAAGGTAGGGAAGAATTCAAATACTCATTTTGACTGCCTCCAGAAGTTAGATCAGATGGCAAATTGGATTTGGTGCTAGGTCTTTCCCTTTAGGTTTTACCCCAACAATGTTTTCATTAGTTTCGCTCACTCTCGAAATCAAGCATTTTACAGCAGGTTGGAGCAGCCTGTATCTCAGCACAGGAATAAGGTAGGGAAGAATTCAAATACTCATTTTGACTGCCTCCAGAAGTTAGATCAGATGGCAAATTGCATTTGGTGCTAGGTATTTTCCTTTAGGTTTTACCCCAACAATGTTTTCATTAGTTTCGCTCACTCTCGAAATCAAGCATTTTACAGCAGGTTGGAGCAGCCTGTATCTCAGCACAGGAATAAGGTAGGGAAGAATTCTAAGGATCATTTTGACTGCCTCCAGAAGTTAGATCAGATGGCAAATTGTATTTGGTGCCAGGTCTTTCCCTTTAGGTTTTACCCCAACAATGTTTTCATTAGTTTCGATCACTCTCGAAATCAAGCATTTTACAGCAGGTTGGAGCACACTGTATCTCAGCACAGGAATAAGGTAGGGAAGAATTCAAATACTCATTTTGACTGCTTCCAGAAGTTAGATCAGATGGCAAATTGGATTTGGTGCCAGGTCTTTCCCTTTAGGTTTTACCCCAACAATGTTTTCATTAGTTTCGATCACTCTCGAAATCAAGCATTTTACAGCAGGTTGGAGCAGCCTGTATCTCAGCACAGGAATAAGGTAGGGAAGAATTCAAATACTAATTTTGACTGTCTCCAGAAGTTAGATCAGATGGCCAATGCAATTTGGTGCTAGGCCTTCCCCTTTAGGTTTTACCCAAACAATGTTTTCATTAGTTTCGCTCACTCTTGAAATCAAGCATTTTACAGCAGGTTGGAGCAGCCTGTATCTCAGCACAGGAATAAGGTAGGGAAGAATTCTAAGGATCATTTTGACTGCCTCCAGAAGTTAGATCAGATGGCCCATGCAATTTGGTGCTAGGCCTTTCCCTTTAGGTTTTACCCCAACAATGTTTTCATTAGTTTCGCTCACTCTCGAAATCAAGCATTTTACAGCAGGTTGGAGCAGCCTGTATCTCAGCACAGGAATAAGGTAGGGAAGAATTCTAAGGATCATTTTGACTGCCTCCAGAAGTTAGATCAGATGGCCAATGCAATTTGGTGCTAGGCCTTTCCCTTTAGGTTTTACCCCAACAATGTTTTCATTAGTTTCACTCACTCTCGAAATCAAGCATTTTACAGCAGGTTGGAGCAGCCTGTATCTCAGCACAGGAATAAGGTAGGGAAGAATTCTAAGGATCATTTTGACTGCCTCCAGAAGTTAGATCAGATGGCCAATGCAATTTGGTGCTAGGCCTTTCCCTTTAGGTTTTACCCCAACAATGTTTTCATTAGTTTCGCTCACTCTCGAAATCAAGCATTTTACAGCAGGTTGGAGCAGCCTGTATCTCAGCACAGGAATAAGGTAGGGAAGAATTCAAATACTCATTTTGACTGCCTCCAGAAGTTAGATCAGATGGCAAATTGTATTTGGTGCTAGGTCTTTCCCTTTAGGTTTTACCCCAACAATGTTTTCATTAGTTTCGATCACTCTCGAAATCAAGCATTTTACAGCAGGTTGGAGCAGCCTGTATCTCAGCACAGGAATAAGGTAGGGAAGAATTCTAAGGATCATTTTGACTGCCTCCAGAAGTTAGATCAGATGGCAATTTGTATTTGTGCCAGGTCTTTCCCTTTAGGTTTTACCCCAACAATGTTTTCATTAGTTTCGCTCACTCTCGAAATCAAGCATTTTACAGCAGGTTGGAGCAGCCTGTATCTCAGCACAGGAATAAGGTAGGGAAGAATTCTAAGGATCATTTTGACTGCCTCCAGAAGTTAGATGAGATGGCCAATGCAATTTGGTGCTAGGTCTTTCCCTTTAGGTTTTACCCCAACAATGTTTTCATTAGTTTCGATCACTCTCGAAATCAAGCATTTTACAGCAGGTTGGAGCACCCTGTATCTCAGCACAGGAATAAGGTAGGGAAGAATTCAAATACTCATTTTGACTGCTTCCAGAAGTTAGATCAGATGGCAAATTGTATTTGGTGCTAGGTCTTTCCCTTTAGGTTTTACCCCAACAATGTTTTCATTAGTTTCGCTCACTCTCGAAATCAAGCATTTTACAGCAGGTTGGAGCAGCCTGTATCTCAGCACAGGAATAAGGTAGGGAAGAATTCTAAGGATCATTTTGACTGCCTCCAGAAGTTAGATCAGATGGCAAATTGTATTTGGTGCCAGGTCTTTCCCTTTATGTTTTACCCCAACAATGTTTTCATTAGTTTCGCTCACTCTCGAAATCAAGCATTTTACAGCAGGTTGGAGCAGCCTGTATCTCAGCACAGGAATAAGGTAGGGAAGAATTCTAAGGATCATTTTGACTGCCTCCAGAAGTTAGATGAGATGGCCAATGCCATTTGGTGCTAGGTCTTTCCCTTTAAGTTTTACCCCAACAATGTTTTCATTAGTTTCGCTCACTCTCGAAATCAAGCATTTTACAGCAGGTTGGAGCAGCCTGTATCTCAGCACAGGAATAAGGTAGGGAAGAATTCAAATACTAATTTTGACTGTCTCCAGAAGTTAGATCAGATGGCCAATGCAATTTGGTGCTAGGCCTTTCCCTTTAGGTTTTACCCCAACAATGTTTTCATTAGTTTCGCTCACTCTTGAAATCAAGCATTTTACAGCAGGTTGGAGCAGCCTGTATCTCAGCACAGGAATAAGGTAGGGAAGAATTCTAAGGATCATTTTGACTGCCTCCAGAAGTTAGATCAGATGGCAAATTGTATTTGGTGCCAGGTCTTTCCCTTTATGTTTTACCCCAACAATGTTTTCATTAGTTTCGCTCACTCTCGAAATCAAGCATTTTACAGCAGGTTGGAGCAGCCTGTATCTCAGCACAGGAATAAGGTAGGGAAGAATTCTAAGGATCATTTTGACTGCCTCCAGAAGTTAGATGAGATGGCCAATGCAATTTGGTGCTAGGTCTTTCCCTTTAGGTTTTACCCCAACAATGTTTTCATTAGTTTCGATCACTCTCGAAATCAAGCATTTTACAGCAGGTTGGAGCAGCCTGTATCTCAGCACAGGAATAAGGTAGGGAAGAATTCAAATACTCATTTTGACTGCTTCCAGAAGTTAGATCAGATGGCAAATTGGATTTGGTGCTAGGTCTTTCCCTTTAGGTTTTACCCCAACAATGTTTTCATTAGTTTCGCTCACTCTCGAAATCAAGCATTTTACAGCAGGTTGGAGCAGCCTGTATCTCAGCACAGGAATAAGGTAGGGAAGAATTCAAATACTAATTTTGACTGTCTCCAGAAGTTAGATCAGATGGCCAATGCAATTTGGTGCTAGGCCTTTCCCTTTAGGTTTTACCCCAACAATGTTTTCATTAGTTTCGCTCACTCTTGAAATCAAGCATTTTACAGCAGGTTGGAGCAGCCTGTATCTCAGCACAGGAATAAGGTAGGGAAGAATTCTAAGGATCATTTTGACTGCCTCCAGAAGTTAGATCAGATGGCAAATTGTATTTGGTGCCAGGTCTTTCCCTTTATGTTTTACCCCAACAATGTTTTCATTAGTTTCGCTCACTCTCGAAATCAAGCATTTTACAGCAGGTTGGAGCAGCCTGTATCTCAGCACAGGAATAAGGTAGGGAAGAATTCTAAGGATCATTTTGACTGCCTCCAGAAGTTAGATGAGATGGCCAATGCAATTTGGTGCTAGGTCTTTCCCTTTAGGTTTTACCCCAACAATGTTTTCATTAGTTTCGCTCACTCTCGAAATCAAGCATTTTACAGCAGGTTGGAGCAGCCTGTATCTCAGCACAGGAATAAGGTAGGGAAGAGTTCAAATACTCATTTTGACTGCTTCCAGAAGTTAGATCAGATGGCAAATTGGATTTGGTGCTAGGTCTTTCCCTTTAGGTTTTACCCCAACAATGTTTTCATTAGTTTCGCTCACTCTCGAAATCAAGCATTTTACAGCAGGTTGGAGCAGCCTGTATCTCAGCACAGGAATAAGGTAGGGAAGAATTCAAATACTAATTTTGACTGTCTCCAGAAGTTAGATCAGATGGCCAATGCAATTTGGTGCTAGGCCTTTCCCTTTAGGTTTTACCCCAACAATGTTTTCATTAGTTTCGCTCACTCTTGAAATCAAGCATTTTACAGCAGGTTGGAGCAGCCTGTATCTCAGCACAGGAATAAGGTAGGGAAGAATTCTAAGGATCATTTTGACTGCCTCCAGAAGTTAGATCAGATGGCAAATTGTATTTGGTGCTAGGTCTTTCCCTTTAGGTTTTACCCCAACAATGTTTTCATTAGTTTCGCTCACTCTCGAAATCAAGCATTTTACAGCAGGTTGGAGCAGCCTGTATCTCAGCACAGGAATAAGGTAGGGAAGAATTCTAAGGATCATTTTGACTGCCTCCAGAAGTTAGATCAGATGGCCAATGCAATTTGGTGCTAGGCCTTTCCCTTTAGGTTTTACCCCAACAATGTTTTCATTAGTTTCGCTCACTCTCGAAATCAAGCATTTTACAGCAGGTTGGAGCAGCCTGTATCTCAGCACAGGAATAAGGTAGGGAAGAATTCAAATACTCATTTTGACTGCCTCCAGAAGTTAGATCAGATGGCAAATTGTATTTGGTGCTAGGTCTTTCCCTTTAGGTTTTACCCCAACAATGTTTTCATTAGTTTCGATCACTCTCGAAATCAAGCATTTTACAGCAGGTTGGAGCAGCCTGTATCTCAGCACAGGAATAAGGTAGGGAAGAATTCAAATACTCATTTTGACTGCCTCCAGATGTTAGATCAGATGGCCAATGGAATTTGGTCCTAGGTCTTTCCCTTTAGGTTTTACCCCAACAATGTTTTCATTAGTTTCGCTCACTCTCGAAATCAAGCATTTTACAGCAGGTTGGAGCAGCCTGTATCTCAGCACAGGACTAAGATAGGGAAGAATTCAAATACTCATTTTGACTGCCTCCAGAAGTTAGATCAGATGGCAAATTGGATTTGGTGCTAGGTCTTTCCCTTTAGGTTTTACCCCAACAATGTTTTCATTAGTTTCGCTCACTCTCGAAATCAAGCATTTTACAGCAGGTTGGAGCAGCCTGTATCTCAGCACAGGAATAAGGTAGGGAAGAATTCAAATACTCATTTTGACTGCCTCCAGATGTTAGATCAGATGGCCAATGCAATTTGGTGCTAGGCCTTTCCCTTTAGGTTTTACCCCAACAATGTTTTCATTAGTTTCGCTCACTCTCGAAATCAAGCATTTTACAGCAGGTTGGAGCAGCCTGTATCTCAGCACAGGAATAAGGTAGGGAAGAATTCTAAGGATCATTTTGACTGCCTCCAGAAGTTAGATCAGATGGCAAATTGTATTTGGTGCCAGGTCTTTCCCTTTAGGTTTTACCCCAACAATGTTTTCATTAGTTTCGATCACTCTCGAAATCAAGCATTTTACAGCAGGTTGGAGCACACTGTATCTCAGCACAGGAATAAGGTAGGGAAGAATTCAAATACTCATTTTGACTGCTTCCAGAAGTTAGATCAGATGGCCAATGCAATTTGGTGCTAGGCCTTCCCCTTTAGGTTTTACCCAAACAATGTTTTCATTAGTTTCGCTCACTCTTGAAATCAAGCATTTTACAGCAGGTTGGAGCAGCCTGTATCTCAGCACAGGAATAAGGTAGGGAAGAATTCTAAGGATCATTTTGACTGCCTCCAGAAGTTAGATCAGATGGCCAATGCAATTTGGTGCTAGGCCTTTCCCTTTAGGTTTTACCCCAACAATGTTTTCATTAGTTTCGCTCACTCTCGAAATCAAGCATTTTACAGCAGGTTGGAGCAGCCTGTATCTCAGCACAGGAATAAGGTAGGGAAGAATTCTAAGGATCATTTTGACTGCCTCCAGAAGTTAGATCAGATGGCCAATGCAATTTGGTGCTAGGCCTTTCCCTTTAGGTTTTACCCCAACAATGTTTTCATTAGTTTCACTCACTCTCGAAATCAAGCATTTTACAGCAGGTTGGAGCAGCCTGTATCTCAGCACAGGAATAAGGTAGGGAAGAATTCTAAGGATCATTTTGACTGCCTCCAGAAGTTAGATCAGATGGCCAATGCAATTTGGTGCTAGGCCTTTCCCTTTAGGTTTTACCCCAACAATGTTTTCATTAGTTTCGCTCACTCTCGAAATCAAGCATTTTACAGCAGGTTGGAGCAGCCTGTATCTCAGCACAGGAATAAGGTAGGGAAGAATTCAAATACTCATTTTGACTGCCTCCAGAAGTTAGATCAGATGGCAAATTGTATTTGGTGCTAGGTCTTTCCCTTTAGGTTTTACCCCAACAATATTTTCATTAGTTTCGATCACTCTCGAAATGAAGCATTTTACAGCAGGTTGGAGCAGCCTGTATCTCAGCACAGGAATAAGGTAGGGAAGAATTCTAAGGATCATTTTGACTGCCTCCAGAAGTTAGATCAGATGGCAATTTGTATTTGTGCCAGGTCGTTTCCTTTAGGTTTTACCCCAACAATGTTTTCATTAGTTTCGCTCACTCTCGAAATCAAGCATTTTACAGCAGGTTGGAGCAGCCTGTATCTCAGCACAGGAATAAGGTAGGGAAGAATTCTAAGGATCATTTTGACTGCCTCCAGAAGTTAGATGAGATGGCCAATGCAATTTGGTGCTAGGTCTTTCCCTTTATGTTTTACCCCAACAATGTTTTCATTAGTTTCGATCACTCTCGAAATCAAGCATTTTACAGCAGGTTGGAGCACCCTGTATCTCAGCACAGGAATAAGGTAGGGAAGAATTCAAATACTCATTTTGACTGCTTCCAGAAGTTAGATCAGATGGCAAATTGTATTTGGTGCTAGGTCTTTCCCTTTAGGTTTTACCCCAACAATGTTTTCATTAGTTTCGATCACTCTTGAAATCAAGCATTTTACAGCAGGTTGGAGCAGCCTGTATCTCAGCACAGGAATAAGGTAGGGAAGAATTCAAATACTAATTTTGACTGTCTCCAGAAGTTAGATCAGATGGCCAATGCAATTTGGTGCTAGGCCTTTCCCTTTAGGTTTTACCCCAACAATGTTTTCATTAGTTTCGCTCACTCTTGAAATCAAGCATTTTACAGCAGGTTGGAGCAGCCTGTATCTCAGCACAGGAATAAGGTAGGGAAGAATTCTAAGGATCATTTTGACTGCCTCCAGAAGTTAGATCAGATGGCAAATTGTATTTGGTGCTAGGTCTTTCCCTTTAGGTTTTACCCCAACAATGTTTTCATTAGTTTCGCTCACTCTCAAAATCAAGCATTTTACAGCAGGTTGGAGCAGCCTGTATCTCAGCACAGGAATAAGGTAGGGAAGAATTCTAAGGATCATTTTGACTGCCTCCAGAAGTTAGATCAGATGGCCAATGCAATTTGGTGCTAGGCCTTTCCCTTTAGGTTTTACCCCAACAATGTTTTCATTAGTTTCGCTCACTCTCGAAATCAAGCATTTTACAGCAGGTTGGAGCAGCCTGTATCTCAGCACAGGAATAAGGTAGGGAAGAATTCAAATACTCATTTTGACTGCCTCCAGAAGTTAGATCAGATGGCAAATTGTATTTGGTGCTAGGTCTTTCCCTTTAGGTTTTACCCCAACAATGTTTTCATTAGTTTCGATCACTCTCGAAATCAAGCATTTTACAGCAGGTTGGAGCAGCCTGTATCTCAGCACAGGAATAAGGTAGGGAAGAATTCTAAGGATCATTTTGACTGCCTCCAGAAGTTAGATCAGATGGCAATTTGTATTTGTGCCAGGTCTTTCCCTTTAGGTTTTACCCCAACAATGTTTTCATTAGTTTCGCTCACTCTCGAAATCAAGCATTTCACAGCAGGTTGGAGCAGCCTGTATCTCAGCACAGGAATAAGGTAGGGAAGAATTCTAAGGATCATTTTGACTGCCTCCAGAAGTTAGATCAGATGGCAAATTGTATTTGGTGCCAGGTCTTTCCCTTTATGTTTTACCCCAACAATGTTTTCATTAGTTTCGCTCACTCTCGAAATCAAGCATTTTACAGCAGGTTGGAGCAGCCTGTATCTCAGCACAGGAATAAGGTAGGGAAGAATTCTAAGGATCATTTTGACTGCCTCCAGAAGTTAGATGAGATGGCCAACGCAATTTGGTGCTAGGTCTTTCCCTTTAGATTTTACCCCAACAATGTTTTCATTAGTTTCGATCACTCTCGAAATCAAGCATTTTACAGCAGGTTGGAGCAGCCTGTATCTCAGCACAGGAATAAGGTAGGGAAGAATTCAAATACTCATTTTGACTGCTTCCAGAAGTTAGATCAGATGGCAAATTGGATTTGGTGCTAGGTCTTTCCCTTTAGGTTTTACCCCAACAATGTTTTCATTAGTTTCGCTCACTCTCGAAATCAAGCATTTTACAGCAGGTTGGAGCAGCCTGTATCTCAGCACAGGAATAAGGTAGGGAAGAATTCAAATACTAATTTTGACTGTCTCCAGAAGTTAGATCAGATGGCCAATGCAATTTGGTGCTAGGCCTTTCCCTTTAGGTTTTACCCCAACAATGTTTTCATTAGTTTCGCTCACTCTTGAAATCAAGCATTTTACAGCAGGTTGGAGCAGCCTGTATCTCAGCACAGGAATAAGGTAGGGAAGAATTCTAAGGATCATTTTGACTGCCTCCAGAAGTTAGATCAGATGGCAAATTGTATTTGGTGCTAGGTCTTTCCCTTTAGGTTTTACCCCAACAATGTTTTCATTAGTTTCGCTCACTCTCGAAATCAAGCATTTTACAGCAGGTTGGAGCAGCCTGTATCTCAGCACAGGAATAAGGTAGGGAAGAATTCTAAGGATCATTTTGACTGCCTCCAGAAGTTAGATCAGATGGCCAATGCAATTTGGTGCTAGGCCTTTCCCTTTAGGTTTTACCCCAACAATGTTTTCATTAGTTTCGCTCACTCTCGAAATCAAGCATTTTACAGCAGGTTGGAGCAGCCTGTATCTCAGCACAGGAATAAGGTAGGGAAGAATTCTAAGGATCATTTTGACTGCCTCCAGAAGTTAGATCAGATGGCCAATGCAATTTGGTGCTAGGCCTTTCCCTTTAGGTTTTACCCCAACAATGTTTTCATTAGTTTCGCTCACTCTCGAAATCAAGCATTTTACAGCAGGTTGGAGCAGCCTGTATCTCAGCACAGGAATAAGGTAGGGAAGAATTCAAATACTCATTTTGACTGCCTCCAGAAGTTAGATCAGATGGCAAATTGTATTTGGTGCTAGGTCTTTCCCTTTAGGTTTTACCCCAACAATGTTTTCATTAGTTTCGATCACTCTCGAAATCAAGCATTTTACAGCAGGTTGGAGCAGCCTGTATCTCAGCACAGGAATAAGGTAGGGAAGAATTCTAAGGATCATTTTGACTGCCTCCAGAAGTTAGATCAGATGGCAATTTGTATTTGTGCCAGGTCTTTCCCTTTAGGTTTTACCCCAACAATGTTTTCATTAGTTTCGCTCACTCTCGAAATCAAGCATTTTACAGCAGGTTGGAGCAGCCTGTATCTCAGCACAGGAATAAGGTAGGGAAGAATTCAAATACTCATTTTGACTGCCTCCAGAAGTTAGATCAGATGGCAAATTGGATTTGGTGCCAGGTCTTTCCCTTTATGTTTTACCCCAACAATGTTTTCATTAGTTTCGCTCACTCTCGAAATCAAGCATTTTACAGCAGGTTGGAGCAGCCTGTATCTCAGCACAGGAATAAGGTAGGGAAGAATTCTAAGGATCATTTTGACTGCCTCCAGAAGTTAGATGAGATGGCCAATGCAATTTGGTGCTAGGTCTTTCCCTTTAGGTTTTACCCCAACAATGTTTTCATTAGTTTCGATCACTCTCGAAATCAAGCATTTTACAGCAGGTTGGAGCAGCCTGTATCTCCGCACAGGAATAAGGTAGGGAAGAATTCAAATACTCATTTTGACTGCTTCCAGAAGTTAGATCAGATGGCAAATTGTATTTGGTGCTAGGTCTTTCCCTTTAGGTTTTACCCCAACAATGTTTTCATTAGTTTCGCTCACTCTCGAAATCAAGCATTTTACAGCAGGTTGGAGCAGCCTGTATCTCAGCACAGGAATAAGGTAGGGAAGAATTCTAAGGATCATTTTGACTGCCTCCAGAAGTTAGATCAGATGGCAAATTGTATTTGTGCCAGGTCTTTCCCTTTAGGTTTTACCCCAACAATGTTTTCATTAGTTTCGCTCACTCTCGAAATCAAGCATTTTACAGCAGGTTGGAGCAGCCTGTATCTCAGCACAGGAATAAGGTAGGGAAGAATTCTAAGGATCATTTTGACTGCCTCCAGAAGTTAGATCAGATGGCAAATTGGATTTGGTGCCAGGTCTTTCCCTTTATGTTTTACCCCAACAATGTTTTCATTAGTTTCGCTCACTCTCGAAATCAAGCATTTTACAGCAGGTTGGAGCAGCCTGTATCTCAGCACAGGAATAAGGTAGGGAAGAATTCTAAGGATCATTTTGACTGCCTCCAGAAGTTAGATGAGATGGCCAATGCAATTTGGTGCTAGGTCTTTCCCTTTAGGTTTTACCCCAACAATGTTTTCATTAGTTTCGATCACTCTCGAAATCAAGCATTTTACAGCAGGTTGGAGCAGCCTGTATCTCCGCACAGGAATAAGGTAGGGAAGAATTCAAATACTCATTTTGACTGCTTCCAGAAGTTAGATCAGATGGCAAATTGTATTTGGTGCTAGGTCTTTCCCTTTAGGTTTTACCCCAACAATGTTTTCATTAGTTTCGCTCACTCTCGAAATCAAGCATTTTACAGCAGGTTGGAGCAGCCTGTATCTCAGCACAGGAATAAGGTAGGGAAGAATTCTAAGGATCATTTTGACTGCCTCCAGAAGTTAGATCAGATGGCAAATTGTATTTGGTGCTAGGTCTTTCCCTTTAGGTTTTACCCCAACAATGTTTTCATTAGTTTCGCTCACTCTCGAAATCAAGCATTTTACAGCAGGTTGGAGCAGCCTGTATCTCAGCACAGGAATAAGGTAGGGAAGAATTCAAATACTCATTTTGACTGCCTCCAGAAGTTAGATCAGATGGCAAATTGTATTTGGTGCTAGGTCTTTCCCTTTGGGTTTTACCCCAACAATGTTTTCATTAGTTTCGCTCACTCTCGAAATCAAGCATTTTACAGCAGGTTGGAGCAGCCTGTATCTCAGCACAGGAATAAGGTAGGGAAGAATTCTAAGGATCATTTTGACTGCCTCCAGAAGTTAGATCAGATGGCAAATTGTATTTGGTGCTAGGTCTTTCCCTTTAGGTTTTACCCCAACAATGTTTTCATTAGTTTCGCTCACTCTCGAAATCAAGCATTTTACAGCAGGTTGGAGCAGCCTGTATCTCAGCACAGGAATAAGGTAGGGAAGAATTCTAAGGATCATTTTGACTGCCTCCAGAAGTTAGATCAGATGGCCAATGCAATTTGGTGCTAGGCCTTTCCCTTTAGGTTTTACCCCAACAATGTTTTCATTAGTTTCGCTCACTCTCGAAATCAAGCATTTTACAGCAGGTTGGAGCAGCCTGTATCTCAGCACAGGAATAAGGTAGGGAAGAATTCTAAGGATCATTTTGACTGCCTCCAGAAGTTAGATCAGATGGCCAATGCAATTTGGTGCTAGGCCTTTCCCTTTAGGTTTTACCCCAACAATGTTTTCATTAGTTTCGCTCACTCTCGAAATCAAGCATTTTACAGCAGGTTGGAGCAGCCTGTATCTCAGCACAGGAATAAGGTAGGGAAGAATTCAAATACTCATTTTGACTGCCTCCAGAAGTTAGATCAGATGGCAAATTGTATTTGGTGCTAGGTCTTTCCCTTTAGGTTTTACCCCAACAATGTTTTCATTAGTTTCGATCACTCTCGAAATCAAGCATTTTACAGCAGGTTGGAGCAGCCTGTATCTCAGCACAGGAATAAGGTAGGGAAGAATTCTAAGGATCATTTTGACTGCCTCCAGAAGTTAGATCAGATGGCAAATTGTATTTGGTGCCAGGTCTTTCCCTTTATGTTTTACCCCAACAATGTTTTCATTAGTTTCGCTCACTCTCGAAATCAAGCATTTTACAGCAGGTTGGAGCAGCCTGTATCTCAGCACAGGAATAAGGTAGGGAAGAATTCAAATACTCATTTTGACTGCCTCCAGAAGTTAGATCAGATGGCAAATTGGATTTGGTGCCAGGTCTTTCCCTTTATGTTTTACCCCAACAATGTTTTCATTAGTTTCGCTCACTCTCGAAATCAAGCATTTTACAGCAGGTTGGAGCAGCCTGTATCTCAGCACAGGAATAAGGTAGGGAAGAATTCTAAGGATCATTTTGACTGCCTCCAGAAGTTAGATGAGATGGTCAATGCAATTTGGTGCTAGGTCTTTCCCTTTAGGTTTTACCCCAACAATGTTTTCATTAGTTTCGATCACTCTCGAAATCAAGCATTTTACAGCAGGTTGGAGCAGCCTGTATCTCCGCACAGGAATAAGGTAGGGAAGAATTCAAATACTCATTTTGACTGCTTCCAGAAGTTAGATCAGATGGCAAATTGTATTTGGTGCTAGGTCTTTCCCTTTAGGTTTTACCCCAACAATGTTTTCATTAGTTTTGCTCACTCTCGAAATCAAGCATTTTACAGCAGGTTGGAGCAGCCTGTATCTCAGCACAGGAATAAGGTAGGGAAGAATTCTAAGGATCATTTTGACTGCCTCCAGAAGTTAGATCAGATGGCAAATTGTATTTGGTGCTAGGTCTTTCCCTTTAGGTTTTACCCCAACAATGTTTTCATTAGTTTCGCTCACTCTCGAAATCAAGCATTTTACAGCAGGTTGGAGCAGCCTGTATCTCAGCACAGGAATAAGGTAGGGAAGAATTCAAATACTCATTTTGACTGCCTCCAGAAGTTAGATCAGATGGCAAATTGTATTTGGTGCTAGGTCTTTCCCTTTGGGTTTTACCCCAACAATGTTTTCATTAGTTTCGCTCACTCTCGAAATCAAGCATTTTACAGCAGGTTGGAGCAGCCTGTATCTCAGCACAGGAATAAGGTAGGGAAGAATTCTAAGGATCATTTTGACTGCCTCCAGAAGTTAGATCAGATGGCAAATTGTATTTGGTGCTAGGTCTTTCCCTTTAGGTTTTACCCCAACAATGTTTTCATTAGTTTCGATCACTCTCGAAATCAAGCATTTTACAGCAGGTTGGAGCAGCCTGTATCTCAGCACAGGAATAAGGTAGGGAAGAATTCAAATACTCATTTTGACTGCTTCGAGAAGTTAGATCAGATGGCAAATTGTATTTGGTGCTAGGTCTTTCCCTTTAGGTTTTACCCCAACAATGTTTTCATTAGTTTCGCTCGCTCTCGACATCAAGCATTTTACAGCAGGTTGGAGCAGCCTGTGTCTCAGCACAGGAATAAGGTAGGGAAGAATTCAAATACTCATTTCGACTGCCTCCAGAAGTTAGATCAGATGGCCAATGCAATTTGGTGCTAGGTCTTTCCCTTTAGGTTTTACCCCAACAATGTTTTCATTAGTTTCGATCACTCTCGAAATCAAGCATTTTACAGCAGGTTGGAGCAGCCTGTATCTCAGCACAGGAATAAGGTAGGGAAGAATTCTAAGGATCATTTTGACTGCCTCCAGAAGTTAGATCAGATGGCCAATGCAATTTGGTGCTAGGCCTTTCCCTTTATGTTTTACCCCAACAATGTTTTCATTAGTTTCGCTCACTCTCGAAATCAAGCATTTTACAGCAGGTTGGAGCAGCCTGTATCTCAGCACAGGAATAAGGTAGGGAAGAATTCAAATACTCATTTTGACTGCCTCCAGAATTTAGATCAGATGGCAAATTGTATTTGGTGCTAGGTCTTTCCCTTTAGGTTTTACCCCAACAATGTTTTCATTAGTTTCGATCACTCTCGAAATCAAGCATTTTACAGCAGGTTGGAGCAGCCTGTATCTCAGCACAGGAATAAGGTAGGGAAGAATTCTAAGGATCATTTTGACTGCCTCCAGAAGTTAGATCAGATGGCAAATTGGATTTGGTGCTAGGTCTTTCCCTTTAGGTTTTACCCCAACAATGTTTTCATTAGTTTCGCTCACTCTCGAAATCAAGCATTTCACAGCAGGTTGGAGCAGCCTGTATCTCAGCACAGGAATAAGGTAGGGAAGAATTCTAAGGATCATTTTGACTGCCTCCAGAAGTTAGATCAGATGGCAAATTGTATTTGGTGCTAGGTCTTTCCCTTTAGGTTTTACCCCAACAATGTTTTCATTAGTTTTGATCACTCTCGAAATCAAGCATTTTACAGCAGGTTGGAGCAGCCTGTATCTCAGCACAGGAATAAGGTAGGGAAGAATTCTAAGGATCATTTTGACTGCCTCCAGAAGTTAGATCAGATGGCCAATGGAATTTGGTGCTAGGCCTTTCCCTTTAGCTTTTTCGCCAACAATGTTTTCATTAGTTTTGATCACTCTCGAAATCAAGCATTTTACAGCAGGTTGGAGCAGCCTGTATCTCAGCACAGGAATAAGGTAGGGAAGAATTCAAATACTCAGTTTGACTGCCTCCAGAAGTTAGATCAGATGGCAAATTGTATTTGGTGCTAGGTCTTTCCCTTTAGGTTTTACCCCAACAATGTTTTCATTAGTTTCGCTCACTCTCGAAATCAAGCATTTTACAGCAGGTTGGAGCAGCCTGTATCTCAGCACAGGAATAAGGTAGGGAAGAATTCTAAGGATCATTTTGACTGCCTCCAGAAGTTAGATCAGATGGCCAATGCAATTTGGTGCTAGGCCTTTCCCTTTAGGTTTTACCCCAACAATGTTTTCATTAGTTTCGCTCACTCTCGAAATCAAGCATTTTACAGCACGTTGGAGCAGCCTGTATCTCAGCACAGGAATAAGGTAGGGAAGAATTCTAAGGACCATTTTGACTGCCTCCAGAAGTTAGATCAGATGGCCAATGGAATTTGGTGCTAGGTCTTTCCCTTTAGGTTTTACCCCAACAATGTTTTCATTAGTTTCGCTCACTCTCGAAATCAAGCATTTTACAGCAGGTTGGAGCAGCCTGTATCTCAGCACAGGAATAAGGTAGGGAAGAATTCAAATACTCATTTTGACTGTCTCCAGAAGTTAGATCAGATGGCAAATTGTATTTGGTGCTAGGTCTTTCCCTTTAGGTTTTACCCCAACAATGTTTTCATTAGTTTCGCTCACTCTCGAAATCAAGCATTTTACAGCAGGTTGGAGCAGCCTGTATCTCAGCACAGGAATAAGGTAGGGAAGAATTCTAAGGATCATTTTGACTGCCTCCAGAAGTTAGATCAGATGGCTATTTGTATTTGTGCCAGGTCTTTCCCTTTAGGTTTTACCCCAATAATGTTTTCATTAGTTTCGCTCACTCTCGAAATCAAGCATTTCACAGCAGGTTGGAGCAGCCTGTATCTCAGCACAGGAATAAGGTAGGGAAGAATTCTAAGGATCATTTTGACTGCCTCCAGAAGTTAGATCAGATGGCAAATTGTATTTGGTGCAAGGTCTTTCCCTTTATGTTTTACCCCAACAATGTTTTCATTAGTTTCGCTCACTCTCGAAATCAAGCATTTTACAGCAGGTAGGAGCAGCCTGTATCTCAGCACAGGAATAAGGTAGGGAAGAATTCAAATACTCAGTTTGACTGCCTCCAGAAGTTAGATCAGATGGCAAATTGTATTTGGTGCTAGGTCTTTCCCTTTAGGTTTTACCCCAACAATGTTTTCATTAGTTTCGCTCACTCTCGAAATCAAGCATTTTACAGCAGGTTGGAGCAGCCTGTATCTCAGCACAGGAATAAGGTAGGGAAGAATTCTAAGGATCATTTTGACTGCCTCCAGAAGTTAGATCAGATGGCCAATGCAATTTGGTGCTAGGCCTTTCCCTTTAGGTTTTACCCCAACAATGTTTTCATTAGTTTCGCTCACTCTCGAAATCAAGCATTTTACAGCACGTTGGAGCAGCCTGTATCTCAGCACAGGAATAAGGTAGGGAAGAATTCTAAGGATCATTTTGACTGCCTCCAGAAGTTAGATGAGATGGCCAATGCAATTTGGTTCTAGGTCTTTCCCTTTAGGTTTTACCCCAACAATGTCTCAGCACAGGAATAAGGTAGGGAAGAATTCTAAGGATCATTTTGACTGCCTCCAGAAGTTAGATCAGATGGCCAATGCAATTTGGTGCTAGGCCTTTCCCTTTAGGTTTTACCCCAACAATGTTTTCATTAGTTTCGCTCACTCTCGAAATCAAGCATTTTACAGCAGGTTGGAGCAGCCTGTATCTCAGCACAGGAATAAGGTAGGGAAGAATTCAAATACTCATTTTGACTGCCTCCAGAAGTTAGATCAGATGGCAAATTGGATTTGGTGCTAGGTCTTTCCCTTTAGGTTTTACCCCAACAGTGTTTTCATTAGTTTTGATCACTCTCGAAATCAAGCATTTTACAGCAGGTTGGAGCAGCCTGTATCTCAGCACAGGAATAAGGTAGGGAAGAATTCAAATACTCATTTTGACTGCCTCCAGAAGTTAGATCAGATGGCAAACTGTATTTGGTGCTAGGTCTTTCCCTTTAGGTTTTACCCCAACAATGTTTTCATTAGTTTCGCTCACTCTCGAAATCAAGCATTTTACAGCAGGTTGGAGCAGCCTGTATCTCAGCACAGGAATAAGGTAGGGAAGAATTCTAAGGATCATTTTGACTGCCTCCAGAAGTTAGATCAGATGGCCAATGCAATTTGGTGCTAGGCCTTTCCCTTTAGGTTTTACCCCAACAATGTTTTCATTAGTTTCGCTCACTCTCGAAATCAAGCATTTTACAGCAGGTTGGAGCAGCCTGTATCTCAGCACAGGAATAAGGTAGGGAAGAATTCTAAGGATCATTTTGACTGCCTCCAGAAGTTAGATCAGATGGCAATTTGTATTTGTGCCAGGTCTTTCCCTTTAGGTTTTACCCCAACAATGTTTTCATTAGTTTCGCTCACTCTCGAAATCAAGCATTTCACAGCAGGTTGGAGCAGCCTGTATCTCAGCACAGGAATAAGGTAGGGAAGAATTCTAAGGATCATTTTGACTGCCTCCAGAAGTTAGATCAGATGGCAAATTGTATTTGGTGCAAGGTCTTTCCCTTTATGTTTTACCCCAACAATGTTTTCATTAGTTTCGCTCACTCTCGAAATCAAGCATTTTACAGCAGGTTGGAGCAGCCTGTATCTCAGCACAGGAATAAGGTAGGGAAGAATTCAAATACTCATTTTGACTGCCTCCAGAAGTTAGATCAGATGGCAAATTGGATTTGGTGCTAGGTCTTTCCCTTTAGGTTTTACCCCAACAATGTTTTCATTAGTTTCGCTCACTCCCGAAATCACGCATTTTACAGCAGGTTGGAGCAGCCTGTATCACGGCACAGGAATAAGGTAGGGAAGAATTCTAAGGATCATTTTGACTGCCTCCAGAAGTTAGATCAGATGGCCAAGGCAATTTGGTGCTAGGCCTTTCCCTTTAGGTTTTAGCCCAACAATGTTTTCATTAGTTTCGCTCACTCTCGAAATCAAGCATTTTACAGCAGGTTGGAGCAGCCTGTATCTCAGCACAGGAATAAGGTAGGGAAGAATTCAAATACTCATTTTGACTGTCTCCAGAATTTAGATCAGATGGCAAATTGTATTTGGTGCTAGGTCTTTCCCTTTAGGTTTTACCCCAACAATGTTTTCATTAGTTTCGCTCACTCCCGAAATCAAGCATTTTACAGCAGGTTGGAGCAGCCTGTATCTCAGCACAGGAATAAGGTAGGGAAGAATTCTAAGGATCATTTTGACTGCCTCCAGAAGTTAGATCAGATGGCAAATTGGATTTGGTGCTAGGTCTTTCCCTTTAGGTTTTACCCCAACAATGTTTTCATTAGTTTCGATCACTCTCGAAATCAAGCATTTCACAGCAGGTTGGAGCAGCCTGTATCTCAGCACAGGAATAAGGTAGGGAAGAATTCTAAGGATCATTTTGACTGCCTCCAGAAGTTAGATCAGATGGCAAATTGGATTTGGTGCTAGGTCTTTCCCTTTAGGTTTTACCCCAACAATATTTTCATTAGTTTCGCTCACTCTCGAAATCAAGCATTTCACAGCAGGTTGGAGCAGCCTGTATCTCAGCACAGGAATAAGGTAGGGAAGAATTCTAAGGATCATTTTGACTGCCTCCAGAAGTTAGATCAGATGGCAAATTGTATTTGGTGCCAGGTCTTTCCCTTTAGGTTTTACCCCAACAATGTTTTCATTAGTTTCGCTCACTCTCGAAATCCAGCATTTTACAGCAGGTTGGAGCAGCCTGTATCTCAGCACAGGAATAAGGTAGGGAAGAATTCTAAGGATCATTTAGACTGCCTCCAGAAGTTAGATCAGATGGCCAATGCAATTTGGTGCTAGGTCTTTCCCTTTAGGTTTTACCCCAACAATGTTTTCATTAGTTTCGCTCACTCTCGAAATCAAGCATTTTACAGCAGGTTGGAGCAGCCTGTATCTCAGCACAGGAATAAGGTAGGGAAGAATTCAAATACTCATTTTGACTGCCTCCAGAATTTAGATCAGATGGCAAATTGTATTTGGTGCTAGGTCTTTCCCTTTAGGTTTTACCCCAACAATGTTTTCATTAGTTTCGCTCACTCCCGAAATCAAGCATTTTACAGCAGGTTGGAGCAGCCTGTATCTCAGCACAGGAATAAGGTAGGGAAGAATTCTAAGGATCATTTTGACTGCCTCCAGAAGTTAGATCAGATGGCAAATTGGATTTGGTGCTAGGTCTTTTCCTTTAGGTTTTACCCCAACAATGTTTTCATTAGTTTCGATCACTCTCGAAATCAAGCATTTTACAGCAGGTTGGAGCAGCCTGTATCTCAGCACAGGAATAAGGTAGGGAAGAATTCTAAGGATCATTTTGACTGCCTCCAGAAGTTAGATCAGATGGCAAATTGGATTTGGTGCTAGGTCTTTCCCTTTAGGTTTTACCCCAACAATATTTTCATTAGTTTCGCTCACTCTCGAAATCAAGCATTTCACAGCAGGTTGGAGCAGCCTGTATCTCAGCACAGGAATAAGGTAGGGAAGAATTCTAAGGATCATTTTGACTGCCTCCAGAAGTTAGATCAGATGGCAAATTGTATTTGGTGCCAGGTCTTTCCCTTTAGGTTTTACCCCAACAATGTTTTCATTAGTTTCGCTCACTCTCGAAATCCAGCATTTTACAGCAGGTTGGAGCAGCCTGTATCTCAGCACAGGAATAAGGTAGGGAAGAATTCTAAGGATCATTTAGACTGCCTCCAGAAGTTAGATCAGATGGCCAATGCAATTTGGTGCTAGGTCTTTCCCTTTAGGTTTTACCCCAACAATGTTTTCATTAGTTTCGCTCACTCTCGAAATCAAGCATTTTACAGCAGGTTGGAGCAGCCTGTATCTCAGCACAGGAATAAGGCAGGGAAGAATTCAAATACTCATTTTGACTGCCTCCAGAATTTAGATCAGATGGCAAATTGTATTTGGTGCTAGGTCTTTCCCTTTAGGTTTTACCCCAACAATGTTTTCATTAGTTTCGCTCACTCTCGAAATCAAGCATTTTACAGCAGGTTGGAGCAGCCTGTATCTCAGCACAGGAATAAGGTAGGGAAGAATTCTAAGGATCATTTTGACTGCCTCCAGAAGTTAGATCAGATGGCCAATGCAATTTGGTGTTAGACCTTTCCCTTTAGGTTTTACCCCAACAATGTTTTCATTAGTTTCGCTCACTCTCGAAATCAAGCATTTTACAGCAGGTTGGAGCAGCCTGTATCTCAGCACAGGAATAAGGTAGGGAAGAATTCTAAGGATCATTTTGACTGCCTCCAGAAGTTAGATCAGATGGCCAATGCAATTTGGTGCTAGGCCTTTCCCTTTAGGTTTTACCCCAACAATGTTTTCATTAGTTTCGCTCACTCTCGAAATCAAGCATTTTACAGCAGGTTGGAGCAGCCTGTATCTCAGCACAGGAATAAGGTAGGGAAGAATTCTAAGGATCATTTTGACTGCCTCCAGAAGTTAGATCAGATGGCAAATTGTATTTGGTGCTAGGTCTTTCCCTTTCGGTTTTACCCCAACAATGTTTTCATTAGTTTCGCTCACTCTCGAAATCAAGCGTTTCACAGCAGGTTGGAGCAGCCTGTATCTCAGCACAGGAATAAGGTAGGGAAGAATTCTAAGGATCATTTTGACTGCCTCCAGAAGTTAGATCAGATGGCCAATGCAATTTGGTGCTAGGTCTTTCCCTTTAGGTTTTACCCCAACAATGTTTTCATTAGTTTCGCTCACTCTCGAAATCAAGCATTTTACAGCAGGTTGGAGCAGCCTGTATCTCAGCACAGGAATAAGGTAGGGAAGAATTCAAATACTCATTTTGACTGCCTCCAGAATTTAGATCAGATGGCAAATTGTATTTGGTGCTAGGTCTTTCCCTTTAGGTTTTACCCCAACAATGTTTTCATTAGTTTCGCTCACTCCCGAAATCAAGCATTTTACAGCAGGTTGGAGCAGCCTGTATCTCAGCACAGGAATAAGGTAGGGAAGAATTCTAAGGATCATTTTGACTGCCTCCAGAAGTTAGATCAGATGGCAAATTGGATTTGGTGCTAGGTCTTTTCCTTTAGGTTTTACCCCAACAATGTTTTCATTAGTTTCGATCACTCTCGAAATCAAGCATTTTACAGCAGGTTGGAGCAGCCTGTATCTCAGCACAGGAATAAGGTAGGGAAGAATTCTAAGGATCATTTTGACTGCCTCCAGAAGTTAGATCAGATGGCAAATTGGATTTGGTGCTAGGTCTTTCCCTTTAGGTTTTACCCCAACAATATTTTCATTAGTTTCGCTCACTCTCGAAATCAAGCATTTCACAGCAGGTTGGAGCAGCCTGTATCTCAGCACAGGAATAAGGTAGGGAAGAATTCTAAGGATCATTTTGACTGCCTCCAGAAGTTAGATCAGATGGCAAATTGTATTTGGTGCCAGGTCTTTCCCTTTAGGTTTTACCCCAACAATGTTTTCATTAGTTTCGCTCACTCTCGAAATCCAGCATTTTACAGCAGGTTGGAGCAGCCTGTATCTCAGCACAGGAATAAGGTAGGGAAGAATTCTAAGGATCATTTAGACTGCCTCCAGAAGTTAGATCAGATGGCCAATGCAATTTGGTGCTAGGTCTTTCCCTTTAGGTTTTACCCCAACAATGTTTTCATTAGTTTCGCTCACTCTCGAAATCAAGCATTTTACAGCAGGTTGGAGCAGCCTGTATCTCAGCACAGGAATAAGGCAGGGAAGAATTCAAATACTCATTTTGACTGCCTCCAGAATTTAGATCAGATGGCAAATTGTATTTGGTGCTAGGTCTTTCCCTTTAGGTTTTACCCCAACAATGTTTTCATTAGTTTCGCTCACTCTCGAAATCAAGCATTTTACAGCAGGTTGGAGCAGCCTGTATCTCAGCACAGGAATAAGGTAGGGAAGAATTCTAAGGATCATTTTGACTGCCTCCAGAAGTTAGATCAGATGGCCAATGCAATTTGGTGTTAGACCTTTCCCTTTAGGTTTTACCCCAACAATGTTTTCATTAGTTTCGCTCACTCTCGAAATCAAGCATTTTACAGCAGGTTGGAGCAGCCTGTATCTCAGCACAGGAATAAGGTAGGGAAGAATTCTAAGGATCATTTTGACTGCCTCCAGAAGTTAGATCAGATGGCCAATGCAATTTGGTGCTAGGCCTTTCCCTTTAGGTTTTACCCCAACAATGTTTTCATTAGTTTCGCTCACTCTCGAAATCAAGCATTTTACAGCAGGTTGGAGCAGCCTGTATCTCAGCACAGGAATAAGGTAGGGAAGAATTCTAAGGATCATTTTGACTGCCTCCAGAAGTTAGATCAGATGGCAAATTGTATTTGGTGCTAGGTCTTTCCCTTTCGGTTTTACCCCAACAATGTTTTCATTAGTTTCGCTCACTCTCGAAATCAAGCGTTTCACAGCAGGTTGGAGCAGCCTGTATCTCAGCACAGGAATAAGGTAGGGAAGAATTCTAAGGATCATTTTGACTGCCTCCAGAAGTTAGATCAGATGGCCAATGCAATTTGGTGCTAGGTCTTTCCCTTTAGGTTTTACCCCAACAATGTTTTCATTAGTTTCGCTCACTCTCGAAATCAAGCATTTCACAGCAGGTTGGAGCAGCCTGTATCTCAGCACAGGAATAAGGTAGGGAAGAATTCTAAGGATCATTTTGACTGCCTCCAGAAGTTAGATCAGATGGCAAATTGTATTTGGTGCCAGGTCTTTCCCTTTAGGTTTTACCCCAACAATGTTTTCATTAGTTTCGATCACTCTCGAAATCAAGCATTTTACAGCAGGTTGGAGCAGCCTGTATCTCAGCACAGGAATAAGGTAGGGAAGAATTCAAATACTCATTTTGACTGCTTCCAGAAGTTAGATCAGATGGCAAATTGTATTTGGTGCTAGGTCTTTCCCTTTAGGTTTTACCCCAACAATGTTTTCATTAGTTTCGCTCACTCTCGAAATCAAGCATTTTACAGCAGGTTGGAGCAGCCTGTATCTCAGCACAGGAATAAGGTAGGGAAGAATTCAAATACTCATTTTGACTGCCTCCAGAAGTTTGATGAGATGGCAAATTGTATTTGGTGCTAGGTCTTTCCCTTTAGGTTTTAGCCCAACAATGTTTTCATTAGTTTCGCTCACTCTCGAAATCAAGCATTTTACAGCAGGTTGGAGCAGCCTGTATCTCAGCACAGGAATAAGGTAGGGAAGAATTCAAATACTCATTTTGACTGCCTCCAGAAGTTAGATCAGATGGCAAATTGTATTTGGTGCCAGGTCTTTCCCTTTAGGTTTTACCCCAACAATGTTTTCATTAGTTTCGCTCACTCTCGAAATCAAGCATTTTACAGCAGGTTGGAGCAGCCTGTATCTCAGCACAGGAATAAGGTAGGGAAGAATTGTAAGGATCATTTTGACTGCCTCCAGAAGTTAGATCAGATGGCCAATGCAATTTGGTGCTAGGCCTTTCCCTTTAGGTTTTACCCCAACAATGTTTTCATTAGTTTCGCTCACTCTCGAAATCAAGCATTTTACAGCATGTTGGAGCAGCCTGTATCTCAGCACAGGAATAAGGTAGGGAAGAATTCAAATACTCATTTTGACTGCTTCCAGAAGTTAGATCAGATGGCAAATTGTATTTGGTGCTAGGTCTTTCCCTTTAGGTTTTACCCCAACAATGTTTTCATTAGTTTCGCTCACTCTCGAAATCAAGCATTTTACAGCAGGTTGGAGCAGCCTGTATCTCAGCACAGGAATAAGGTAGGGAAGAATTCAAATACTCATTTCGACTGCCTCCAGAAGTTAGATCAGATGGCCAATGCAATTTGGTGCTAGGTCTTTCCCTTTAGGTTTTACCCCAACAATGTTTTCATTAGTTTCGCTCACTCTCGAAATCAAGCATTTTACAGCAGGTTGGAGCTGCCTGTATCTCAGCACAGGAATAAGGTAGGGAAGAATTCTAAGGATCATTTTGACTGCCTCCAGAAGTTAGATCAGATGGCCAATGCAATTTGGTGCTAGGCCTTTCCCTTTAGGTTTTACCCCAACAATGTTTTCATTAGTTTCGCTCACTCTCGAAATCAAGCATTTTACAGCAGGTTGGAGCAGCCTGTATCTCAGCACAGGAATAAGGTAGGGAAGAATTCAAATACTCATTTTGACTGCCTCCAGAAGTTAGATCAGATGGCAAATTGGATTTGGTGCTAGGTCTTTCCCTTTAGGTTTTACCCCAACAATGTTTTCATTAGTTTCGATCACTCTCGAAATCAAGCATTTTACAGCAGGTTGGAGCAGCCTGTATCTCAGCACAGGAATAAGGTAGGGAAGAATTCTAAGGATCATTTTGACTGCCTCCAGAAGTTAGATCAGATGGCAAATTGTATTTGGTGCTAGGTCTTTCCCTTTAGGTTTTACCCCAACAATGTTTTCATTAGTTTCGCTCACTCTCGAAATCAAGCATTTTACAGCAGGTTGGAGCAGCCTGTATCTCAGCACAGGAATAAGGTAGGGAAGAATTCTCAGGATCATTTTGACTGCCTCCAGAAGTTAGATCAGATGGTAAATTGGATTTGGTGCTAGGTCTTTCCCTTTAGGTTTTACCCCAACAATGTTTTCATTAGTTTCGCTCACTCTCGAAATCAAGCATTTTACAGCAGGTTGGAGCAGCCTGTATCTCAGCACAGGAATAAGGCAGGGAAGAATTCTAAGGATCATTTTGACTGCCTCCAGAAGTTAGATCAGATGGCCAATGCAATTTGGTGCTAGGTCTTTCCCTTTAGGTTTTACCCCAACAATGTTTTCATTAGTTTCGATCACTCTCGAAATCAAGCATTTTACAGCAGGTTGGAGCAGCCTGTATCTCAGCACAGGAATAAGGTAGGGAAGAATTCAAATACTCATTTTGACTGCCTCCAGAAGTTAGATCAGATGGCCAATGCAATTTGGTGCTAGGCCTTTCCCTTTAGGTTTTACCCCAACAATGTTTTCATTAGTTTCGCTCACTCTCGAAATCAAGCATTTTACAGCAGGTTGGAGCAGCCTGTATCTCAGCACAGGAATAAGGTAGGGAAGAATTCAAATACTCATTTTGACTGCCTCCAGAAGTTAGATCAGATGGCAAATTGTATTTGGTGCTAGGCCTTTCCCTTTAGGTTTTACCCCAACAATGTTTTCATTAGTTTCGCTCACTCTCGAAATCAAGCATTTTACAGCAGGTTGGAGCAGCCTGTATCTCAGCACAGGAATAAGGTAGGGAAGAATTCAAATACTCATTTTGACTGCCTCCAGAAGTTAGATCAGATGGCAAATTGTATTTGGTGCAAGGTCTTTCCCTTTAGGTTTTACCCCAACAATGTTTTCATTAGTTTCGCTCACTCTCGAAATCAAGCATTTTACAGCAGGTTGGAGCAGCCTGTATCTCAGCACAGGAATAAGGTAGGGAAGAATTCTAAGGATCATTTTGACTGCCTCCAGAAGTTAGATCAGATGGCAAATTGTATTTGGTGCCAGGTCTTTCCCTTTAGGTTTTACCCCAACAATGTTTTCATTAGTTTCGCTCACTCTCGAAATCAAGCATTTTACAGCAGGTTGGAGCAGCCTGTATCTCAGCACAGGAATAAGGTAGGGAAGAATTCTAAGGATCATTTTGACTGCCTCCAGAAGTTAGATCAGATGGCCAATGGAATTTGGTGCTAGGTCTTTCCCTTTAGGTTTTACCCCAACAATGTTTTCATTAGTTTCGCTCACTCTCGAAATCAAGCATTTTACAGCAGGTTGGAGCAGCCTGTATCTCAGCACAGGAATAACGTAGGGAAGAATTCAAATACTCATTTTGACTGCTTCCAGAAGTTAGATCAGATGGCAAATTGTATTTGGTGCTAGGTCTTTCCCTTTAGGTTTTACCCCAACAATGTTTTCATTAGTTTCGCTCACTCTCGAAATCAAGCATTTTACAGCAGGTTGGAGCAGCCTGTATCTCAGCACAGGAATAAGGTAGGGAAGAATTCTAAGGATCATTTTGACTGCCTCCAGAAGTTAGATCAGATGGCCAATGCAATTTGGTGCTAGGTCTTTCCCTTTAGGTTTTACCCCAACAATGTTTTAATTAGTTTCGCTCACTCTCGAAATCAAGCATTTTACAGCAGGTTGGAGCAGCCTGTATCTCAGCACAGGAATAAGGTAGGGAAGAATTCTAAGGATCATTTTGACTGCCTCCAGAAGTTAGATCAGATGGCAAATTGTATTTGGTGCTAGGTCTTTCTCTTTAGGTTTTACCCCAACAATGTTTTCATTAGTTTCGATCACTCTCGAAATCAAGCATTTTACAGCAGGTTGGAGCAGCCTGTATCTCAGCACAGGAATAAGGTAGGGAAGAATTCTAAGGATCATTTTGACTGCCTCCAGAATTTAGATCAGATGGCCAATGCAATTTGGTGCTAGGTCTTTCCCTTTAGGTTTTACCCCAACAATGTTTTCATTAGTTTCGCTCACTCTCGAAATCAAGCATTTTACAGCATGTTGGAGCACCCTGTATCTCAGCACAGGAATAAGGTAGGGAAGAATTCAAATACTCATTTTGACTGCTTCCAGAAGTTAGATCAGATGGCAAATTGGATTTGGTGCTAGGTCTTTCCCTTTAGGTTTTACCCCAACAATGTTTTCATTAGTTTCGCTCACTCTCGAAATCAAGCATTTTACAGCAGGTTGGAGCAGCCTGTATCTCAGCACAGGAATAAGGTAGGGAAGAATTCAAATACTCATTTCGACTGCCTCCAGAAGTTAGATCAGATGGCCAATGCAATTTGGTGCTAGGTCTTTCCCTTTAGGTTTTACCCCAACAATGTTTTCATTAGTTTCGCTCACTCTCGAAATCAAGCATTTTACAGCAGGTTGGAGCAGCCTGTATCTCAGCACAGGAATAAGGTAGGGAAGAATTCTAAGGATCATTTTGACTGCCTCCAGAAGTTAGATCAGATGGCCAATGCAATTTGGTGCTAGGCCTTTCCCTTTAGGTTTTACCCCAACAATGTTTTCATTAGTTTCGCTCACTCTCGAAATCAAGCATTTTACAGCAGGTTGGAGCAGCCTGTATCTCAGCACAGGAATAAGGTAGGGAAGAATTCAAATACTCATTTTGACTGCCTCCAGAAGTTAGATCAGATGGCAAATTGGATTTGGTGCTAGGTCTTTCCCTTTAGGTTTTACCCCAACAATGTTTTCATTAGTTTCGATCACTCTCGAAATCAAGCATTTTACAGCAGGTTGGAGCAGCCTGTATCTCAGCACAGGAATAAGGTAGGGAAGAATTCTAAGGATCATTTTGACTGCCTCCAGAAGTTAGATCAGATGGCAAATTGTATTTGGTGCTAGGTCTTTCCCTTTAGGTTTTACCCCAACAATGTTTTCATTAGTTTCGCTCACTCTCGAAATCAAGCATTTTACAGCAGGTTGGAGCACCCTGTATCTCAGCACAGGAATAAGGTAGGGAAGAATTCAAATACTCATTTTGACTGCCTCCAGAAGTTAGATCAGATGGTAAATTGGATTTGGTGCTAGGTCTTTCCCTTTAGGTTTTACCCCAACAATGTTTTCATTAGTTTCGCTCACTCTCGAAATCAAGCATTTTACAGCAGGTTGGAGCAGCCTGTATCTCAGCACAGGAATAAGGCAGGGAAGAATTCTAAGGATCATTTTGACTGCCTCCAGAAGTTAGATCAGATGGCCAATGCAATTTGGTGCTAGGCCTTTCCCTTTAGGTTTTACCCCAACAATGTTTTTATTAGTTTCGATCACTCTCGAAATCAAGCATTTTACAGCAGGTTGGAGCAGCCTGTATCTCAGCACAGGAATAAGGTAGGGAAGAATTCAAATACTCATTTTGACTGCCTCCAGAAGTTAGATCAGATGGCCAATGCAATTTGGTGCTAGGCCTTTCCCTTTAGGTTTTACCCCAACAATGTTTTCATTAGTTTCGCTCACTCTCGAAATCAAGCATTTTACAGCAGGTTGGAGCAGCCTGTATCTCAGCACAGGAATAAGGTAGGGAAGAATTCAAATACTCATTTTGACTGCCTCCAGAAGTTAGATCAGATGGCAAATTGTATTTGGTGCTAGGCCTTTCCCTTTAGGTTTTACCCCAACAATGTTTTCATTAGTTTCGCTCACTCTCGAAATCAAGCATTTTACAGCAGGTTGGAGCAGCCTGTATCTCAGCACAGGAATAAGGTAGGGAAGAATTCAAATACTCATTTTGACTGCCTCCAGAAGTTAGATCAGATGGCAAATTGTATTTGGTGCTAGGTCTTTCCCTTTAGGTTTTACCCCAACAATGTTTTCATTAGTTTCGCTCACTCTCGAAATCAAGCATTTTACAGCAGGTTGGAGCAGCCTGTATCTCAGCACAGGAATAAGGTAGGGAAGAATTCTAAGGATCATTTTGACTGCCTCCAGAAGTTAGATCAGATGGCAAATTGTATTTGGTGCCAGGTCTTTCCCTTTAGGTTTTACCCCAACAATGTTTTCATTAGTTTCGCTCACTCTCGAAATCAAGCATTTTACAGCAGGTTGGAGCAGCCTGTATCTCAGCACAGGAATAAGGTAGGGAAGAATTCTAAGGATCATTTTGACTGCCTCCAGAAGTTAGATCAGATGGCCAATGGAATTTGGTGCTAGGTCTTTCCCTTTAGGTTTTACCCCAACAATGTTTTCATTAGTTTCGCTCACTCTCGAAATCAAGCATTTTACAGCAGGTTGGAGCAGCCTGTATCTCAGCACAGGAATAAGGTAGGGAAGAATTCAAATACTCATTTTGACTGCTTCCAGAAGTTAGATCAGATGGCAAATTGTATTTGGTGCTAGGTCTTTCCCTTTAGGTTTTACCCCAACAATGTTTTCATTAGTTTCGCTCACTCTCGAAATCAAGCATTTTACAGCAGGTTGGAGCAGCCTGTATCTCAGCACAGGAATAAGGTAGGGAAGAATTCTAAGGATCATTTTGACTGCCTCCAGAAGTTAGATCAGATGGCCAATGCAATTTGGTGCTAGGTCTTTCCCTTTAGGTTTTACCCCAACAATGTTTTCATTAGTTTCGCTCACTCTCGAAATCAAGCATTTTACAGCAGGTTGGAGCAGCCTGTATCTCAGCACAGGAATAAGGTAGGGAAGAATTCTAAGGATCATTTTGACTGCCTCCAGAAGTTAGATCAGATGGCCAATGCAATTTGGTGCTAGACCTTTCCCTTTAGGTTTTACCCCAACAATGTTTTCATTAGTTTCGCTCACTCTCGAAATGAAGCATTTTACAGCAGGTTGGAGCAGCCTGTATCTCAGCACAGGAATAAGGTAGGGAAGAATTCAAATACTCATTTTGACTGCCTCCAGAAGTTAGATCAGATGGCCAATGCAATTTGGTGCTAGGTGTTTTCCTTTAGGTTTTACCCCAACAATGTTTTCATTAGTTTCGCTCACTCTCGAAATCAAGCATTTTACAGCAGGTTGGAGCAGCCTGTATCTCAGCACAGGAATAAGGTAGGGAAGAATTCTAAGGATCATTTTGACTGCCTCCAGAAGTTAGATCAGATGGCAAATTGGATTTGGTGCTAGGTCTTTCCCTTTAGGTTTTACCCCAACAATGTTTTCATTAGTTTCGATCACTCTCGAAATCAAGCATTTTACAGCAGGTTGGAGCAGCCTGTATCTCAGCACAGGAATAAGGTAGGGAAGAATTCTAAGGATCATTTTGACTGCCTCCAGAAGTTAGATCAGATGGCCAATGCAATTTGGTGCTAGGTCTTTCCCTTTAGGTTTTACCCCAACAATGTTTTCATTAGTTTCGCTCACTCTCGAAATCAAGCATTTTACAGCAGGTTGGAGCAGCCTGTATCTCAGCACAGGAATAAGGTAGGGAAGAATTCTAAGGATCATTTTGACTGCCTCCAGAAGTTAGATCAGATGGCCAATGCAATTTGGTGCTAGACCTTTCCCTTTAGGTTTTACCCCAACAATGTTTTCATTAGTTTCGCTCACTCTCGAAATCAAGCATTTTACAGCAGGTTGGAGCAGCCTGTATCTCAGCACAGGAATAAGGTAGGGAAGAATTCTAAGGATCATTTTGACTGCCTCCAGAAGTTAGATCAGATGGCAAATTGTATTTGGTGCTAGGTCTTTCTCTTTAGGTTTTACCCCAACAATGTTTTCATTAGTTTCGATCACTCTCGAAATCAAGCATTTTACAGCAGGTTGGAGCAGCCTGTATCTCAGCACAGGAATAAGGTAGGGAAGAATTCTAAGGATCATTTTGACTGCCTCCAGAAGTTAGATCAGATGGCCAATGCAATTTGGTGCTAGGTCTTTCCCTTTAGGTTTTACCCCAACAATGTTTTCATTAGTTTCGCTCACTCTCGAAATGAAGCATTTTACAGCAGGTTGGAGCAGCCTGTATCTCAGCACAGGAATAAGGTAGGGAAGAATTCAAATACTCATTTTGACTGCCTCCAGAAGTTAGATCAGATGGCCAATGCAATTTGGTGCTAGGTGTTTTCCTTTAGGTTTTACCCCAACAATGTTTTCATTAGTTTCGCTCACTCTCGAAATCAAGCATTTTACAGCAGGTTGGAGCAGCCTGTATCTCAGCACAGGAATAAGGTAGGGAAGAATTCTAAGGATCATTTTGACTGCCTCCAGAAGTTAGATCAGATGGCAAATTGGATTTGGTGCTAGGTCTTTCCCTTTAGGTTTTACCCCAACAATGTTTTCATTAGTTTCGATCACTCTCGAAATCAAGCATTTTACAGCAGGTTGGAGCAGCCTGTATCTCAGCACAGGAATAAGGTAGGGAAGAATTCAAATACTCATTTTGACTGCCTCCAGAAGTTAGATCAGATGGCAAATTGGATTTGGTGCTAGGTCTTTCCCTTTAGGTTTTACCCCAACAATGTTTTCATTAGTTTCGCTCACTCTCGAAATCAAGCATTTTACAGCAGGTTGGAGCAGCCTGTATCTCAGCACAGGAATAAGGTAGGGAAGAATTCAAATACTCATTTTGACTGCCTCCAGAAGTTAGATCAGATGGCAAATTGTATTTGGTGCTAGGTCTTTCCCTTTAGGTTTTACCCCAACAATGTTTTCATTAGTTTCGCTCACTCTCGAAATCAAGCATTTTACAGCAGGTTGGAGCAGCCTGTATCTCAGCACAGGAATAAGGTAGGGAAGAATTCAAATACTCATTTTGACTGCCTCCAGAAGTTAGACCAGATGGCCAATGCAATTTGGTGCTAGGCCTTTCCCTTTAGGTTTTACCCCAACAATGTTTTCATTAGTTTCGCTCACTCTCGAAATCAAGCATTTTACAGCAGGTTGGAGCAGCCTGTATCTCAGCACAGGAATAAGGTAGGGAAGAATTCAAATACTCATTTTGACTGCCTCCAGAAGTTAGATCAGATGGCAAATTGTATTTGGTGCTAGGTCTTTCCCTTTAGGTTTTACCCCAACAATGTTTTCATTAGTTTCGATCACTCTCGAAATCAAGCATTTTACAGCAGGTTGGAGCAGCCTGTATCTCAGCACAGGAATAAGGTAGGGAAGAATTCAAATACTCATTTTGACTGCCTCCAGAAGTTAGACCAGATGGCCAATGCAATTTGGTGCTAGGCCTTTCCCTTTAGGTTTTATCCCAACAATGTTTTCATTAGTTTCGCTCACTCTCGAAATCAAGCATTTTACAGCAGGTTGGAGCAGCCTGTATCTCAGCACAGGAATAAGGTAGGGAAGAATTCAAATACTCATTTTGACTGCCTCCAGAAGTTAGATCAGATGGCAAATTGGATTTGGTGCTAGGCCTTTCCCTTTAGGTTTTACCCCAACAATGTTTTCATTAGTTTCGCTCACTCTCGAAATCAAGCATTTTACAGCAGGTTGGAGCAGCCTGTATCTCAGCACAGGAATAAGGTAGGGAAGAATTCTAAGGATCATTTAGACTGCCTCCAGAAGTTAGATCAGATGGCCAATGCAATTTGGTGCTAGGTCTTTCCCTTTAGGTTTTACCCCAACAATGTTTTCATTAGTTTCGATCACTCTCGAAATCAAGCATTTTACAGCAGGTTGGAGCAGCCTGTATCTCAGCACAGGAATAAGGTAGGGAAGAATTCTAAGGATCATTTTGACTGCCTCCAGAAGTTAGATCAGATGGCCAATGCAATTTGGTGCTAGGCCTTTCCCTTTAGGTTTTACCCCAACAATGTTTTCATTAGTTTCGCTCACTCTCGAAATCAAGCATTTTACAGCAGGTTGGAGCAGCCTGTATCTCAGCACAGGAATAAGGTAGGGAAGAATTCAAATACTCATTTTGACTGCCTCCAGAAGTTAGATTAGATGGCCAATGCAATTTGGTGCTAGGCCTTTCCCTTTAGGTTTTACCCCAACAATGTTTTCATTAGTTTCGCTCACTCTCGAAATCAAGCATTTTACAGCAGGTTGGAGCAGCCTGTATCTCAGCACAGGAATAAGGTAGGGAAGAATTCAAATACTCATTTTGACTGCCTCCAGAAGTTAGATCAGATGGCAAATTGTATTTGGTGCCAGGTCTTTCCCTTTAGGTTTTACCCCAACAATGTTTTCATTAGTTTCGCTCACTCTCGAAATCAAGCATTTTACAGCAGGTTGGAGCAGCCTGTATCTCAGCACAGGAATAAGGTAGGGAAGAATTCTAAGGATCATTTTGACTGCCTCCAGAAGTTAGATCAGATGGCCAATGCAATTTTGTGCTAGACCTTTCCCTTTAGGTTTTACCCCAACAATGTTTTCATTAGTTTCGCTCACTCTCGAAATCAAGCATTTTACAGCAGGTTGGAGCAGCCTGTATCTCAGCACAGGAATAAGGTAGGGAAGAATTCTAAGGATCATTTAGACTGCCTCCAGAAGTTAGATCAGATGGCCAATGCAATTTGGTGCTAGGTCTTTCCCTTTAGGTTTTACCCCAACAATGTTTTCATTAGTTTCGATCACTCTCGAAATCAAGCATTTTACAGCAGGTTGGAGCAGCCTGTATCTCAGCACAGGAATAAGGTAGGGAAGAATTCAAATACTCATTTTGACTGCTTCCAGAAGTTAGATCAGATGGCAAATTGTATTTGGTGCTAGGTCTTTCCCTTTAGGTTTTACCCCAACAATGTTTTCATTAGTTTCGCTCACTCTCGAAATCAAGCATTTTACAGCAGGTTGGAGCAGCCTGTATCTCAGCACAGGAATAAGGTAGGGAAGAATTCAAATACTCATTTTGACTGCCTCCAGAATTTAGATCAGATGGCAAATTGTATTTGGTGCTAGGCCTTTCCCTTTAGGTTTTACCCCAACAATGTTTTCATTAGTTTCGCTCACTCTCGAAATCAAGCATTTTACAGCAGGTTGGAGCAGCCTGTATCTCAGCACAGGAATAAGGTAGGGAAGAATTCAAATACTCATTTTGACTGCCTCCAGAAGTTAGATCAGATGGCAAATTGTATTTGGTGCTAGGCCTTTCCCTTTAGGTTTTACCCCAACAATGTTTTCATTAGTTTCGCTCACTCTCGAAATCAAGCATTTTACAGCAGGTTGGAGCAGCCTGTATCTCAGCACAGGAATAAGGTAGGGAAGAATTCAAATACTCATTTTGACTGCCTCCAGAAGTTAGATTAGATGGCCAATGCAATTTGGTGCTAGGCCTTTCCCTTTAGGTTTTACCCCAACAATGTTTTCATTAGTTTCGCTCACTCTCGAAATCAAGCATTTTACAGCAGGTTGGAGCAGCCTGTATCTCAGCACAGGAATAAGGTAGGGAAGAATTCAAATACTCATTTTGACTGCCTCCAGAAGTTAGATCAGATGGCAAATTGTATTTGGTGCCAGGTCTTTCCCTTTAGGTTTGACCCCAACAATGTTTTCATTAGTTTCGCTCACTCTCGAAATCAAGCATTTTACAGCAGGTTGGAGCAGCCTGTGTCTCAGCACAGGAATAAGGTAGGGAAGAATTCTAAGGATCATTTTGACTGCCTCCAGAAGTTAGATCAGATGGCAAATTGTATTTGGTGCTAGGTCTTTTCCTTTAGGTTTTACCCCAACAATGTTTTCATTAGTTTCGCTCACTCTCGAAATCAAGCATTTTACAGCAGGTTGGAGCAGCCTGTATCTCAGCACAGGAATAAGGTAGGGAAGAATTCTAAGGATCATTTAGACTGCCTCCAGAAGTTAGATCAGATGGCCAATGCAATTTGGTGCTAGGTCTTTCCCTTTAGGTTTTACCCCAACAATGTTTTCATTAGTTTCGATCACTCTCGAAATCAAGCATTTTACAGCAGGTTGGAGCAGCCTGTATCTCAGCACAGGAATAAGGTAGGGAAGAATTCAAATACTCATTTTGACTGCTTCCAGAAGTTAGATCAGATGGCAAATTGTATTTGGTGCTAGGTCTTTCCCTTTAGGTTTTACCCCAACAATGTTTTCATTAGTTTCGCTCACTCTCGAAATCAAGCATTTTACAGCACGTTGGAGCAGCCTGTATCTCAGCACAGGAATAAGGTAGGGAAGAATTCTAAGGATCATTTTGACTGCCTCCAGAAGTTAGATCAGATGGCCAATGCAATTTGGTGCTAGGCCTTTCCCTTTAGGTTTTACCCCAACAATGTTTTCATTAGTTTCGCTCACTCTCGAAATCAAGCATTTTACAGCAGGTTGGAGCAGCCTGTATCTCAGCACAGGAATAAGGTAGGGAAGAATTCAAATACTCATTTTGACTGCTTCCAGAAGTTAGATCAGATGGCAAATTGTATTTGGTGCTAGGTCTTTCCCTTTAGGTTTTACCCCAACAATGTTTTCATTAGTTTCGCTCACTCTCGAAATCAAGCATTTTACAGCAGGTTGGAGCAGCCTGTATCTCAGCACAGGAATAAGGTAGGGAAGAATTCAAATACTCATTTTGACTGCCTCCAGAAGTTAGATGAGATGGCAAATTGTATTTGGTGCTAGGTCTTTCCCTTTAGGTTTTACCCCAACAATGTTTTCATTAGTTTCGCTCACTCTCGAAATCAAGCATTTTACAGCAGGTTGGAGCAGCCTGTATCTCAGCACAGGAATAAGGTAGGGAAGAATTCTAAGGATCATTTTGACTGCCTCCAGAAGTTAGATCAGATGGCCAATGCAATTTGGTGCTAGGCCTTTCCCTTTAGGTTTTACCCCAACAATGTTTTCATTAGTTTCGCTCACTCTCGAAATCAAGCATTTTACAGCAGGTTGGAGCAGCCTGTATCTCAGCACAGGAATAAGGTAGGGAAGAATTCAAATACTCATTTTGACTGCTTCCAGAAGTTAGATCAGATGGCAAATTGTATTTGGTGCTAGGTCTTTCCCTTTAGGTTTTACCCCAACAATGTTTTCATTAGTTTCGCTCACTCTCGAAATCAAGCATTTTACAGCAGGTTGGAGCAGCCTGTATCTCAGCACAGGAATAAGGTAGGGAAGAATTCAAATACTCATTTTGACTGCCTCCAGAAGTTAGATGAGATGGCAAATTGTATTTGGTGCTAGGTCTTTCCCTTTAGGTTTTACCCCAACAATGTTTTCATTAGTTTCGCTCACTCTCGAAATCAAGCATTTTACAGCAGGTTGGAGCAGCCTGTATCTCAGCACAGGAATAAGGTAGGGAAGAATTCTAAGGATCATTTTGACTGCCTCCAGAAGTTAGATCAGATGGCCAATGCAATTTGGTGCTAGGCCTTTCCCTTTAGGTTTTACCCCAACAATGTTTTCATTAGTTTCGCTCACTCTCGAAATCAAGCATTTTACAGCAGGTTGGAGCAGCCTGTATCTCAGCACAGGAATAAGGTAGGGAAGAATTCAAATACTCATTTTGACTGCCTCCAGAAGTTAGATCAGATGGCAAATTGTATTTGGTGCTAGGTCTTTCCCTTTAGGTTTTACCCCAACAATGTTTTCATTAGTTTCGCTCACTCTCGAAATCAAGCATTTTACAGCAGGTTGGAGCAGCCTGTATCTCAGCACAGGAAAAAGGTAGGGAAGAATTAAAATACTCACTTTGACTGCTTCCAGAAGTTAGATCAGATGGCAAATTGGATTTGGTGCTAGGTCTTTCCCTTTAGGTTTTACCCCAACAATGTTTTCATTAGTTTCGCTCACTCTCGAAATCAAGCATTTTACAGCAGGTTGGAGCAGCCTGTATCTCAGCACAGGAATAAGGTAGGGAAGAATTCAAATACTCATTTCGACTGCCTCCAGAAGTTAGATCAGATGGCAAATTGTATTTGGTGCTAGGTCTTTCCCTTTAGGTTTTACCCCAACAATGTTTTCATTAGTTTCGCTCACTCTCGAAATCAAGCATTTTACAGCAGGTTGGAGCAGCCTGTATCTCAGCACAGGAATAAGGTAGGGAAGAATTCTAAGGATCATTTTGACTGCCTCCAGAAGTTAGATCAGATGGCCAATGTAATTTGGTGCTAGGCCTTTCCCTTTAGGTTTTACCCCAACAATGTTTTCATTAGTTTCGCTCACTCTCGAAATCAAGCATTTTACAGCAGGTTGGAGCAGCCTGTATCTCAGCACAGGAATAAGGTAGGGAAGAATTCAAATACTCATTTTGACTGCCTCCTGAAGTTAGATCTGATGGCAAATTGTATTTGGTGCTAGGTCTTTCCCTTTAGGTTTTACCCCAACAATGTTTTCATTAATTTCGATCACTCTCGGAATCAAGCATTTTACAGCAGGTTGGAGCAGCCTGTATCTCAGCACAGGAATAAGGTAGGGAAGAATTCAAATACTCATTTTGACTGCCTCCAGAAGTTAGATCAGATGGCAAATTGTATTTGGTGCTAGGTCTTTCCCTTTAGGTTTTACCCCAACAATGTTTTCATTAGTTTCGATCACTCTCGAAATCAAGCATTTTACAGCAGGTTGGAGCAGCCTGTATCTCAGCACAGGAATAAGGTAGGGAAGAATTCTAAGGATCATTTTGACTGCCTCCAGAAGTTAGATCAGATGGCCAATGCAATTTGGCTCTAGGCCTTTCCCTTTAGGTTTTACCCCAACAATGTTTTCATTAGTTTCGCTCACTCTCGAAATCAAGCATTTTACAGCATGTTGGAGCACCCTGTATCTCAGCACAGGAATAAGGTAGGGAAGAATTCAAATACTCATTTTGACTGCTTCCAGAAGTTAGATCAGATGGCAAATTGTATTTGGTGCTAGGTCTTTCCCTTTAGGTTTTACCCCAACAATGTTTTCATTAGTTTCGCTCACTCTCGAAATCAAGCATTTTACAGCAGGTTGGAGCAGCCTGTATCTCAGCACAGGAATAAGGTAGGGAAGAATTCAAATACTCATTTCGACTGCCTCCAGAAGTTAGATCAGATGGCCAATGCAATTTGGTGCTAGGCCTTTCCCTTTAGGTTTTACCCCAACAATGTTTTCATTAGTTTCGCTCACTCTCGAAATCAAGCATTTTACAGCAGGTTGGAGCAGCCTGTATCTCAGCACAGGAATAAGGTAGGGAAGAATTCTAAGGATCATTTTGACTGCCTCCAGAAGTTAGATCAGATGGCCAATGCAATTTGGTGCTAGGCCTTTCCCTTTAGGTTTTACCCCAACAATGTTTTCATTAGTTTCGCTCACTCTCGAAATCAAGCATTTTACAGCAGGTTGGAGCAGCCTGTATCTCAGCACAGGAATAAGGTAGGGAAGAATTCTAAGGATCATTTTGACTGCCTCCAGAAGTTAGATCAGATGGCCAATGCAATTTGGTGGTACGCCTTTCCCTTTAGGTTTTACCCCAACAATGTTTTCATTAGTTTCGCTCACTCTCGAAATCAAGCATTTTACAGCAGGTTGGAGCAGCCTGTATCTCAGCACAGGAATAAGGTAGGGAAGAATTCTAAGGATCATTTTGACTGCCTCCAGAAGTTAGATCAGATGGCCAATGCAATTTGGTTCTAGGCCTTTCCCTTTAGGTTTTACCCCAACAATGATTTCATTAGTTTCGCTCACTCTCGAAATCAAGCATTTTACAGCATGTTGGAGCACCCTGTATCTCAGCACAGGAATAAGGTAGGGAAGAATTCAAATACTCATTTTGACTGCTTCCAGAAGTTAGATCAGATGGCAAATTGTATTTTGTGCTAGGTCTTTCCCTTTAGGTTTTACCCCAACAATGTTTTCATTAGTTTCGCTCACTCTCGAAATCAAGCATTTTACAGCAGGTTGGAGCAGCCTGTATCTCAGCACAGGAATAAGGTAGGGAAGAATTCAAATACTCATTTCGACTGCCTCCAGAAGTTAGATCAGATGGCCAATGCAATTTGGTGCTAGGTCTTTCCCTTTAGGTTTTACCCCAACAATGTTTTCATTAGTTTCGCTCACTCTCGAAATCAAGCATTTTACAGCAGGTTGGAGCAGCCTGTATCTCAGCACAGGAATAAGGTAGGGAAGAATTCTAAGGATCATTTTGACTGCCTCCAGAAGTTAGATCAGATGGCCAATGCAATTTGGTGCTAGGCCTTTCCCTTTAGGTTTTACCCCAACAATGTTTTCATTAGTTTCGCTCACTCTCGAAATCAAGCATTTTACAGCAGGTTGGAGCAGCCTGTATCTCAGCACAGGAATAAGGTAGGGAAGAATTCAAATACTCATTTTGACTGCCTCCAGAAGTTAGATCAGATGGCAAATTGGATTTGGTGCTAGGTCTTTCCCTTTAGGTTTTACCCCAACAATGTTTTCATTAGTTTCGATCACTCTCGAAATCAAGCATTTTACAGCAGGTTGGAGCAGCCTGTATCTCAGCACAGGAAAAAGGTAGGGAAGAATTCTAAGGCTCATTTTGACTGCCTCCAGAAGTTAGATCAGATGGCAAATTGTATTTGGTGCTAGGTCTTTCCCTTTAGGTTTTACCCCAACAATGTTTTCATTAGTTTCGCTCACTCTCGAAATCAAGCATTTTACAGCAGGTTGGAGCAGCCTGTATCTCAGCACAGGAATAAGGTAGGGAAGAATTCTAAGGATCATTTTGACTGCCTCCAGAAGTTAGATCAGATGGCAAATTGGATTTGGTGCTAGGTCTTTCCCTTTAGGTTTTACCCCAACAATGTTTTCATTAGTTTCGCTCACTCTCGAAATCAAGCATTTTACAGCAGGTTGGAGCAGCCTGTATCTCAGCACAGGAATAAGGCAGGGAAGAATTCTAAGGATCATTTTGACTGCCTCCAGAAGTTAGATCAGATGGCCAATGCAATTTGGTGCTAGGTCTTTCCCTTTAGGTTTTACCCCAACAATGTTTTCATTAGTTTCGATCACCCTCGAAATCAAGCATTTTACAGCAGGTTGGAGCAGCCTGTATCTCAGCACAGGAATAAGGTAGGGAAGAATTCAAATACTCATTTTGACTGCCTCCAGAAGTTAGATCAGATGGCAAACTGTATTTGGTGCTAGGTCTTTCCCTTTAGGTTTTACCCCAACAATGTTTTCATTAGTTTCGATCACTCTCGAAATCAAGCATTTTACAGCAGGTTGGAGCACCCTGTATCTCAGCACAGGAATAAGGTAGGGAAGAATTCAAATACTCATTTTGACTGCCTCCAGAAGTTAGATCAGATGGCCAATGCAATTTGGTGCTAGACCTTTCCCTTTAGGTTTTACCCCAACAATGTTTTCATTAGTTTCGCTCACTCTCGAAATCAAGCATTTTACAGCAGGTTGGAGCAGCCTGTATCTCAGCACAGGAATAAGGTAGGGAAGAATTCTAAGGATCATTTTCACTGCCTCCAGAAGTTAGATCAGATGGCAAATTGTATTTGGTGCTAGGTCTTTCCCTTTAGGTTTTACCCCAACAATGTTTTCATTAGTGTCGCTCACTCTCGAAATCAAGCATTTTACAGCAGGTTGGAGCAGCCTGTATCTCAGCACAGGAATAAGGTAGGGAAGAATTCTAAGGATCATTTTGACTGCCTCCAGAAGTTAGATCAGATGGCAAATTGTATTTGGTGCCAGGTCTTTCCCTTTAGGTTTTACCCCAACAATGTTTTCATTAGTTTCGCTCACTCTCGAAATCAAGCATTTTACAGCAGGTTGGAGCAGCCTGTATCTCAGCACAGGAATAATGTAGGGAAGAATTCAAATACTCATTTTGACTGCCTCCAGAAGTTAGATCAGATGGCCAATGGAATTTGGTGCTAGGCCTTTCCCTTTAGGTTTTACCCCAACAATGTTTTCATTAGTTTCGCTCACTCTCGAAATCAAGCATTTTACAGCAGGTTGGAGCAGCCTGTATCTCAGCACAGGAATAAGGTAGGGAAGAATTCTAAGGATCATTTTGACTGCCTCCAGAAGTTAGATCAGATGGCCAATGCAATTTGGTGCTAGGCCTTTCCCTTTAGGTTTTACCCCAACAATGTTTTCATTAGTTTCGCTCACTCTCGAAATCAAGCATTTTACAGCAGGTTGGAGCAGCCTGTATCTCAGCACAGGAATAAGGTAGGGAAGAATTCAAATACTCATTTTGACTGCCTCCAGAAGTTAGATGTGATGGCCAATGCAATTTGGTGCTAGTTCTTTCCCTTTAGGTTTTACCCCAACAATGTTTTCATTAATTTCGATCACTCTCGAAATCAAGCATTTTTCAGCAGGTTGGAGCAGCCTGTATCTCAGCACAGGAATAAGGTAGGGAAGAATTCAAATACTCATTTTGACTGCCTCCAGAAGTTAGATCAGATGGCAAATTGTATTTGGTGCTAGGTCTTTCCCTTTAGGTTTTACCCCAACAATGTTTTCATTAGTTTCGATCACTCTCGAAATCAAGCATTTTACAGCAGGTTGGAGCAGCCTGTATCTCAGCACAGGAATAAGGTAGGGAAGAATTCTAAGGATCATTTTGACTGCCTCCAGAAGTTAGATCAGATGGCCAATGCAATTTGGTGCTAGGTCTTTCCCTTTAGGTTTTACCCCAACAATGTTTTCATTAGTTTCGCTCACTCTCGAAATCAAGCATTTTACAGCAGGTTGGAGCAGCCTGTATCTCAGCACAGGAATAAGGTAGGGAAGAATTCTAAGGATCATTTTGACTGCCTCCAGAAGTTAGATCAGATGGCAAATTGGATTTGGTGCTAGGTCTTTCCCTTTAGGTTTTACCCCAACAATGTTTTCATTAGTTTCGCTCACTCTCAAAATCAAGCATTTTACAGCAGGTTGGAGCAGCCTGTATCTCAGCACAGGAATAAGGTAGGGAAGAATTCTAAGGATCATTTTGACTGCCTCCAGAAGTTAGATCAGATGGCAAATTGGATTTGGTGCTAGGTCTTTCCCTTTAGGTTTTACCCCAACAATGTTTTCATTAGTTTCGCTCACTCTCGAAATCAAGCATTTTACAGCAGGTTGGAGCAGCCTGTATCTCAGCACAGGAATAAGGCAGGGAAGAATTCTAAGGATCATTTTGACTGCCTCCAGAAGTTAGATCAGATGGCCAATGCAATTTGGTGCTAGGTCTTTCCCTTTAGGTTTTACCCCAACAATGTTTTCATTAGTTTCGCTCACTCTCGAAATCAAGCATTTTACAGCAGGTTGGAGCAGCCTGTATCTCAGCACAGGAATAAGGTAGGGAAGAATTCTAAGGATCATTTTGACTGCCTCCAGAAGTTAGATCAGATGGCCAATGCAATTTGGTGCTAGACCTTTCCCTTTAGGTTTTACCCCAACAATGTTTTCATTAGTTTCGCTCACTCTCGAAATCAAGCATTTTACAGCAGGTTGGAGCAGCCTGTATCTCAGCACAGGAATAAGGTAGGGAAGAATTCTAAGGATCATTTTGACTGCCTCCAGAAGTTAGATCAGATGGCAAATTGTATTTGGTGCCAGGTCTTTCCCTTTAGGTTTTACCCCAACAATGTTTTCATTAGTTTCGCTCACTCTCGAAATCAAGCATTTTACAGCAGGTTGGAGCAGCCTGTATCTCAGCACAGGAATAAGGTAGGGAAGAATTCTAAGGATCATTTTGACTGCCTCCAGAAGTTAGATCAGATGGCAAATTGTATTTGGTGCCAGGTCTTTCCCTTTAGGTTTTACCCCAACAATGTTTTCATTAGTTTCGCTCACTCTCGAAATCAAGCATTTTACAGCAGGTTGGAGCAGCCTGTATCTCAGCACAGGAATAAGGTAGGGAAGAATTCTAAGGATCATTTTGACTGCCTCCAGAAGTTAGATCAGATGGCAAATTGCATTTGGTGCTAGGTATTTTCCTTTAGGTTTTACCCCAACAATGTTTTCATTAGTTTCGCTCACTCTCGAAATCAAGCATTTTACAGCAGGTTGGAGCAGCCTGTATCTCAGCACAGGAATAAGGTAGGGAAGAATTCTAAGGATCATTTTGACTGCCTCCAGAAGTTAGATCAGATTGCAAATTGTATTTGGTGCCAGGTCTTTCCCTTTAGGTTTTACCCCAACAATGTTTTCATTAGTTTCGCTCACTCTCGAAATCAAGCATTTTACAGCAGGTTGGAGCAGCCTGTATCTCAGCACAGGAATAAGGTAGGGAAGAATTAAAATACTCATTTTGACTGCCTTCAGAAGTTAGATCAGATGGCAAATTGTATTTGGTGCTAGGTCTTTCCCTTTAGATTTTACCCCAACAATGTTTTCATTAGTTTCGCTCACTCTCGAAATCAAGCATTTTACAGCAGGTTGGAGCAGCCTGTATCTCAGCACAGGAATAAGGTAGGGAAGAATTCAAATACTCATTTTGACTGCCTCCAGAAGTTAGATCAGATGGCAAATTGTATTTGGTGCTAGGTCTTTCCCTTTAGGTTTTACCCCAACAATGTTTTCATTAGTTTCGCTCACTCTCGAAATCAAGCATTTTACAGCAGGTTGGAGCAGCCTGTATCTCAGCACAGGAATAAGGTAGGGAAGAATTCAAATACTCATTTTGACTGCCTCCAGAAGTTAGATCAGATGGCCAATGCAATTTGGTGCTAGGCCTTTCCCTTTAGGTTTTACCCCAACAATGTTTTCATTAGTTTCGCTCACTCTCGAAATCAAGCATTTTACAGCAGGTTGGAGCAGCCTGTATCTCAGCACAGGAATAAGGTAGGGAAGAATTCAAATACTCATTTTGACTGCCTCCAGAAGTTAGATCAGATGGCAAATTGGATTTGGTGCTAGGTCTTTCCCTTTAGGTTTTACCCCAACAATGTTTTCATTAGTTTCGCTCACTCTCGAAATCAAGCATTTTACAGCAGGTTGGAGCAGCCTGTATCTCAGCACAGGAATAAGGTAGGGAAGAATTCTAAGGATCATTTTGACTGCCTCCAGAAGTTAGATCAGATGGCAAATTGTATTTGGTGCTAGGTCTTTCCCTTTAGGTTTTACCCCAACAATGTTTTCATTAGTTTCGCTCACTCTCGAAATCAAGCATTTTACAGCAGGTTGGAGCAGCCTGTATCTCAGCACAGGAATAAGGTAGGGAAGAATTCAAATACTCATTTTGACTGCCTCCAGAAGTTAGATCAGATGGCAAATTGTATTTGGTGCTAGGCCTTTCCCTTTAGGTTTTACCCCAACAATGTTTTCATTAGTTTCGCTCACTCTCGAAATCAAGCATTTTACAGCAGGTTGGAGCAGCCTGTATCTCAGCACAGGAATAAGGTAGGGAAGAATTCTAAGGATCATTTTGACTGCCTCCAGAAGTTAGATCAGATGGCCAATGCAATTTGGTGCTAGGCCTTTCCCTTTAGGTTTTACCCCAACAATGTTTTCATTAGTTTCGCTCACTCTCGAAATCAAGCATTTTACAGCAGGTTGGAGCAGCCTGTATCTCAGCACAGGAATAAGGTAGGGAAGAATTGAAATACTCATTTTGACTGCCTCCAGAAGTTAGATCAGATGGCAAATTGTATTTGGTGCTAGGTCTTTCCCTTTAGGTTTTACCCCAACAATGTTTTCATTAGTTTCGATCACTCTCGAAATCAAGCATTTTACAGCAGGTTGGAGCAGCCTGTATCTCAGCACAGGAATAAGGTAGGGAAGAATTCAAATACTCATTTTGACTGCCTCCAGAAGTTAGATCAGATGGCAAATTGTATTTGGTGCTAGGCCTTTCCCTTTAGGTTTTACCCCAACAATGTTTTCATTAGTTTCGCTCACTCTCAAAATCAAGCATTTTACAGCAGGTTGGAGCAGCCTGTATCTCAGCACAGGAATAAGGTAGGGAAGAATTCTAAGGATCATTTTGACTGCCTCCAGAAGTTAGATCTGATGGCCAATGCAATTTGGTGCTAGGCCTTTCCCTTTAGGTTTTACCCCAACAATGTTTTCATTAGTTTCGCTCACTCTCGAAATCAAGCATTTTACAGCAGGTTGGAGCAGCCTGTATCTCAGCACAGGAATAAGGTAGGGAAGAATTCTAAGGACCATTTTGACTGTCTCCAGAAGTTAGATCAGATGGCCAATGCAATTTGGTGCTAGGTCTTTCCCTTTAGGTTTTACCCCAACAATGTTTTCATTAGTTTCGCTCACTCTCGAAATCAAGCTTTTTACAGCAGGTTGGAGCAGCCTGTATCTCAGCACAGGAATAAGGTAGGGAAGAATTCAAATACTCATTTTGACCGCCTCCAGAAGTTAGATCAGATGGCAAATTGTATTTGGTGCTAGGTCTTTCCCTTTAGGTTTTACCCCAACAATGTTTTCATTAGTTTCGCTCACTCTCGAAATCAAGCATTTTACAGCAGGTTGGAGCAGCCTGTATCTCAGCACAGGAATAAGGTAGGGAAGAATTCTAAGGATCATTTTGACTGCCTCCAGAAGTTAGATCAAATGGCCAATGCAATTTGGTGCTAGGCCTTTCCCTTTAGGTTTTACCCCAACAATGTTTTCATTAGTTTCGCTCACTCTCGAAATCAAGCATTTTACAGCAGGTTGGAGCAACCTGTATCTCAGCACAGGAATAAGGTAGGGAAGAATTCTAAGGATCATTTTGACTGCCTCCAGAAGTTAGATCAGATGGCCAATGCAATTTGGTGCTAGGCCTTTCCCTTTAGGTTTTACCCCAACAATGTTTTCATTAGTTTCGCTCACTCTCGAAATCAAGCATTTTACAGCAGGTTGGAGCAGCCTGTATCTCAGCACAGGAATAAGGTAGGGAAGAATTCAAATACTCATTTTGACTGCCTCCAGAAGTTTGGTCAGATGGCCAATGCAATTTGGTGGTACGCCTTTCCCTTTAGGTTTTACCCCAACAATGTTTTCATTAGTTTCGCTCACTCTCGAAATCAAGCATTTTACAGCAGGTTGGAGCAGCCTGTATCTCAGCACAGGAATAAGGTAGGGAAGAATTCAAATACTCATTTTGACTGCCTCCAGAAGTTAGATCAGATGGCAAATTGTATTTGGTGCTAGGTCTTTCCCTTTAGGTTTTACCCCAACAATGTTTTCATTAGTTTCGCTCACTCTCGAAATCAAGCATTTTACAGCAGGTTGGAGCAGCCTGTGTCTCAGCACAGGAATAAGGTAGGGAAGAATTCTAAGGATCATTTTGACTGCCTCCAGAAGTTAGATCAGATGGCCAATGCAATTTGGTGCTAGGTCTTTCCCTTTAGGTTTTACCCCAACAATGTTTTCATTAGTTTCGCTCACTCTCGAAATCAAGCATTTTACAGCAGGTTGGAGCAGCCTGTATCTCAGCACAGGAATAAGGTAGGGAAGAATTCAAATACTCATTTTGACTGCCTCCAGAAGTTAGATCAGATGGCAAATTGGATTTGGTGCTAGGTCTTTCCCTTTAGGTTTTACCCCAACAATGTTTTCATTAGTTTCGCTCACTCTCGAAATCAAGCATTTTACAGCAGGTTGGAGCAGCCTGTATCTCAGCACAGGAATAAGATAGGGAAGAATTCTAAGGATCATTTTGACTGCCTCCAGAAGTTAGATCAGATGGCAAATTGTATTTGGTGCTAGGTCTTTCCCTTTAGGTTTTACCCCAACAATGTTTTCATTAGTTTCGCTCACTCTCGAAATCAAGCATTTTACAGCAGGTTGGAGCAGCCTGTATCTCAGCACAGGAATAAGGTAGGAAAGAATTCAAATACTCATTTTGACTGCCTCCAGAAGTTAGATCAGATGGCAAATTGTATTTGGTGCTAGGTCTTTCCCTTTAGGTTTTACCCCAACAATGTTTTCATTAGTTTCGATCACTCTCGAAATCAAGCATTTTACAGCAGGTTGGAGCAGCCTGTATCTCAGCACAGGAATAAGGTAGGGAAGAATTCAAATACTCATTTTGACTGCCTCCAGAAGTTAGATCAGATGGCAAATTGTATTTTGTGCTAGGTCTTTCCCTTTAGGTTTTACCCCAACAATGTTTTCATTAGTTTCGCTCACTCTCAAAATCAAGCATTTTACAGCAGGTTGGAGCAGCCTGTATCTCAGCACAGGAATAAGGTAGGGGAGAATTCTAAGGATCATTTTGACTGCCTCCAGAAGTTAGATCTGATGGCCAATGCAATTTGGTGCTAGGCCTTTACCTTTAGGTTTTACCCCAACAATGTTTTCAGTAGTTTCGCTCACTCTCGAAATCAAGCATTTTACAGCAGGTTGGAGCAGCCTGTATCTCAGCACAGGAATAAGGTAGGGAAGAATTCTAAGGACCATTTTGACTGTCTCCAGAAGTTAGATCAGATGGCCAATGCAATTTGGTGCTAGGTCTTTCCCTTTAGGTTTTACCCCAACAATGTTTTCATTAGTTTCGCTCACTCTCGAAATCAAGCATTTTACAGCAGGTTGGAGCAGCCTGTATCTCAGCACAGGAATAAGGTAGGGAAGAATTCAAATACTCATTTTGACCGCCTCCAGAAGTTAGATCAGATGGCAAATTGTATTTGGTGCTAGGTCTTTCCCTTTAGGTTTTACCCCAACAATGTTTTCATTAGTTTCGCTCACTCTCGAAATCAAGCATTTTACAGCAGGTTGGAGCAGCCTGTATCTCAGGACAGGAATAAGGTAGGGAAGAATTCTAAGGATCATTTTGACTGCCTCCAGAAGTTAGATCAAATGGCCAATGCAATTTGGTGCTAGGCCTTTCCCTTTAGGTTTTACCCCAACAATGTTTTCATTAGTTTCGCTCACTCTCGAAATCAAGCATTTTACAGCAGGTTGGAGCAACCTGTATCTCAGCACAGGAATAAGGTAGGGAAGAATTCAAATACTCATTTAGACTGCCTCCAGAAGTTTGGTCAGATGGCCAATGCAATTTGGTGCTACGCCTTTCCCTTTAGGTTTTACCCCAACAAAGTTTTCATTTGTTTCGCTCACTCTCGAAATCAAGCATTTTACAGCAGGTTGGAGCAGCCTGTATCTCAGCACAGGAATAAGGTAGGGAAGAATTCAAATACTCATTTTGACTGCCTCGAGAAGTTAGATCAGATGGCCAATGCAATTTGGTGCTAGGTCTTTCCCTTTAGGTTTTACCCCAACAATGTTTTCATTAGTTTCGCTCACTCTCGAAATCAAGCATTTTACAGCAGGTTGGAGCAGCCTGTATCTCAGCACAGGAATAAGGTAGGGAAGAATTCTAAGGATCATTTTGACTGCCTCCAGAAGTTAGATCAGATGGCCAATGCAATTTGGTGCTAGGTCTTTCCCTTTAGGTTTTACCCCAACAATGTTTTCATTAGTTTCGCTCACTCTCGAAATCAAGCATTTTACAGCAGGTTGGAGCAGCCTGTATCTCAGCACAGGAATAAGGTAGGGAAGAATTCAAATACTCATTTTGACTGCCTCCAGAAGTTAGATCAGATGGCAAATTGGATTTGGTGCTAGGTCTTTCCCTTTAGGTTTTACCCCAACAATGTTTTCATTAGTTTCGCTCACTCTCGAAATCAAGCATTTTACAGCAGGTTGGAGCAGCCTGTATCTCAGCACAGGAATAAGGTAGGGAAGAATTCAAATACTCATTTTGACTGCCTCGAGAAGTTAGATCAGATGGCCAATGCAATTTGGTGCTAGGTCTTTCCCTTTAGGTTTTACCCCAACAATGTTTTCATTAGTTTCGCTCACTCTCGAAATCAAGCATTTTACAGCAGGTTGGAGCAGCCTGTATCTCAGCACAGGAATAAGGTAGGGAAGAATTCTAAGGATCATTTTGACTGCCTCCAGAAGTTAGATCAGATGGCAAATTGTATTTGGTGCCAGGTCTTTCCCTTTAGGTTTTACCCCAACAATGTTTTCATTAGTTTCGCTCACTCTCGAAATCAAGCATTTTACAGCAGGTTGGAGCAGCCTGTATCTCAGCACAGGAATAAGGTAGGGAAGAATTCTAAGGATCATTTTGACTGCCTCCAGAAGTTAGATCAGATGGCAAATTGGATTTGGTGCTAGGTCTTTCCCTTTAGGTTTTACCCCAACAATGTTTTCATTAGTTTCGCTCACTCTCGAAATCAAGCATTTTACAGCAGGTTGGAGCACCCTGTATCTCAGCACAGGAATAAGGTAGGGAAGAATTCAAATACTCATTTTGACTGCCTCCAGAAGTTAGATCAGATGGCAAATTGGATTTGGTGCTAGGTCTTTCCCTTTAGGTTTTACCCCAACAATGTTTTCATTAGTTTCGCTCACTCTCGAAATCAAGCATTTTACAGCAGGTTGGAGCAGCCTGTATCTCAGCACAGGAATAAGGTAGGGAAGAATTCAAATACTCAATTTGACTGCCTCCAGAAGTTAGATCAGATGGCCAATGCAATTTGGTGCTAGGCCTTTCCCTTTAGGTTTTACCCCAACAATGTTTTCATTAGTTTCGCTCACTCTCGAAATCAAGCATTTTACAGCAGGTTGGAGCACCCTGTATCTCAGCACAGGAATAAGGTAGGGAAGAATTCTAAGGATCATTTTGACTGCCTCCAGAAGTTAGATCAGATGGCCAATGCAATTTGGTGCTAGGTCTTTCCCTTTAGGTTTTACCCCAACAATGTTTTCATTAGTTTCGCTCACTCTCGAAATCAAGCATTTTACAGCAGGTTGGAGCAGCCTGTATCTCAGCACAGGAATAAGGTAGGGAAGAATTCAAATACTCATTTTGACTGCCTCCAGAAGTTAGATCAGATGGCAAATTGTATTTGGTGCTAGGTCTTTCCCTTTAGGTTTTACCCCAACAATGTTTTCATTAGTTTCGCTCACTCTCGAAATCAAGCATTTTACAGCAGGTTGGAGCAGCCTGTATCTCAGCACAGGAATAAGGTAGGGAAGAATTCAAATACTCATTTTGACTGCCTCCAGAAGTTAGATCAGATGGCCAACGCAATTTGGTACTAGGCCTTTCCCTTTAGGTTTTACCCCAACAATGTTTTCATTAGTTTCGCTCACTCTCGAAATCAAGCATTTTACAGCAGGTTGGAGCAGCCTGTATCTCAGCACAGGAATAAGGTAGGGAAGAATTCAAATACTCATTTTGACTGCCTCCAGAAGTTAGATCAGATGGCAAATTGGATTTGGTGCTAGGTCTTTCCCTTTAGGTTTTACCCCAACAATGTTTTCATTAGTTTCGCTCACTCTCGAAATCAAGCATTTTACAGCAGGTTGGAGCAGCCTGTATCTCAGCACAGGAATAAGGTAGGGAAGAATTCTAAGGATCATTTTGACTGCCTCCAGAAGTTAGATCAGATGGCAAATTGTATTTGGTGCCAGGTCTTTCCCTTTAGGTTTTACCCCAACAATGTTTTCATTAGTTTCGCTCACTCTCGAAATCAAGCATTTTACAGCAGGTTGGAGCAGCCTGTATCTCAGCACAGGAATAAGGTAGGGAAGAATTCTAAGGATCATTTTGACTGCCTCCAGAAGTTAGATCAGATGGCAAATTGGATTTGGTGCTAGGTCTTTCCCTTTAGGTTTTACCCCAACAATGTTTTCATTAGTTTCGCTCACTCTCGAAATCAAGCATTTTACAGCAGGTTGGAGCAGCCTGTATCTCAGCACAGGAATAAGGTAGGGAAGAATTCTAAGGATCATTTTGACTGCCTCCAGAAGTTAGATCAGATGGCAAATTGGATTTGGTGCTAGGTCTCTCCCTTTAGGTTTTACCCCAACAATGTTTTCATTAGTTTCGCTCACTCTCGAAATCAAGCATTTTACAGCAGGTTGGAGCAGCCTGTGTCTCAGCACAGGAATAAGGTAGGGAAGAATTCAAATACTCATTTTGACTGCTTCCAGAAGTTAGATCAGATGGCCAATGCAATTTGGTGCTAGGCCTTTCCCTTTAGGTTTTACCCCAACAATGTTTTCATTAGTTTCGCTCACTCTCGAAATCAAGCATTTTACAGCAGGTTGGAGCAGCCTGTATCTCAGCACAGGAATAAGGTAGGGAAGAATTCAAATACTCATTTTGACTGCCTCCAGAAGTTAGATCAGATGGCCAATGCACTTTGGTGCTACGCCTTTCCCTTTAGGTTTTACCCCAACAATGTTTTCATTAGTTTCGCTCACTCTCGAAATCAAGCATTTTACAGCAGGTTGGAGCAGCCTGTATCTCAGCACAGGAATAAGGTAGGGAAGAATTCTAAGGATCATTTTGACTGCCTCCAGAAGTTAGATCAGATGGCAAATTGGATTTGGTGCTAGGTCTTTCCCTTTAGGTTTTACCCCAACAATGTTTTCATTAGTTTCGCTCACTCTCGAAATCAAGCATTTTACAGCAGGTTGGAGCAGCCTGTATCTCAGCACAGGAATAAGGTAGGGAAGAATTCAAATACTCATTTTGACTGCTTCCAGAAGTTAGATCAGATGGCAAATTGTATTTGGTGCCAGGTCTTTCCCTTTAGGTTTTACCCCAACAATGTTTTCATTAGTTTCGCTCACTCTCGAAATCAAGCATTTTACAGCAGGTTGGAGCAGCCTGTATCTCAGCACAGGAATAAGCTAGGGAAGAATTCTAAGGATCATTTTGACTGCCTCCAGAAGTTAGATCAGATGGCAAATTATATTTGGTGCTAGGTCTTTCCCTTTAGGTTTTACCCCAACAATGTTTTCATTAGTTTCGCTCACTCTCGAAATCAAGCATTTTACAGCAGCTTGGAGCAGCCTGTATCTCAGCACAGGAATAAGGTAGGGAAGAATTCTAAGGATCATTTTGACTGCCTCCAGAAGTTAGATCAGATGGCAAATTGTATTTGGTGCTAGGTCTTTCCCTTTAGGTTTTACCCCAACAATGTTTTCATTAGTTTCGCTCACTCTCGAAATCAAGCATTTTACAGCAGGTTGGAGCAGCCTGTATCTCAGCACAGGAATAAGGTAGGGAAGAATTCAAATACTCATTTTGACTGCCTCCAGAAGTTAGATCAGATGGCCAATGCAATTTGGTGCTAGGCCTTTCCCTTTAGGTTTTACCCCAACAATGTTTTCATTAGTTTCGCTCACTCTCGAAATCAAGCATTTTACAGCAGGTTGGAGCAGCCTGTATCTCAGCACAGGAATAAGGTAGGGAAGAATTCTAAGGATCATTTTGACTGCCTCCAGAAGTTAGATCAGATGGCCAAGGCAATTTGGTGCTAGGTCTTTCCCTTTAGGTTTTACCCCAACAATGTTTTCATTAGTTTCGCTCACTCTCGAAATCAAGCATTTTACAGCAGGTTGGAGCAGCCTGTATCTCAGCACAGGAATAAGGTAGGGAAGAATTCTAAGGATCATTTTGACTGCCTCCAGAAGTTAGATCAGATGGCCAATGCAATTTGGTGCTAGGTCTTTCCCTTTAGGTTTTACCCCAACAATGTTTTCATTAGTTTCGCTCACTCTCGAAATCAAGCATTTTACAGCAGGTTGGAGCAGCCTGTATCTCAGCACAGGAATAAGGTAGGGAAGAATTCAAATACTCATTTTGACTGCTTCCAGAAGTTAGATCAGATGGCAAATTGTATTTGGTGCTAGGTCTTTCCCTTTAGGTTTTACCCCAACAATGTTTTCATTAGTTTCGCTCACTCTCGAAATCAAGCATTTTACAGCAGGTTGGAGCAGCCTGTATCTCAGCACAGGAATAAGGTAGGGAAGAATTCTAAGGATCATTTTGACTGCCTCCAGAAGTTAGATCAGATGGCAAATTGGATTTGGTGCTAGGTCTTTCCCTTTAGGTTTTACCCCAACAATGTTTTCATTAGTTTCGCTCACTCTCGAAATCAAGCATTTTACAGCAGGTTGGAGCAGCCTGTATCTCAGCACAGGAATAAGGTAGGGAAGAATTCTAAGGATCATTTTGACTGCCTCCAGAAGTTAGATCAAATGGCAAATTGGATTTGGTGCTAGGTCTTTCCCTTTAGGTTTTACCCCAACAATGTTTTCATTAGTTTCGCTCACTCTCGAAATCAAGCATTTTACAGCAGGTTGGAGCAGCCTGTATCTCAGCACAGGAATAAGGTAGGGAAGAATTCTAAGGATCATTTTGACTGCCTCCAGAAGTTAGATCAGATGGCCAATGCAATTTGGTGCTAGGCCTTTCCCTTTAGGTTTTACCCCAACAATGTTTTCATTAGTTTCGCTCACTCTCGAAATCAAGCATTTTACAGCAGGTTGGAGCAGCCTGTATCTCAGCACAGGAATAAGGTAGGGAAGAATTCTAAGGATCATTTTGACTGCCTCCAGAAGTTAGATCAGATGGCCAATGCAATTTGGTGCTAGGTCTTTCCCTTTAGGTTTTACCCCAACAATGTTTTCATTAGTTTCGATCACTCTCGAAATCAAGCATTTTACAGCAGGTTGGAGCAGCCTGTATCTCAGCACAGGAATAAGGTAGGGAAGAATTCAAATACTCATTTTGACTGCTTCCAGAAGTTAGATCAGATGGCAAATTGTATTTGGTGCTAGGTCTTTCCCTTTAGGTTTTACCCCAACAATGTTTTCATTAGTTTCGCTCATTCTCGAAATCAAGCATTTTACAGCAGGTTGGAGCAGCCTGTATCTCAGCACAGGAATAAGGTAGGGAAGAATTCTAAGGATCATTTTGACTGCCTCCAGAAGTTAGATCAGATGGCAAATTGTATTTGGTGCTAGGTCTTTCCCTTTAGGTTTTACCCCAACAATGTTTTCATTAGTTTCTCTCACTCTCGAAATCAAGCATTTTACAGCAGGTTGGAGCAGCCTGTGTCTCAGCACAGGAATAAGGTAGGGAAGAATTCAAATACTCATTTTGACTGCTTCCAGAAGTTAGATCAGATGGCCAATGCAATTTGGTGCTAGGCCTTTCCCTTTAGGTTTTACCCCAACAATGTTTTCATTAGTTTCGCTCACTCTCGAAATCAAGCATTTTACAGCAGGTTGGAGCAGCCTGTATCTCAGCACAGGAATAAGGTAGGGAAGAATTCAAATACTCATTTTGACTGCCTCCAGAAGTTAGATCAGATGGCCAATGCACTTTGGTGCTACGCCTTTCCCTTTAGGTTTTACCCCAACAATGTTTTCATTAGTTTCGCTCACTCTCGAAATCAAGCATTTTACAGCAGGTTGGAGCAGCCTGTATCTCAGCACAGGAATAAGGTAGGGCAGAATTCTAAGGATCATTTTGACTGCCTCCAGAAGTTAGATCAGATGGCAAATTGTATTTGGTGCTAGGTCTTTCCCTTTAGGTTTTACCCCAACAATGTTTTCATTAGTTTCGCTCACTCTCGAAATCAAGCATTTTACAGCAGGTTGGAGCAGCCTGTATCTCAGCACAGGAATAAGGTAGGGAAGAATTCAAATACTCATTTTGACTGCCTCCAGAAGTTAGATCAGATGGCAAATTGTATTTGGTGCCAGGTCTTTCCCTTTAGGTTTTACCCCAACAATGTTTTCATTAGTTTCGCTCACTCTCGAAATCAAGCATTTTACAGCAGCTTGGAGCACCCTGTATCTCAGCACAGGAATAAGGTAGGGAAGAATTCTAAGGATCATTTTGACTGCCTCCAGAAGTTAGATCAGATGGCCAATGCAATTTGGTGCTAGGTCTTTCCCTTTAGGTTTTACCCCAACAATGTTTTCATTAGTTTCGCTCACTCTCGAAATCAAGCATTTTACAGCAGGTTGGAGCAGCCTGTATCTCAGCACAGGAATAAGGTAGGGAAGAATTCAAATACTCATTTTGACTGCCTCCAGAAGTTAGATCAGATGGCCAATGCAATTTGGTGCTAGGCCTTTCCCTTTAGGTTTTACCCCAACAATGTTTTCATTAGTTTCGCTCACTCTCGAAATCAAGCATTTTACAGCAGGTTGGAGCAGCCTGTATCTCAGCACAGGAATAAGGTAGGGAAGAATTCTAAGGATCATTTTGACTGCCTCCAGAAGTTAGATCAGATGGCCAATGCAATTTGGTGCTAGGTCTTTCCCTTTAGGTTTTACCCCAACAATGTTTTCATTAGTTTCGCTCACTCTCGAAATCAAGCATTTTACAGCAGGTTGGAGCAGCCTGTATCTCAGCACAGGAATAAGGTAGGGAAGAATTCAAATACTCATTTTGACTGCTTCCAGAAGTTAGATCAGATGGCAAATTGGATTTGGTGCTAGGTCTTTCCCTTTAGGTTTTACCCCAACAATGTTTTCATTAGTTTCGCTCACTCTCGAAATCAAGCATTTTACAGCAGGTTGGAGCAGCCTGTATCTCAGCACAGGAATAAGGTAGGGAAGAATTCTAAGGATCATTTTGACTGACTCCAGAAGTTAGATCAGATGGCAAATTGGATTTGGTGCTAGGTCTTTCCCTTTAGGTTTTACCCCAACAATGTTTTCATTAGTTTCGCTCACTCTCGAAATCAAGCATTTTACAGCAGGTTGGAGCAGCCTGTATCTCAGCACAGGAATAAGGTAGGGAAGAATTCTAAGGATCATTTTGACTGCCTCCAGAAGTTAGATCAGATGGCCAATGCAATTTGGTGCTAGGCCTTTCCCTTTAGGTTTTACCCCAACAATGTTTTCATTAGTTTCGCTCACTCTCGAAATCAAGCATTTTACAGCAGGTTGGAGCAGCCTGTATCTCAGCACAGGAATAAGGTAGGGAAGAATTCTAAGGATCATTTTGACTGCCTCCAGAAGTTAGATCAGATGGCCAATGCAATTTGGTGCTAGGTCTTTCCCTTTAGGTTTTACCCCAACAATGTTTTCATTAGTTTCGATCACTCTCGAAATCAAGCATTTTACAGCAGGTTGGAGCAGCCTGTATCTCAGCACAGGAATAAGGTAGGGAAGAATTCAAATACTCATTTTGACTGCTTCCAGAAGTTAGATCAGATGGCAAATTGTATTTGGTGCTAGGTCTTTCCCTTTAGGTTTTACCCCAACAATGTTTTCATTAGTTTCGCTCATTCTCGAAATCAAGCATTTTACAGCAGGTTGGAGCAGCCTGTATCTCAGCACAGGAATAAGGTAGGGAAGAATTCTAAGGATCATTTTGACTGCCTCCAGAAGTTAGATCAGATGGCAAATTGTATTTGGTGCTAGGTCTTTCCCTTTAGGTTTTACCCCAACAATGTTTTCATTAGTTTCTCTCACTCTCGAAATCAAGCATTTTACAGCAGGTTGGAGCAGCCTGTGTCTCAGCACAGGAATAAGGTAGGGAAGAATTCAAATACTCATTTTGACTGCTTCCAGAAGTTAGATCAGATGGCCAATGCAATTTGGTGCTAGGCCTTTCCCTTTAGGTTTTACCCCAACAATGTTTTCATTAGTTTCGCTCACTCTCGAAATCAAGCATTTTACAGCAGGTTGGAGCAGCCTGTATCTCAGCATAGGAATAAGGTAGGGAAGAATTCTAAGGATCATTTTGACTGCCTCCAGAAGTTAGATCAGATGGCAAATTGGATTTGGTGCTAGGTCTTTCCCTTTAGGTTTTACCCCAACAATGTTTTCATTAGTGTCGCTCACTCTCGAAATCAAGCATTTTACAGCAGGTTGGAGCAGCCTGTATCTCAGCACAGGAATAAGGTAGGGAAGAATTCTAAGGATCATTTTGACTGCCTCCAGAAGTATAGATCAGATGGCAAATTGTATTTGGTGCTAGGTCTTTCCCTTTAGGTTTTACCCCAACAATGTTTTCATTAGTTTCGCTCACTCTCGAAATCAAGCATTTTACAGCAGGTTGGAGCAGCCTGTATCTCAGCACAGGAATAAGGTAGGGAAGAATTCTAAGGATCATTTTGACTGCCTCCAGAAGTTAGATCAGATGGCAAATTGGATTTGGTGCTAGGTCTTTCCCTTTAGGTTTTACCCCAACAATGTTTTCATTAGTTTCGCTCACTCTCGAAATCAAGCATTTTACAGCAGGTTGGAGCAGCCTGTATCTCAGCACAGGAATAAGGTAGGGAAGAATTCTAAGGATCATTTTGACTGCCTCCAGAAGTTAGATCAGATGGCAAATTGGATTTGGTGCTAGGTCTTTCCCTTTAGGTTTTACCCCAACAATGTTTTCATTAGTTTCGCTCACTCTCGAAATCAAGCATTTTACAGCAGGTTGGAGCAGCCTGTATCTCAGCACAGGAATAAGGTAGGGAAGAATTCAAATACTCATTTTGACTGCTTCCAGAAGTTAGATCAGATGGCAAATTGTATTTGGTGCTAGGTCTTTCCCTTTAGGTTTTACCCCAACAATGTTTTCATTAGTTTCGCTCACTCTCGAAATCAAGCATTTTACAGCAGGTTGGAGCAGCCTGTATCTCAGCACAGGAATAAGGTAGGGAAGAATTCTAAGGATCATTTTGACTGCCTCCAGAATTTAGATCAGATGGCAAATTGTATTTGGTGCTAGGTCTTTCCCTTTAGGTTTTACCCCAACAATGTTTTCATTAGTTTCGATCACTCTCGAAATCAAGCATTTTACAGCAGGTTGGAGCAGCCTGTATCTCAGCACAGGAATAAGGTAGGGAAGAATTCTAAGGATCATTTTGACTGCCTCCAGAAGTTAGATCAGATGGCCAATGCAATTTGGTGCTAGGCCTTTCCCTTTAGGTTTTACCCCAACAATGTTTTCATTAGTTTCGCTCACTCTCGAAATCAAGCATTTTACAGCAGGTTGGAGCAGCCTGTATCTCAGCACAGGAATAAGGTAGGGAAGAATTCAAATACTCATTTTGACTGCCTCCAGAAGTTAGATCAGATGGCAAATTGTATTTGGTGCTAGGTCTTTCCCTTTAGGTTTTACCCCAACAATGTTTTCATTAGTTTCGATCACTCTCGAAATCAAGCATTTTACAGCAGGTTGGAGCAGCCTGTATCTCAGCACAGGAATAAGGTAGGGAAGAATTCTAAGGATCATTTTGACTGCCTCCAGAAGTTAGATCAGATGGCAAATTGGATTTGGTGCTAGGTCTTTCCCTTTAGGTTTTACCCCAACAATGTTTTCATTAGTTTCGCTCACTCTCGAAATCAAGCATTTTACAGCAGGTTGGAGCAGCCTGTATCTCAGCACAGGAATAAGGTAGGGAAGAATTCAAATACTCATTTTGACTGCCTCCAGAAGTTAGATCAGATGGCAAATTGTATTTGGTGCCTGGTCTTTCCCTTTAGGTTTTACCCCAACAATGTTTTCATTAGTTTCGCTCACTCTCGAAATCAAGCATTTTACAGCAGGTTGGAGCAGCCTGTATCTCAGCACAGGAATAAGGTAGGGAAGAATTCAAATACTCATTTTGACTGCCTCCAGAAGTTAGATCAGATGGCCAATGCACTTTGGTGCTACGCCTTTCCCTTTAGGTTTTACCCCAACAATGTTTTCATTAGTTTCGCTCACTCTCGAAATCAAGCATTTTACAGCAGGTTGGAGCAGCCTGTATCTCAGCACAGGAATAAGGTAGGGAAGAATTCTAAGGATCATTTTGACTGCCTCCAGAAGTTAGATCAGATGGCAAATTGTATTTGGTGCCAGGTCTTTCCCTTCAGGTTTTACCCCAACAATGTTTTCATTAGTTTCGCTCACTCTCGAAATCAAGCATTTTACAGCAGGTTGGAGCAGCCTGTATCTCAGCACAGGAATAAGGTAGGGAAGAATTCAAATGCTCATTTTGACTGCTTCCAGAAGTTAGATCAGATGGCAAATTGTATTTGGTGCCAGGTCTTTCCCTTTAGGTTTTACCCCAACAATGTTTTCATTAGTTTCGCTCACTCTCGAAATCAAGCATTTTACAGCAGCTTGGAGCACCCTGTATCTCAGCACAGGAATAAGGTAGGGAAGAATTCTAAGGATCATTTTGACTGCCTCCAGAAGTTAGATCAGATGGCAAATTGGATTTGGTGCTAGGTCTTTCCCTTTAGGTTTTACCCCAACAATGTTTTCATTAGTTTCGCTCACTCTCGAAATCAAGCATTTTACAGCAGGTTGGAGCAGCCTGTATCTCAGCACAGGAATAAGGTAGGGAAGAATTCAAATACTCATTTTGACTGCCTCCAGAAGTTAGATCAGATGGCCAATGCAATTTGGTGCTAGGCCTTTCCCTTTAGGTTTTACCCCAACAATGTTTTCATTAGTTTCGCTCACTCTCGAAATCAAGCATTTTACAGCAGGTTGGAGCAGCCTGTATCTCAGCACAGGAATAAGGTAGGGAAGAATTCTAAGGATCATTTTGACTGCCTCCAGAAGTTAGATCAGATGGCAAATTGGATTTGGTGCTAGGTCTTTCCCTTTAGGTTTTACCCCAACAATGTTTTCATTAGTTTCGCTCACTCTCGAAATCAAGCATTTTACAGCAGGTTGGAGCAGCCTGTATCTCAGCACAGGAATAAGGTAGGGAAGAATTCTAAGGATCATTTTGACTGCCTCCAGAAGTTAGATCAGATGGCCAATGCAATTTGGTGCTAGGTCTTTCCCTTTAGGTTTTACCCCAACAATGTTTTCATTAGTTTCGCTCACTCTCGAAATCAAGCATTTTACAGCAGGTTGGAGCAGCCTGTATCTCAGCACAGGAATAAGGTAGGGAAGAATTCAAATACTCATTTTGACTGCTTCCAGAAGTTAGATCAGATGGCAAATTGTATTTGGTGCCAGGTCTTTCCCTTTAGGTTTTACCCCAACAATGTTTTCATTAGTTTCGCTCACTCTCGAAATCAAGCATTTTACAGCAGGTTGGAGCAGCCTGTATCTCAGCACAGGAATAAGGTAGGGAAGAATTCTAAGGATCATTTTGACTGCCTCCAGAAGTTAGATCAGATGGCAAATTGGATTTGGTGCTAGGTCTTTCCCTTTAGGTTTTACCCCAACAATGTTTTCATTAGTTTCGCTCACTCTCGAAATCAAGCATTTTACAGCAGGTTGGAGCAGCCTGTATCTCAGCACAGGAATAAGGTAGGGAAGAATTCTAAGGATCATTTTGACTGCCTCCAGAAGTTAGATCAAATGGCCAATGCAATTTGGTGCTAGGCCTTTCCCTTTAGGTTTTACCCCAACAATGTTTTCATTAGTTTCGCTCACTCTCGAAATCAAGCATTTTACAGCAGGTTGGAGCAGCCTGTATCTCAGCACAGGAATACGGTAGGGAAGAATTCTAAGGATCATTTTGACTGCCTCCAGAAGTTAGATCAGATGGCCAATGCAATTTGGTGCTAGGTCTTTCCCTTTAGGTTTTACCCCAACAATGTTTTCATTAGTTTCGCTCACTCTCGAAATCAAGCATTTTACAGCAGGTTGGAGCAGCCTGTATCTCAGCACAGGAATAAGGTAGGGAAGAATTCAAATACTCATTTTGACTGCTTCCAGAAGTTAGATCAGATGGCAAATTGTATTTGGTGCTAGGTCTTTCCCTTTAGGTTTTACCCCAACAATGTTTTCATTAGTTTCGCTCACTCTCGAAATCAAGCATTTTACAGCAGGTTGGAGCAGCCTGTATCTCAGCACAGGAATAAGGTAGGGAAGAATTCTAAGGATCATTTTGACTGACTCCAGAAGTTAGATCAGATGGCAAATTGGATTTGGTGCTAGGTCTTTCCCTTTAGGTTTTACCCCAACAATGTTTTCATTAGTTTCGCTCACTCTCGAAATCAAGCATTTTACAGCAGGTTGGAGCAGCCTGTATCTCAGCACAGGAATAAGGTAGGGAAGAATTCTAAGGATCATTTTGACTGCCTCCAGAAGTTAGATCAGATGGCCAATGCAATTTGGTGCTAGGCCTTTCCCTTTAGGTTTTACCCCAACAATGTTTTCATTAGTTTCGCTCACTCTCGAAATCAAGCATTTTACAGCAGGTTGGAGCAGCCTGTATCTCAGCACAGGAATAAGGTAGGGAAGAATTCTAAGGATCATTTTGACTGCCTCCAGAAGTTAGATCAGATGGCCAAGGCAATTTGGTGCTAGGTCTTTCCCTTTAGGTTTTACCCCAACAATGTTTTCATTAGTTTCGATCACTCTCGAAATCAAGCATTTTACAGCAGGTTGGAGCAGCCTGTATCTCAGCACAGGAATAAGGTAGGGAAGAATTCAAATACTCATTTTGACTGCTACCAGAAGTTAGATCAGATGGCAAATTGTATTTGGTGCTAGGTCTTTCCCTTTAGGTTTTACCCCAACAATGTTTTCATTAGTTTCGCTCATTCTCGAAATCAAGCATTTTACAGCAGGTTGGAGCAGCCTGTATCTCAGCACAGGAATAAGGTAGGGAAGAATTCTAAGGATCATTTTGACTGCCTCCAGAAGTTAGATCAGATGGCAAATTGTATTTGGTGCTAGGTCTTTCCCTTTAGGTTTTACCCCAACAATGTTTTCATTAGTTTCTCTCACTCTCGAAATCAAGCATTTTACAGCAGGTTGGAGCACCCTTTATCTCAGCACAGGAATAAGGTAGGGAAGAATTCTAAGGATCATTTTGACTGCCTCCAGAAGTTAGATCAGATGGCAAATTGGATTTGGTGCTAGGTCTTTCCCTTTAGGTTTTACCCCAACAATGTTTTCATTAGTGTCGCTCACTCTCGAAATCAAGCATTTTACAGCAGGTTGGAGCAGCCTGTATCTCAGGACAGGAATAAGGTAGGGAAGAATTCTAAGGATCATTTTGACTGCCTCCAGAAGTATAGATCAGATGGCAAATTGTATTTGGTGCTAGGTCTTTCCCTTTAGGTTTTACCCCAACAATGTTTTCATTAGTTTCGCTCACTCTCGAAATCAAGCATTTTACAGCAGGTTGGAGCAGCCTGTATCTCAGCACAGGAATAAGGTAGGGAAGAATTCTAAGGATCATTTTGACTGCCTCCAGAAGTTAGATCAGATGGCAAATTGGATTTGGTGCTAGGTCTTTCCCTTTAGGTTTTACCCCAACAATGTTTTCATTAGTTTCGCTCACTCTCGAAATCAAGCATTTTACAGCAGGTTGGAGCAGCCTGTATCTCAGCACAGGAATAAGGTAGGGAAGAATTCTAAGGATCATTTTGACTGCCTCCAGAAGTTAGATCAGATGGCAAATTGGATTTGGTGCTAGGTCTTTCCCTTTAGGTTTTACCCCAACAATGTTTTCATTAGTTTCGCTCACTCTCGAAATCAAGCATTTTACAGCAGGTTGGAGCAGCCTGTATCTCAGCACAGGAATAAGGTAGGGAAGAATTCAAATACTCATTTTGACTGCTTCCAGAAGTTAGATCAGATGGCAAATTGGATTTGGTGCTAGGTCTTTCCCTTTAGGTTTTACCCCAACAATGTTTTCATTAGTTTCGCTCACTCTCGAAATCAAGCATTTTACAGCAGGTTGGAGCAGCCTGTATCTCAGCACAGGAATAAGGTAGGGAAGAATTCTAAGGATCATTTTGACTGCCTCCAGAATTTAGATCAGATGGCAAATTGTATTTGGTGCTAGGTCTTTCCCTTTAGGTTTTACCCCAACAATGTTTTCATTAGTTTCGCTCACTCTCGAAATCAACCATTTTACAGCAGGTTGGAGCAGCCTGTATCTCAGCACAGGAATAAGGTAGGGAAGAATTCTAAGGATCATTTTGACTGCCTCCAGAAGTTAGATCAGATGGCCAATGCAATTTGGTGCTAGGCCTTTCCCTTTAGGTTTTACCCCAACAATGTTTACATTAGTTTCGCTCACTCTCGAAATCAAGCATTTTACAGCAGGTTGGAGCAGCCTGTATCTCAGCACAGGAATAAGGTAGGGAAGAATTCAAATACTCATTTTGACTGCCTCCAGAAGTTAGATCAGATGGCAAATTGTATTTGGTGCTAGGTCTTTCCCTTTAGGTTTTACCCCAACAATGTTTTCATTAGTTTCGATCACTCTCGAAATCAAGCATTTTACAGCAGGTTGGAGCAGCCTGTATCTCAGCACAGGAATAAGGTAGGGAAGAATTCTAAGGATCATTTTGACTGCCTCCAGAAGTTAGATCAGATGGCAAATTGGATTTGGTGCTAGGTCTTTCCCTTTAGGTTTTACCCCAACAATGTTTTCATTAGTTTCGCTCACTCTCGAAATCAAGCATTTTACAGCAGGTTGGAGCAGCCTGTATCTCAGCACAGGAATAAGGTAGGGAAGAATTCAAATACTCATTTTGACTGCCTCCAGAAGTTAGATCAGATGGCAAATTGGATTTGGTGCCAGGTCTTTCCCTTTAGGTTTTACCCCAACAATGTTTTCATTAGTTTCGCTCACTCTCGAAATCAAGCATTTTACAGCAGGTTGGAGCAGCCTGTATCTCAGCACAGGAATAAGGTAGGGAAGAATTCAAATACTCATTTTGACTGCCTCCAGAAGTTAGATCAGATGGCCAATGCAATTTGGTGCTAGACCTTTCCCTTTAGGTTTTACCCCAACAATGTTTTCATTAGTTTCGCTCACTCTCGAAATCAAGCATTTTACAGCAGGTTGGAGCAGCCTGTATCTCAGCACAGGAATAAGGTAGGGAAGAATTCTAAGGATCATTTTGACTGCCTCCAGAAGTTAGATCAGATGGCAAATTGTATTTGGTGCTAGGTCTTTCCCTTTAGGTTTTACCCCAACAATGTTTTCATTAGTTTCGATCACTCTCGAAATCAAGCATTTTACAGCAGGTTGGAGCAGCCTGTATCTCAGCACAGGAATAAGGTAGGGAAGAATTCTAAGGATCATTTTGACTGCCTCCAGAAGTTAGATCAGATGGCAAATTGGATTTGGTGCTAGGTCTTTCCCTTTAGGTTTTACCCCAACAATGTTTTCATTAGTTTCGCTCACTCTCGAAATCAAGCATTTTACAGCAGGTTGGAGCAGCCTGTATCTCAGCACTGGAATAAGGTAGGGAAGAATTCAAATACTCATTTTGACTGCCTCCAGAAGTTAGATCAGATGGCAAATTGTATTTGGTGCCAGGTCTTTCCCTTTAGGTTTTACCCCAACAATGTTTTCATTAGTTTCGCTCACTCTCGAAATCAAGCATTTTACAGCAGGTTGGAGCAGCCTGTATCTCAGCACAAGAATAAGGTAGGGAAGAATTCAAATACTCATTTTGACTGCCTCCAGAAGTTAGATCAGATGGCAAATTGTATTTGGTGCTAGGTCTTTCCCTTTAGGTTTTACCCCAACAATGTTTTCATTAGTTTCGCTCACTCTCGAAATCAAGCATTTTACAGCAGGTTGGAGCAGCCTGTATCTCAGCACAGGAATAAGGTAGGGAAGAATTCTAAGGATCATTTTGACTGCCTCCAGAAGTTAGATCAGAGGGCAAATTGTATTTGGTGCCAGGTCTTTCCCTTTAGGTTTTACCCCAACAATGTTTTCATTAGTTTCGCTCACTCTCGAAATCAAGCATTTTACAGCAGGTTGGAGCAGCCTGTATCTCAGCACAGGAATAAGGTAGGGAAGAATTCTAAGGATCATTTTGACTGCCTCCAGAAGTTAGATCAGATGGCAAATTGTATTTGGTGCTAGGTCTTTCCCTTTAGGTTTTACCCCAACAATGTTTTCATTAGTTTCGCTCACTCTCGAAATCAAGCATTTTACAGCAGGTTGGAGCAGCCTGTATCTCAGCACAGGAATAAGGTAGGGAAGAATTCTAAGGATCATTTTGACTGCCTCCAGAAGTTAGATCAGATGGCCAATGCAATTTGGTGCTAGGTCTTTCCCTTTAGGTTTTACCCCAACAATGTTTTCATTAGTTTCGATCACTCTTGAAATCAAGCATTTTACAGCAGGTTGGAGCAGCCTGTATCTCAGCACAGGAATAAGGTAGGGAAGAATTCTAAGGATCATTTTGACTGCCGCCAGAAGTTAGATCAGATGGCCAATGCAATTTGGTGCTAGGTCTTTCCCTTTAGGTTTTACCCCAACAATGTTTTCATTAGTTTCGCTCACTCTCGAAATCAAGCATTTTACAGCAGGTTGGAGCAGCCTGTATCTCAGCACAGGAATAAGGTAGGGCAGAATTCTAAGGATCATTTTGACTGCCGCCAGAAGTTAGATCAGATGGCCAATGCAATTTGGTGCTAGGCCTTTCCCTTTAGGTTTTACCCCAACAATGTTTTCATTAGTTTCGCTCACTCTCCAAATCAAGCATTTTACAGCAGGTTGGAGCAGCCTGTATCTCAGCACAGGAATAAGGTAGGGAAGAATTCTAAGGATCATTTTGACTGCCTCCAGAAGTTAGATCAGATGGCCAATGCAATTTGGTGCTAGGCCTTTCCCTTTAGGTTTTACCCCAACAATGTTTTCATTAGTTTCGCTCACTTTCGAAATCAAGCATTTTACAGCAGGTTGGAGCAGCCTGTATCTCAGCACAGGAATAAGGTAGGGAAGAATTCAAATACTCATTTTGACTGCCTCCAGAAGTTAGATCAGATGGCCAATGCAATTTGGTGCTAGGCCTTTCCCTTTAGGTTTTACCCCAACAATGTTTTCATTAGTTTCGATCACTCTCGAAATCAAGCATTTTACAGCAGGTTGGAGCAGCCTGTATCTCAGCACAGGAATAAGGTAGGGAAGAATTCAAATACTCATTTTGACTGCCTCCAGAAGTTAGATCAGATGGCAAATTGGATTTGGTGCCAGGTCTTTCCCTTTAGGTTTTACCCCAACAATGTTTTCATTAGTTTCGCTCACTCTCGAAATCAAGCATTTTACAGCAGGTTGGAGCAGCCTGTATCTCAGCACAGGAATAAGGTAGGGAAGAATTCTAAGGATCATTTTGACTGCCTCCAGAAGTTAGATCAGATGGCCAATGCAATTTGGTGCTAGGCCTTTCCCTTTAGGTTTTACCCCAACAATGTTTTCATTAGTTTCGCTCACTCTCGAAATCAAGCATTTTACAGCAGGTTGGAGCAGCCTGCATCTCAGCACAGGAATAAGGTAGGGAAGAATTCAAATACTCATTTTGACTGCCTCCAGAAGTTAGATCAGATGGCAAATTGTATTTGGTGCTAGGTCTTTCCCTTTAGGTTTTACCCCAACAATGTTTTCATTAGTTTCGCTCACTCTCGAAATCAAGCATTTTACAGCAGGTTGGAGCAGCCTGTATCTCAGCACAGGAATAAGGTAGGGAAGAATTCAAATACTCATTTTGACTGCCTCCAGAAGTTAGATCAGATGGCAAATTGTATTTGGTGCTAGGCCTTTCCCTTTAGGTTTTACCCCAACAATGTTTTCATTAGTTTCGCTCACTCTCGAAATCAAGCATTTTAGAGCAGGTTGGAGCAGCCTGTATCACAGCACAGGAATAAGGTAGGGAAGAATTCATATACTCATTTTCACTGCCTCCAGAAGTTAGATCAGATGGCCAATGCAATTTGGTGCTAGACCTTTCCCTTTAGGTTTAGCCCAACAATGATTTCATTAGTTTCGCTCACTCTCGAAATCAAGCATTTTACAGCAGGTTGGAGCAGCCTGTATCTCAGCACAGGAATAAGGTAGGGAAGAATTCTAAGGACCATTTTGACTGTCTCTAGAAGTTAGATCAGATGGCCAATGCAATTTGGTGCTAGGTCTTTCCCTTTAGGTTTTACCCCAACAATGTTTTCATTAGTTTCGCTCACTCTCGAAATCAAGCATTTTACAGCAGGTTGGAGCAGCCTGTATCTCAGCACAGGAATAAGGTAGGGCAGAATTCTAAGGATCATTTTGACTGCCGCCAGAAGTTAGATCAGATGGCCAATGCAATTTGGTGCTAGGCCTTTCCCTTTAGGTTTTACCCCAACAATGTTTTCATTAGTTTCGCTCACTCTCCAAATCAAGCATTTTACAGCAGGTTGGAGCAGCCTGTATCTCAGCACAGGAATAAGGTAGGGAAGAATTCTAAGGATCATTTTGACTGCCTCCAGAAGTTAGATCAGATGGCCAATGCAATTTGGTGCTAGGCCTTTCCCTTTATGTTTTACCCCAACAATGTTTTCATTAGTTTCGCTCACTTTCGAAATCAAGCATTTTACAGCAGGTTGGAGCAGCCTGTATCTCAGCACAGGAATAAGGTAGGGAAGAATTCAAATACTCATTTTGACTGCCTCCAGAAGTTAGATCAGATGGCCAATGCAATTTGGTGCTAGGCCTTTCCCTTTAGGTTTTACCCCAACAATGTTTTCATTAGTTTCGATCACTCTCGAAATCAAGCATTTTACAGCAGGTTGGAGCAGCCTGTATCTCAGCACAGGAATAAGGTAGGGAAGAATTCAAATACTCATTTTGACTGCCTCCAGAAGTTAGATCAGATGGCAAATTGGATTTGGTGCCAGGTCTTTCCCTTTAGGTTTTACCCCAACAATGTTTTCATTAGTTTCGCTCACTCTCGAAATCAAGCATTTTACAGCAGGTTGGAGCAGCCTGTATCTCAGCACAGGAATAAGGTAGGGAAGAATTCTAAGGATCATTTTGACTGCCTCCAGAAGTTAGATCAGATGGCCAATGCAATTTGGTGCTAGGCCTTTCCCTTTAGGTTTTACCCCAACAATGTTTTCATTAGTTTCGCTCACTCTCGAAATCAAGCATTTTACAGCAGGTTGGAGCAGCCTGCATCTCAGCACAGGAATAAGGTAGGGAAGAATTCAAATACTCATTTTGACTGCCTCCAGAAGTTAGATCAGATGGCAAATTGTATTTGGTGCTAGGTCTTTCCCTTTAGGTTTTACCCCAACAATGTTTTCATTAGTTTCGATCACTCTCGAAATCAAGCATTTTACAGCAGGTTGGAGCAGCCTGTATCTCAGCACAGGAATAAGGTAGGGAAGAATTCAAATACTCATTTTGACTGCCTCCAGAAGTTAGATCAGATGGCAAATTGTATTTGGTGCTAGGCCTTTCCCTTTAGGTTTTACCCCAACAATGTTTTCATTAGTTTCGCTCACTCTCGAAATCAAGCATTTTACAGCAGGTTGGAGCAGCCTGTATCACAGCACAGGAATAAGGTAGGGAAGAATTCAAATACTCATTTTCACTGCCTCCAGAAGTTAGATCAGATGGCCAATGCAATTTGGTGCTAGACCTTTCCCTTTAGGTTTAGCCCAACAATGATTTCATTAGTTTCGCTCACTCTCGAAATCAAGCATTTTACAGCAGGTTGGAGCAGCCTGTATCTCAGCACAGGAATAAGGTAGGGAAGAATTCAAATACTCATTTTGACTGCCTCCAGAAGTTAGATCAGATGGCAAATTGGATTTGGTGCTAGGTCTTTCCCTTTAGGTTTTACCCCAACAATGTTTTCATTAGTTTCGCTCACTCTCGAAATCAAGCATTTTACAGCAGGTTGGAGCAGCCTGTATCTCAGCACAGGAATAAGGTAGGGAAGAATTCTAAGGATCATTTTGACTGCCTCCAAAAGTTAGATCAGATGGCAAATTGGATTTGGTGCTAGGTCTTTCCCTTTAGGTTTTACCCCAACAATGTTTTCATTAGTGTCGCTCACTCTCGAAATCAAGCATTTTACAGCAGGTTGGAGCAGCCTGTATCTCAGCACAGGAATAAGGTAGGGAAGAATTCTAAGGATCATTTTGACTGCCTCCAGAAGTTAGATCAGATGGCAAATTGTATTTGGTGCCAGGTCTTTCCCTTTAGGTTTTACCCCAACAATGTTTTCATTAGTTTCGCTCACTCTCGAAATCAAGCATTTTACAGCAGGTTGGAGCAGCCTGTATCTCAGCACAGGAATAAGGTAGGGAAGAATTCTAAGGATCATTTTGACTGCCTCCAGAAGTTAGATCAGATGGCAAATTGTATTTGGTGCTAGGTCTTTCCCTTTAGGTTTTACCCCAACAATGTTTTCATTAGTTTCGCTCACTCTCGAAATCAAGCATTTTACAGCAGGTTGGAGCAGCCTGTATCTCAGCACAGGAATAAGGCAGGGAAGAATTCTAAGGATCATTTTGACTGCCTCCAGAAGTTAGATCAGATGGCAAATTGGATTTGGTGCTAGGTCTTTCCCTTTAGGTTTTACCCCAACAATGTTTTCATTAGTTTCGCTCACTCTCGAAATCAAGCATTTTACAGCAGGTTGGAGCAGCCTGTATCTCAGCACAGGAATAAGGTAGGGAAGAATTCAAATACTCATTTTGACTGCTTCCAGAAGTTAGATCAGATGGCAAATTGTATTTGGTGCTAGGTCTTTCCCTTTAGGTTTTACCCCAACAATGTTTTCATTAGTTTCGCTCACTCTCGAAATCAAGCATTTTACAGCAGGTTGGAGCAGCCTGTATCTCAGCACAGGAATAAGGTAGGGAAGAATTCTAAGGATCATTTTGACTGCCTCCAGAAGTTAGATCAGATGGCAAATTGTATTTGGTGCTAGGTCTTTCCCTTTAGGTTTTACCCCAACAATGTTTTCATTAGTTTCGCTCACTCTCGAAATCAAGCATTTTACAGCAGGTTGGAGCAGCCTGTATCTCAGCACAGGAATAAGGTAGGGAAGAATTCAAATACTCATTTTGACTGCCTCCAGAAGTTAGATCAGATGGCAAATTGTATTTGGTGCTAGGTCTTTCCCTTTAGGTTTTACCCCAACAATGTTTTCATTAGTTTCGCTCACTCTCGAAATCAAGCATTTTACAGCAGGTTGGAGCAGCCTGTATCTCAGCACAGGAATAAGGTAGGGAAGAATTCTAAGGATCATTTTGACTGCCTCCAGAAGTTAGATCAGATGGCCAATGCAATTTGGTGCTAGGCCTTTCCCTTTAGGTTTTACCCCAACAATGTTTTCATTAGTTTCGCTCACTCTCGAAATCAAGCATTTTACAGCAGGTTGGAGCAGCCTGTATCTCAGCACAGGAATAAGGTAGGGAAGAATTCTAAGGCTCATTTTGACTGCCTCCAGAAGTTAGATCAGATGGCAAATTGGATTTGGTGCTAGGTCTTTCCCTTTAGGTTTTACCCCAACAATGTTTTCATTAGTTTCGATCACTCTCGAAATCAAGCATTTTACAGCAGGTTGGAGCAGCCTGTATCTCAGCACAGGAATAAGGTAGGGAAGAATTCAAATACTCATTTTGACTGCCTCCAGAAGTTAGATCAGATGGCAAATTGTATTTGGTGCCAGGTCTTTCCCTTTAGGTTTTACCCCAACAATGTTTTCATTAGTTTCGCTCACTCTCGAAATCAAGCATTTTACAGCAGGTTGGAGCAGCCTGTATCTCAGCACAGGAATAAGGTAGGGAAGAATTCAAATACTCATTTTGACTGCCTCCAGAAGTTAGATCAGATGGCCAATGCAATTTGGTGCTAGACCTTTCCCTTTAGGTTTTACCCCAACAATGTTTTCATTAGTTTCGCTCACTCTCGAAATCAAGCATTTTACAGCAGGTTAGAGCAGCCTGTATCTCAGCACAGGAATAAGGTAGGGAAGAATTCAAATACTCATTTTGACTGATTCCAGAATTTAGATCAGATGGCAAATTGTATTTGGTGCTAGGTCTTTCCCTTTAGGTTTTACCCCAACAATGTTTTCATTAGTTTCGCTCACTCTCGAAATCAAGCATTTTACAGCAGGTTGGAGCAGCCTGTATCTCAGCACAGGAATAAGGTAGGGAAGAATTCAAATACTCATTTTGACTGCCTCCAGAAGTTAGATCAGATGGCAAATTGGATTTGGTGCTAGGTCTTTCCCTTTAGGTTTTACCCCAACAATGTTTTCATTAGTTTCGCTCACTCTCGAAATCAAGCATTTTACAGCAGGTTGGAGCAGCCTGTATCTCAGCACAGGAATAAGGTAGGGAAGAATTCTAAGGATCATTTTGACTGCCTCCAGAAGTTAGATCAGATGGCAAATTGTATTTGGTGCCAGGTCTTTCCCTTTAGGTTTTACCCCAACAATGTTTTCATTAGTTTCGCTCACTCTCGAAATCAAGCATTTTACAGCAGGTTGGAGCAGCCTGTATCTCAGCACAGGAATAAGGTAGGGAAGAATTCTAAGGATCATTTTGACTGCCTCCAGAAGTTAGATCAGATGGCAAATTGTATTTGGTGCTAGGTCTTTCCCTTTAGGTTTTACCCCAACAATGTTTTCATTAGTTTCGCTCACTCTCGAAATCAAGCATTTTACAGCAGGTTGGAGCAGCCTGTATCTCAGCACAGGAATAAGGTAGGGAAGAATTCTAAGGATCATTTTGACTGCCTCCAGAAGTTAGATCAGATGGCAAATTGGATTTGGTGCTAGGTCTTTCCCTTTAGGTTTTACCCCAACAATGTTTTCATTAGTTTCGCTCACTCTCGAAATCAAGCATTTTACAGCAGGTTGGAGCAGCCTGTATCTCAGCACAGGAATAAGGTAGGGAAGAATTCTAAGGATCATTTTGACTGCCTCCAGAAGTTAGATCAGATGGCAAATTGTATTTGGTGCTAGGTCTTTCCCTTTAGGTTTTACCCCAACAATGTTTTCATTAGTTTCGCTCACTCTCGAAATCAAGCATTTTACAGCAGGTTGGAGCAGCCTGTATCTCAGCACAGGAATAAGGTAGGGAAGAATTCTAAGGATCATTTTGACTGCCTCCAGAAGTTAGATCAGATGGCCAATGCAATTTGGTGCTAGGCCTTTCCCTTTAGGTTTTACCCCAACAATGTTTTCATTAGTTTCGCTCACTCTCGAAATCAAGCATTTTACAGCAGGTTGGAGCAGCCTGTATCTCAGCACAGGAATAAGGTAGGGAAGAATTCAAATACTCATTTTGACTGCCTCCAGAAGTTAGATCAGATGGCAAACTGTATTTGGTGCTAGGTCTTTCCCTTTAGGTTTTACCCCAACAATGTTTTCATCAGTTTCGCTCACTCTCGAAATCAAGCATTTTACAGCAGGTTGGAGCAGCCTGTATCTCAGCACAGGAATAAGGTAGGGAAGAATTCTAAGGATCATTTTGACTGCCTCCAGAAGTTAGATCAGATGGCAAATTGGATTTGGTGCTAGGTCTTTCCCTTTAGGTTTTACCCCAACAATGTTTTCATTAGTTTCGCTCACTCTCGAAATCAAGCATTTTACAGCAGGTTGGAGCAGCCTGTATCTCAGCACAGGAATAAGGTAGGGAAGAATTCTAAGGATCATTTTGACTGCCTCCAAAAGTTAGATCAGATGGCAAATTGTATTTGGTGCCAGGTCTTTCCCTTTAGGTTTTACCCCAACAATGTTTTCATTAGTTTCGCTCACTCTCGAAATCAAGCATTTTACAGCAGGTTGGAGCAGCCTGTATCTCAGCACAGGAATAAGGTAGGGAAGAATTCTAAGGATCATTTTGACTGCCTCCAGAAGTTAGATCAGATGGCCAATGCAATTTGGTGCTAGGTCTTTCCCTTTAGGTTTTACCCCAACAATGTTTTCATTAGTTTCGATCACTCTCGAAATCAAGCATTTTACAGCAGGTTGGAGCAGCCTGTATCTCAGCACAGGAATAAGGTAGGGAAGAATTCAAATACTCATTTTGACTGCTTCCAGAAGTTAGCTCAGATGGCAAATTGTATTTTGTGCTAGGTCTTTCCCTTTAGGTTTTACCCCAACAATGTTTTCATTAGTTTCGCTCACTCTCGAAATCAAGCATTTTACAGCAGGTTGGAGCAGCCTGTATCTCAGCACAGGAATAAGGTAGGGAAGAATTCAAATACTCATTTTGACTGCTTCCACAAGTTAGATCAGATGGCAAATTGTATTTGGTGCTAGGTCTTTCCCTTTAGGTTTTACCCCAACAATGTTTTCATTAGTTTCGCTCACTCTCGAAATCAAGCATTTTACAGCAGGTTGGAGCAGCCTGTATCTCAGCACAGGAATAAGGTAGGGAAGAATTCTAAGGATCATTTTGACTGCCTCCAGAAGTTAGATCAGATGGCCAATGCAATTTGGTGCTAGGCCTTTCCCTTTAGGTTTTACCCCAACAATGTTTTCATTAGTTTCGCTCACTCTCGAAATCAAGCATTTTACAGCAGGTTGGAGCAGCCTGTATCTCAGCACAGGAATAAGGTAGGGAAGAATTCAAATACTCATTTTGACTGCCTCCAGAAGTTAGATCAGATGGCAAATTGTATTTGGTGCTAGGTCTTTCCCTTTAGGTTTTACCCCAACAATGTTTTCATTAGTTTCGCTCACTCTCGAAATCAAGCATTTTACAGCAGGTTGGAGCAGCCTGTATCTCAGCACAGGAATAAGGTAGGGAAGAATTCTAAGGATCATTTTGACTGCCTCCAGAAGTTAGATCAGATGGCCAATGCAATTTGGTGCTAGGTCTTTCCCTTTAGGTTTTACCCCAACAATGTTTTCATTAGTTACGCTCACTCTCGAAATCAAGCATTTTACAGCAGGTTGGAGCAGCCTGTATCTCAGCACAGGAATAAGGTAGGGAAGAATTCTAAGGATCATTTTGACTGCCTCCAGAAGTTAGATCAGATGGCCAATGCAATTTGGTGCTAGGTCTTTCCCTTTAGGTTTTACCCCAACAATGTTTTCATTAGTTTCGCTCACTCTCGAAATCAAGCATTTTACAGCAGGTTGGAGCAGCCTGTATCTCAGCACAGGAATAAGGTAGGGAAGAATTCTAAGGATCATTTTGACTGCCTCCAGAAGTTAGATCAGATGGCCAATGGAATTTGGTGCTAGGTCTTTCCCTTTAGGTTTTACCCCAACAATGTTTTCATTAGTTTCGCTCACTCTCGAAATCAAGCATTTTACAGCAGGTTGGAGCAGCCTGTATCTCAGCACAGGAATAAGGTAGGGAAGAATTCTAAGGATCATTTTGACTGCCTCCAGAAGTTAGATCAGATGGCAAATTGGATTTGGTGCTAGGTCTTTCCCTTTAGGTTTTACCCCAACAATGTTTTCATTAGTTTCGCTCACTCTCGAAATCAAGCATTTTACAGCAGGTTGGAGCAGCCTGTATCTCAGCACAGGAATAAGGTAGGGAAGAATTCTAAGGATCATTTTGACTGCCTCCAGAAGTTAGATCAGATGGCCAATGCAATTTGGTGCTAGGTCTTTCCCTTTAGGTTTTACCCCAACAATGTTTTCATTAGTTTCGCTCACTCTCGAAATCAAGCATTTTACAGCAGGTTGGAGCAGCCTGTATCTCAGCACAGGAATAAGGTAGGGAAGAATTCTAAGGATCATTTTGACTGCCTCCAGAAGTTAGATCAGATGGCCAATGCAATTTGGTGCTAGGTCTTTCCCTTTAGGTTTTACCCCAACAATGTTTTCATTAGTTTCGCTCACTCTCGAAATCAAGCATTTTACAGCAGGTTGGAGCAGCCTGTATCTCAGCACAGGAATAAGGTAGGGAAGAATTCAAATACTCATTTTGACTGCTTCCAGAAGTTAGATCAGATGGCAAATTGTATTTGGTGCTAGGTCTTTCCCTTTAGGTTTTACCCCAACAATGTTTTCATTAGTTTCGCTCACTCTCGAAATCAAGCATTTTACAGCAGGTTGGAGCAGCCTGTATCTCAGCACAGGAATAAGGTAGGGAAGAATTCAAATACTCATTTTGACTGCTTCCACAAGTTAGATCAGATGGCAAATTGTATTTGGTGCTAGGTCTTTCCCTTTAGGTTTTACCCCAACAATGTTTTCATTAGTTTCGCTCACTCTCGAAATCAAGCATTTTACAGCAGGTTGGAGCAGCCTGTATCTCAGCACAGGAATAAGGTAGGGAAGAATTCAAATACTCATTTTGACTGCCTCCAGAAGTTAGATCAGATGGCAAACTGTATTTGGTGCTAGGCCTTTCCCTTTAGGTTTTACCCCAACAATGTTTTCATTAGTATCGATCACTCTCGAAATCAAGCATTTTACAGCAGGTTGGAGCAGCCTGTATCTCAGCACAGGAATAAGGTAGGGAAGAATTCTAAGGATCATTTTGACTGCCTCCAGAAGTTAGATCAGATGGCAAATTGTATTTGGTGCTAGGTCTTTCCCTTTAGGTTTTACCCCAACAATGTTTTCATTAGTTTCGCTCACTCTCGAAATCAAGCATTTTACAGCAGGTTGGAGCAGCCTGTATCTCAGCACAGGAATAAGGTAGGGAAGAATTCTAAGGATCATTTTGACTGCCTCCAGAAGTTAGATCAGATGGCCAATGCAATTTGGTGCTAGGTCTTTCCCTTTAGGTTTTACCCCAACAATGTTTTCATTAGTTTCGCTCACTCTCGAAATCAAGCATTTTACAGCAGGTTGGAGCAGCCTGTATCTCAGCACAGGAATAAGGTAGGGAAGAATTCAAATACTCATTTTGACTGCCTCCAGAAGTTAGATCAGATGGCAAACTGTATTTGGTGCTAGGTCTTTCCCTTTAGGTTTTACCCCAACAATGTTTTCATTAGTATCGATCACTCTCGAAATCAAGCATTTTACAGCAGGTTGGAGCAGCCTGTATCTCAGCACAGGAATAAGGTAGGGAAGAATTCTAAGGATCATTTTGACTGCCTCCAGAAGTTAGATCAGATGGCAAATTGGATTTGGTGCTAGGTCTTTCCCTTTAGGTTTTACCCCAACAATGTTTTCATTAGTTTCGCTCACTCTCGAAATCAAGCATTTTACAGCAGGTTGGAGCAGCCTGTATCTCAGCACAGGAATAAGGTAGGGAAGAATTCTAAGGATCATTTTGACTGCCTCCAGAAGTTAGATCAGATGGCAAATTGGATTTGGTGCTAGGTCTTTCCCTTTAGGTTTTACCCCAACAATGTTTTCATTAGTTTCGCTCACTCTCGAAATCAAGCATTTTACAGCAGGTTGGAGCAGCCTGTATCTCAGCACAGGAATAAGGTAGGGAAGAATTCTAAGGATCATTTAGACTGCCTCCAGAAGTTAGATCAGATGGCCAATGCAATTTGGTGCTAGGTCTTTCCCTTTAGGTTTTACCCCAACAATGTTTTCATTAGTTTCGCTCACTCTCGAAATCAAGCATTTTACAGCAGGTTGGAGCAGCCTGTATCTCAGCACAGGAATAAGGTAGGGAAGAATTCAAATACTCATTTTGACTGCCTCCAGAAGTTAGATCAGATGGCAAATTGTATTTGGTGCTAGGTCTTTCCCTTTAGGTTTTACCCCAACAATGTTTTCATTAGTTTCGCTCACTCTCGAAATCAAGCATTTTACAGCAGGTTGGAGCAGCCTGTATCTCAGCACAGGAATAAGGTAGGGAAGAATTCAAATACTCATTTTGACTGCTTCCAGAAGTTAGATCAGATGGCAAATTGTATTTGGTGCTAGGTCTTTCCCTTTAGGTTTTACCCCAACAATGTTTTCATTAGTTTCGCTCACTCTCGAAATCAAGCATTTTACAGCAGGTTGGAGCAGCCTGTATCTCAGCACAGGAATAAGGTAGGGAAGAATTCAAATACTCATTTTGACTGCTTCCACAAGTTAGATCAGATGGCAAATTGTATTTGGTGCTAGGTCTTTCCCTTTAGGTTTTACCCCAACAATGTTTTCATTAGTTTCGCTCACTCTCGAAATCAAGCATTTTACAGCAGGTTGGAGCAGCCTGTATCTCAGCACAGGAATAAGGTAGGGAAGAATTCTAAGGATCATTTTGACTGCCTCCAGAAGTTAGATCAGATGGCCAATGCAATTTGGTGCTAGGCCTTTCCCTTTAGGTTTTACCCCAACAATGTTTTCATTAGTTTCGCTCACTCTCGAAATCAAGCATTTTACAGCAGGTTGGAGCAGCCTGTATCTCAGCACAGGAATAAGGTAGGGAAGAATTCAAATACTCATTTTGACTGCCTCCAGAAGTTAGATCAGATGGCAAATTGTATTTGGTGCTAGGTCTTTCCCTTTAGGTTTTACCCCAACAATGTTTTCATTAGTTTCGCTCACTCTCGAAATCAAGCATTTTACAGCAGGTTGGAGCAGCCTGTATCTCAGCACAGGAATAAGGTAGGGAAGAATTCTAAGGATCATTTTGACTGCCTCCAGAAGTTAGATCAGATGGCAAATTGGATTTGGTGCTAGGTCTTTCCCTTTAGGTTTTACCCCAACAATGTTTTCATTAGTTTCGCTCACTCTCGAAATCAAGCATTTTACAGCAGGTTGGAGCAGCCTGTATCTCAGCACAGGAATAAGGTAGGGAAGAATTCTAAGGATCATTTTGACTGCCTCCAGAAGTTAGATCAGATGGCCAATGCAATTTGGTGCTAGGTCTTTCCCTTTAGGTTTTACCCCAACAATGTTTTCATTAGTTTCGCTCACTCTCGAAATCAAGCATTTTACAGCAGGTTGGAGCAGCCTGTATCTCAGCACAGGAATAAGGTAGGGAAGAATTCAAATACTCATTTTGACTGCCTCCAGAAGTTAGATCAGATGGCAAACTGTATTTGGTGCTAGGTCTTTCCCTTTAGGTTTTACCCCAACAATGTTTTCATTAGTTTCGCTCACTCTCGAAATCAAGCATTTTACAGCAGGTTGGAGCAGCCTGTATCTCAGCACAGGAATAAGGTAGGGAAGAATTCTAAGGATCATTTTGACTGCCTCCAGAAGTTAGATCAGATGGCAAATTGTATTTGGTACTAGGTCTTTCCCTTTAGGTTTTACCCCAACAATGTTTTCATTAGTTTCGCTCACTCTCGAAATCAAGCATTTTACAGCAGGTTGGAGCAGCCTGTATCTCAGCACAGGAATAAGGTAGGGAAGAATTCTAAGGATCATTTTGACTGCCTCCAGAAGTTAGATCAGATGGCAAATTGTATTTGGTGCTAGGTCTTTCCCTTTAGGTTTTACCCCAACAATGTTTTCATTAGTTTCGCTCACTCTCGAAATCAAGCATTTTACAGCAGGTTGGAGCAGCCTGTATCTCAGCACAGGAATAAGGTAGGGAAGAATTCAAATACTCATTTTGACTGCCTCCAGAAGTTAGACCAGATGGCCAATGCAATTTGGTGCTAGGCCTTTCCCTTTAGGTTTTACCCCAACAATGTTTTCATTAGTTTCGCTCACTCTCGAAATCAAGCATTTTACAGCAGGTTGGAGCAGCCTGTATCTCAGCACAGGAATAAGGTAGGGAAGAATTCAAATACTCATTTTGACTGCCTCCAGAAGTTAGATCAGATGGCAAATTGTATTTGGTGCTAGGTCTTTCCCTTTAGGTTTTACCCCAACAATGTTTTCATTAGTTTCGATCACTCTCGAAATCAAGCATTTTACAGCAGGTTGGAGCAGCCTGTATCTCAGCACAGGAATAAGGTAGGGAAGAATTCTAAGGATCATTTTGACTGCCTCCAGAAGTTAGATCAGATGGCCATTGAAATTTGGTGCTAGGTCTTTCCCTTTAGGTTTTACCCCAACAATGTTTTCATTAGTTTCGCTCACTCTCGAAATCAAGCATTTTACAGCAGGTTGGAGCAGCCTGTATCTCAGCACAGGAATAAGGTAGGGAAGAATTCTAAGGATCATTTTGACTGCCTCCAGAAGTTAGATCAGATGGCAAATTGTATTTGGTGCCAGGTCTTTCCCTTTTGGTTTTAACCCTAACAATGTTTTCATTAGTTTCGCTCACTCTCGAAATCAAGCATTTTAAAGCAGGTTGGAGCAGCCTGTATCTCAGCACAGGAATAAGGTAGGGAAGAATTCTAAGGATCATTTTGACTGCCTCCAGAAGTTAGATCAGATGGCCAAGGCAATTTGGTGCTAGGTCTTTCCCTTTAGGTTTTACCCCAACAATGTTTTCATTAGTTTCGATCACTCTCGAAATCAAGCATTTTACAGCAGGTTGGAGCAGCCTGTATCTCACCACAGGAATAAGGTAGGGAAGAATTCTAAGGATCATTTTGACTGCCTCCAGAAGTTAGATCAGATGGCAAATTGTATTTGGTGCTAGGTCTTTCCCTTTAGGTTTTACCCCAACAATGTTTTCATTAGTTTCGCTCACTCTCGAAATCAAGCATTTTACAGCAGGTTGGAGCAGCCTGTATCTCAGCACAGGAATAAGGTAGGGAAGAATTCTAAGGATCATTTTGACTGCCTCCAGAAGTTAGATCAGATGGCAAATTGGATTTGGTGCTAGGTCTTTCCCTTTAGGTTTTACCCCAACAATGTTTTCATTAGTTTCGCTCACTCTCGAAATCAAGCATTTTACAGCAGGTTGGAGCAGCCTGTATCTCAGCACAGGAATAAGGTAGGGAAGAATTCTAAGGATCATTTTGACTGCCTCCAGAAGTTAGATCAGATGGCCAATGCAATTTGGTGCTAGTTCTTTCCCTTTAGGTTTTACCCCAAGAATGTTTTCATTAGTTTCGATCACTCTCGAAATCAAGCATTTTACAGCAGGTTGGAGCAGCCTGTATCTCAGCACAGGAATAAGGTAGGGAAGAATTCTAAGGATCATTTTGACTGCCTCCAGAAGTTAGATCAGCTGGCAAATTGGATTTGGTGCTAGGTCTTTCCCTTTAGGTTTTACCCCAACAATGTTTTCATTAGTTTCGCTCACTCTCGAAATCAAGCATTTTACAGCAGGTTGGAGCAGCCTGTATCTCAGCACAGGAATAAGGTAGGGAAGAATTCAAATACTCATTTTGACTGCCTTCAGAAGTTAGATCAGATGGCAAATTGTATTTGGTGCTAGGTCTTTCCCTTTAGGTTTTACCCCAACAATGTTTTCATTAGTTTCGCTCACTCTCGAAATCAAGCATTTTACAGCAGGTTGGAGCAGCCTGTATCTCAGCACAGGAATAAGGTAGGGAAGAATTCTAAGGATCATTTTGACTGCCTCCAGAAGTTAGATCAGATGGCAAATTGTATTTGGTGCTAGGCCTTTCCCTTTAGGTTTTACCCCATCAATGTTTTCATTAGTTTCAATCACTCTCGAAATCAAGCATTTTACAGCAGGTTGGAGCAGCCTGTATCTCAGCACAGGAATAAGGTAGGGAAGAATTCTAAGGATCATTTTGACTGCCTCCAGAAGTTAGATCAGATGGTCAATGCAATTTGGTGCTAGACCGTTCCCTTTAGGTTTACCCCAACAATGTTTTCATTAGTTTCGCTCACTCTCGAAATCAAGCATTTTACAGCAGGTTGGAGCAGCCTGTATCTCAGCACAGGAATAAGGTAGGGAAGAATTCTAAGGACCATTTTGACTGCCTCCAGAAGTTAGATCAGATGGCCAATGCAATTTGGTGCTAGGTCTTTCCCTTTAGGTTTTACCCCAACAATGTTTTCATTAGTTTCGATCACTCTTGAAATCAAGCATTTTACAGCAGGTTGGAGCAGCCTGTATCTCAGCAGAGGAATAAGGTAGGGAAGAATTCAAATACTCATTTTGACTGCCTCCAGAAGTTAGATCAGATGGCAAATTGTATTTGGTGCTAGGTCTTTCCCTTTAGGTTTTACCCCAACAATGTTTTCATTAGTTTCGCTCACTCTCGAAATCAAGCATTTTACAGCAGGTTGGAGCAGCCTGTATCTCAGCACAGGAATAAGGTAGGGAAGAATTCAAATACTCATTTTGACTGCCTCCAGAAGTTAGATCAGATGGCCAATGCAATTTGGTGCTAGGCCTTTCCCTTTAGGTTTTACCCCAACAATGTTTTCATTAGTTTCGCTCACTCTCGAAATCAAGCATTTTACAGCAGGTTGGAGCAGCCTGTATCTCAGCACAGGAATAAGGTAGGGAAGAATTCTAAGGATCATTTTGACTGCCTCCAGAAGTTAGATCAGATGGCCTATGCAATTTGGTGCTAGACCTTTCCCTTTAGGTTTTACCCCAACAATGTTTTCATTAGTTTCGCTCACTCTCGAAATCAAGCATTTTAAAGCAGGTTGGAGCAGCCTGTATCTCAGCACAGGAATAAGGTAGGGAAGAATTCTAAGGATCATTTTGACTGTCTCAAGAAGTTGGATCAGACTGCCAATGCAATTTGGTGCTAGGTCTTTCCCTTTAGGTTTTACCCCAACAATGTTTTCATTAGTTTCGATCACTCTCGAAATCAAGCATTTTACAGCAGGTTGGAGCAGCCTGTATCTCAGCACAGGAATAAGGTAGGGAAGAATTCAAATACTCATTTTGACTGCTTCCAGAAGTTAGATCAGATGGCAAATTGTATTTGGTGCCAGGTCTTTCCCTTTAGGTTTTACCCCAACAATGTTTTCATTAGTTTCGATCACTCTCGAAATCAAGCATTTTACAGCAGGTTGGAGCAGCCTGTATCTCAGCACAGGAATAAGGTAGGGAAGAATTCAAATACTCATTTTGACTGCCTCCAAAAGTTAGATCAGATGGCAAATTGTATTTGGTGCTAGGTCTTTCCCTTTAGGTTTTACCCCAACAATGTTTTCATTAGTTTCGCTCACTCTCGAAATCAAGCATTTTACAGCAGGTTGGAGCAGCCTGTATCTCAGCACAGGAATAAGGTAGGGAAGAATTCTAAGGATCATTTTGACTGCCTCCAGAAGTTAGATCAGATGGCAAATTGGATTTGGTGCTAGGTCTTTCCCTTTAGGTTTTACCCCAACAATGTTTTCATTAGTTTCGCTCACTCTCGAAATCAAGCATTTTACAGCAGGTTGGAGCAGCCTGTATCTCAGCACAGGAATAAGGTAGGGAAGAATTCTAAGGATCATTTTGACTGCCTCCAGAAGTTAGATCAGATGGCAAATTGTATTTGGTGCTAGGTCTTTCCCTTTAGGTTTTACCCCAACAATGTTTTCGTTAGTTTCGCTCACTCTCGAAATCAAGCATTTTACAGCAGGTTGGAGCAGCCTGTATCTCAGCACAGGAATAAGGTAGGGAAGAATTCTAAGGATCATTTTGACTGCCTCCAGAAGTTAGATCAGATGGCCAATGCAATTTGGTGCTAGGTCTTTCCCTTTAGGTTTTACCCCAACAATGTTTTCATTAGTTTCGCTCACTCTCGAAATCAAGCATTTTACAGCAGGTTGGAGCAGCCTGTATCTCAGCACAGGAATAAGGTAGGGAAGAATTCTAAGGATCATTTTGACTGCCTCCAGAAGTTAGATCAGAGGGCAAATTGTATTTGGTGCCAGGTCTTTCCCTTTAGGTTTTACCCCAACAATGTTTTCATTAGTTTCGCTCACTCTCGAAATCAAGCATTTTACAGCAGGTTGGAGCAGCCTGTATCTCAGCACAGGAATAAGGTAGGGAAGAATTCAAATACTCATTTTGACTGCCTCCAGAAGTTAGATCAGATGGCCAATGCAATTTGGTGCTAGGTCTTTCCCTTTAGGTTTTACCCCAACAATGTTTTCATTAGTTTCGCTCACTCTCGAAATCAAGCATTTTACAGCAGGTTGGAGCAGCCTGTATCTCAGCACAGGAATAAGGTAGGGAAGAATTCTAAGGATCATTTTGACTGCCTCCAGAAGTTAGATCAGATGGCAAATTGTATTTGGTGCCAGGTCTTTCCCTTTAGGTTTTACCCCAACAATGTTTTCATTAGTTTCGCTCACTCTCGAAATCAAGCATTTTACAGCAGGTTGGAGCAGCCTGTATCTCAGCACAGGAATAAGGTAGGGAAGAATTCTAAGGATCATTTTGACTGCCTCCAGAAGTTAGATCAGATGGCCAATGGAATTTGGTGCTAGGTCTTTCCCTTTAGGTTTTACCCCAACAATGTTTTCATTAGTTTCGCTCACTCTCGAAATCAAGCATTTTACAGCAGGTTGGAGCAGCCTGTATCTCAGCACAGGAATAAGGTAGGGAAGAATTCTAAGGATCATTTTGACTGCCTCCAGAAGTTAGATCAGATGGCAAATTGGATTTGGTGCTAGGTCTTTCCCTTTAGGTTTTACCCCAACAATGTTTTCATTAGTTTCGCTCACTCTCGAAATCAAGCATTTTACAGCAGGTTGGAGCAGCCTGTATCTCAGCACAGGAATAAGGTAGGGAAGAATTCAAATACTCATTTTGACTGCCTCCAGAAGTTAGACCAGATGGCCAATGCAATTTGGTGCTAGGCCTTTCCCTTTAGGTTTTACCCCAACAATGTTTTCATTAGTTTCGCTCACTCTCGAAATCAAGCATTTTACAGCAGGTTGGAGCAGCCTGTATCTCAGCACAGGAATAAGGTAGGGAAGAATTCAAATACTCATTTTGACTGCCTCCAGAAGTTAGATCAGATGGCAAATTGTATTTGGTGCTAGGTCTTTCCCTTTAGGTTTTACCCCAACAATGTTTTCATTAGTTTCGCTCACTCTCGAAATCAAGCATTTTACAGCAGGTTGGAGCAGCCTGTATCTCAGCACAGGAATAAGGTAGGGAAGAATTCTAAGGATCATTTTGACTGCCTCCAGAAGTTAGATCAGATGGCCATTGAAATTTGGTGCTAGGTCTTTCCCTTTAGGTTTTACCCCAACAATGTTTTCATTAGTTTCGCTCACTCTCGAAATCAAGCATTTTACAGCAGGTTGGAGCAGCCTGTATCTCAGCACAGGAATAAGGTAGGGAAGAATTCTAAGGATCATTTTGACTGCCTCCAGAAGTTAGATCAGATGGCAAATTGTATTTGGTGCCAGGTCTTTCCCTTTTGGTTTTAACCCTAACAATGTTTTCATTAGTTTCGCTCACTCTCGAAATCAAGCATTTTAAAGCAGGTTGGAGCAGCCTGTATCTCAGCACAGGAATAAGGTAGGGAAGAATTCTAAGGATCATTTTGACTGCCTCCAGAAGTTAGATCAGATGGCCAAGGCAATTTGGTGCTAGGTCTTTCCCTTTAGGTTTTACCCCAACAATGTTTTCATTAGTTTCGATCACTCTCGAAATCAAGCATTTTACAGCAGGTTGGAGCAGCCTGTATCTCAGCACAGGAATAAGGTAGGGAAGAATTCTAAGGATCATTTTGACTGCCTCCAGAAGTTAGATCAGATGGCAAATTGTATTTGGTGCTAGGTCTTTCCCTTTAGGTTTTACCCCAACAATGTTTTCATTAGTTTCGCTCACTCTCGAAATCAAGCATTTTACAGCAGGTTGGAGCAGCCTGTATCTCAGCACAGGAATAAGGTAGGGAAGAATTCTAAGGATCATTTTGACTGCCTCCAGAAGTTAGATCAGATGGCAAATTGGATTTGGTGCTAGGTCTTTCCCTTTAGGTTTTACCCCAACAATGTTTTCATTAGTTTCGCTCACTCTCGAAATCAAGCATTTTACAGCAGGTTGGAGCAGCCTGTATCTCAGCACAGGAATAAGGTAGGGAAGAATTCTAAGGATCATTTTGACTGCCTCCAGAAGTTAGATCAGATGGCCAATGCAATTTGGTGCTAGTTCTTTCCCTTTAGGTTTTACCCCAAGAATGTTTTCATTAGTTTCGATCACTCTCGAAATCAAGCATTTTACAGCAGGTTGGAGCAGCCTGTATCTCAGCACAGGAATAAGGTAGGGAAGAATTCTAAGGATCATTTTGACTGCCTCCAGAAGTTAGATCAGATGGCAAATTGGATTTGGTGCTAGGTCTTTCCCTTTAGGTTTTACCCCAACAATGTTTTCATTAGTTTCGCTCACTCTCGAAATCAAGCATTTTACAGCAGGTTGGAGCAGCCTGTATCTCAGCACAGGAATAAGGTAGGGAAGAATTCAAATACTCATTTTGACTGCCTTCAGAAGTTAGATCAGATGGCAAATTGTATTTGGTGCTAGGTCTTTCCCTTTAGGTTTTACCCCAACAATGTTTTCATTAGTTTCGCTCACTCTCGAAATCAAGCATTTTACAGCAGGTTGGAGCAGCCTGTATCTCAGCACAGGAATAAGGTAGGGAAGAATTCTAAGGATCATTTTGACTGCCTCCAGAAGTTAGATCAGATGGCAAATTGTATTTGGTGCTAGGCCTTTCCCTTTAGGTTTTACCCCATCAATGTTTTCATTAGTTTCAATCACTCTCGAAATCAAGCATTTTACAGCAGGTTGGAGCAGCCTGTATCTCAGCACAGGAATAAGGTAGGGAAGAATTCTAAGGATCATTTTGACTGCCTCCAGAAGTTAGATCAGATGGTCAATGCAATTTGGTGCTAGGTCTTTCCCTTTAGGTTTACCCCAACAATGTTTTCATTAGTTTCGCTCACTCTCGAAATCAAGCATTTTACAGCAGGTTGGAGCAGCCTGTATCTCAGCACAGGAATAAGGTAGGGAAGAATTCTCAGGACCATTTTGACTGCCTCCAGAAGTTAGATCAGATGGCCAATGCAATTTGGTGCTAGGTCTTTCCCTTTAGGTTTTACCCCAACAATGTTTTCATTAGTTTCGATCACTCTTGAAATCAAGCATTTTACAGCAGGTTGGAGCAGCCTGTATCTCAGCAGAGGAATAAGGTAGGGAAGAATTCAAATACTCATTTTGACTGCCTCCAGAAGTTAGATCAGATGGCAAATTGTATTTGGTGCTAGGTCTTTCCCTTTAGGTTTTACCCCAACAATGTTTTCATTAGTTTCGCTCACTCTCGAAATCAAGCATTTTACAGCAGGTTGGAGCAGCCTGTATCTCAGCACAGGAATAAGGTAGGGAAGAATTCAAATACTCATTTTGACTGCCTCCAGAAGTTAGATCAGATGGCCAATGCAATTTGGTGCTAGGCCTTTCCCTTTAGGTTTTACCCCAACAATGTTTTCATTAGTTTCGCTCACTCTCGAAATCAAGCATTTTACAGCAGGTTGGAGCAGCCTGTATCTCAGCACAGGAATAAGGTAGGGAAGAATTCAAATACTCATTTTGACTGCCTCCAGAAGTTAGATCAGATGGCCTATGCAATTTGGTGCTAGGCCTTTCCCTTTAGGTTTTACCCCAACAATGTTTTCATTAGTTTCGCTCACTCTCGAAATCAAGCATTTTAAAGCAGGTTGGAGCAGCCTGTATCTCAGCACAGGAATAAGGTAGGGAAGAATTCTAAGGATCATTTTGACTGTCTCAAGAAGTTGGATCAGACTGCCAATGCAATTTGGTGCTAGGTCTTTCCCTTTAGGTTTTACCCCAACAATGTTTTCATTAGTTTCGATCACTCTCGAAATCAAGCATTTTACAGCAGGTTGGAGCAGCCTGTATCTCAGCACAGGAATAAGGTAGGGAAGAATTCAAATACTCATTTTGACTGCTTCCAGAAGTTAGATCAGATGGCAAATTGTATTTGGTGCCAGGTCTTTCCCTTTAGGTTTTACCCCAACAATGTTTTCATTAGTTTCGATCACTCTCGAAATCAAGCATTTTACAGCAGGTTGGAGCAGCCTGTATCTCAGCACAGGAATAAGGTAGGGAAGAATTCAAATACTCATTTTGACTGCCTCCAAAAGTTAGATCAGATGGCAAATTGTATTTGGTGCTAGGTCTTTCCCTTTAGGTTTTACCCCAACAATGTTTTCATTAGTTTCGCTCACTCTCGAAATCAAGCATTTTACAGCAGGTTGGAGCAGCCTGTATCTCAGCACAGGAATAAGGTAGGGAAGAATTCTAAGGATCATTTTGACTGCCTCCAGAAGTTAGATCAGATGGCAAATTGGATTTGGTGCTAGGTCTTTCCCTTTAGGTTTTACCCCAACAATGTTTTCATTAGTTTCGCTCACTCTCGAAATCAAGCATTTTACAGCAGGTTGGAGCAGCCTGTATCTCAGCACAGGAATAAGGTAGGGAAGAATTCTAAGGATCATTTTGACTGCCTCCAGAAGTTAGATCAGATGGCAAATTGTATTTGGTGCCAGGTCTTTCCCTTTAGGTTTTACCCCAACAATGTTTTCGTTAGTTTCGCTCACTCTCGAAATCAAGCATTTTACAGCAGGTTGGAGCAGCCTGTATCTCAGCACAGGAATAAGGTAGGGAAGAATTCTAAGGATCATTTTGACTGCCTCCAGAAGTTAGATCAGATGGCCAATGCAATTTGGTGCTAGGTCTTTCCCTTTAGGTTTTACCCCAACAATGTTTTCATTAGTTTCGCTCACTCTCGAAATCAAGCATTTTACAGCAGGTTGGAGCAGCCTGTATCTCAGCACAGGAATAAGGTAGGGAAGAATTCAAATACTCATTTTGACTGCTTCCAGAAGTTAGATCAGATGGCAAATTGTATTTGGTGCTAGGTCTTTCCCTTTAGGTTTTACCCCAACAATGTTTTCATTAGTTTCGCTCACTCTCGAAATCAAGCATTTTACAGCAGGTTGGAGCAGCCTGTATCTCAGCACAGGAATAAGGTAGGGAAGAATTCTAAGGATCATTTTGACTGCCTCCAGAAGTTAGATCAGATGGCAAATTGTATTTGGTGCCAGGTCTTTCCCTTTAGGTTTTACCCCAACAATGTTTTCATTAGTTTCGCTCACTCTCGAAATCAAGCATTTTACAGCAGGTTGGAGCAGCCTGTATCTCAGCACAGGAATAAGGTAGGGAAGAATTCTAAGGATCATTTTGACTACCTCCAGAAGTTAGATCAGATGGCCAATGCAATTTGGTGCTAGGTCTTTCCCTTTAGGTTTTACCCCAACAATGTTTTCATTAGTTTCGCTCACTCTCGAAATCAAGCATTTTACAGCAGGTTGGAGCAGCCTGTATCTCAGCACAGGAATAAGGTAGGGAAGAATTCTAAGGATCATTTTGACTGCCTCCAGAAGTTAGATCAGATGGCAAATTGTATTTGGTGCCAGGTCTTTCCCTTTAGGTTTTACCCCAACAATGTTTTCATTAGTTTCGCTCACTCTCGAAATCAAGCATTTTACAGCAGGTTGGAGCAGCCTGTATCTCAGCACAGGAATAAGGTAGGGAAGAATTCTAAGGATCATTTTGACTGCCTCCAGAAGTTAGATCAGATGGCCAATGGAATTTGGTGCTAGGTCTTTCCCTTTAGGTTTTACCCCAACAATGTTTTCATTAGTTTCGCTCACTCTCGAAATCAAGCATTTTACAGCAGGTTGGAGCAGCCTGTATCTCAGCACAGGAATAAGGTAGGGAAGAATTCTAAGGATCATTTTGACTGCCTCCAGAAGTTAGATCAGATGGCAAATTGGATTTGGTGCTAGGTCTTTCCCTTTAGGTTTTACCCCAACAATGTTTTCATTAGTTTCGCTCACTCTCGAAATCAAGCATTTTACAGCAGGTTGGAGCAGCCTGTATCTCAGCACAGGAATAAGGTAGGGAAGAATTCTAAGGATCATTTTGACTGCCTCCAGAAGTTAGATCAGATGGCAAATTGGATTTGGTGCCAGGTCTTTCCCTTTAGGTTTTACCCCAACAATGTTTTCATTAGTTTCGCTCACTCTCGAAATCAAGCATTTTACAGCAGGTTGGAGCAGCCTGTATCTCAGCACAGGAATAAGGTAGGGAAGAATTCTAAGGATCATTTTGACTGCCTCCAGAAGTTAGATCAGATGGCAAATTGTATTTGGTGCCAGGTCTTTCCCTTTAGGTTTTACCCCAACAATGTTTTCATTAGTTTCGCTCACTCTCGAAATCAAGCATTTTACAGCAGGTTGGAGCAGCCTGTATCTCAGCACAGGAATAAGGTAGGGAAGAATTCTAAGGATCATTTTGACTGCCTCCAGAAGTTAGATCAGATGGCCAATGCAATTTGGTGCTAGGTCTTTCCCTTTAGGTTTTACCCCAACAATGTTTTCATTAGTTTCGCTCACTCTTGAAATCAAGCATTTTACAGCAGGTTGGAGCAGCCTGTATCTCAGCACAGGAATAAGGAAGGGAAGAATTCAAATACTCATTTTGACTGCTTCCAGAAGTTAGACCAGATGGCCAATGCAATTTGGTGCTAGGCCTTTCCCTTTAGGTTTTACCCCAACAATGTTTTCATTAGTTTCGCTCACTCTCGAAATCAAGCATTTTACAGCAGGTTGGAGCAGCCTGTATCTCAGCACAGGAATAAGGTAGGGAAGAATTCAAATACTCATTTTGACTGCCTCCAGAAGTTAGATCAGATGGCAAATTGGATTTGGTGCTAGGTCTTTCCCTTTAGGTTTTACCCCAACAATGTTTTCATTAGTTTCGCTCACTCTCGAAATCAAGCATTTTACAGCAGGTTGGAGCAGCCTGTATCTCAGCACAGGAATAAGGTAGGGAAGAATTCAAATACTCATTTTGACTGCTTCCAGAAGTTAGATCAGATGGCAAATTGGATTTGGTGCTAGGTCTTTCCCTTTAGGTTTTACCCCAACAATGTTTTCATTAGTTTCGCTCACTCTCGAAATCAAGCATTTTACAGCAGGTTGGAGCAGCCTGTATCTCAGCACAGGAATAAGGTAGGGAAGAATTCAAAGGATCATTTTGACTGCCTCCAGAAGTTAGATCAGATGGCAAATTGGATTTGGTGCTAGGTCTTTCCCTTTAGGTTTTACCCCAACAATGTTTTCATTAGTTTCGCTCATTCTCGAAATCAAGCATTTTACAGCAGGTTGGAGCAGCCTGTATCTCAGCACAGGAATAAGGTAGGGAAGAATTCAAATACTCATTTTGACTGCTTCCAGAAGTTAGATCAGATGGCAAATTGGATTTGGTGCTAGGTCTTTCCCTTTAGGTTTTACCCCAACAATGTTTTCATTAGTTTCGCTCACTCTCGAAATCAAGCATTTTACAGCAGGTTGGAGCAGCCTGTATCTCAGCACAGGAATAAGGTAGGGAAGAATTCAAATACTCATTTTGACTGCCTCCAGAAGTTAGATCAGATGGCAAATTGTATTTGGTGCTAGGTCTTTCCCTTTAGGTTTTACCCCAACAATGTTTTCATTAGTTTCGCTCACTCTCGAAATCAAGCATTTTACAGCAGGTTGGAGCAGCCTGTATCTCAGCACAGGAATAAGGTAGGGAAGAATTCTAAGGATCATTTTGACTGCCTCCAGAAGTTAGATCAGATGGCCAATGCAATTTGGTGCTAGGCCTTTCCCTTTAGGTTTTACCCCAACAATGTTTTCATTAGTTTCGCTCACTCTCGAAATCAAGCATTTTACAGCAGGTTGGAGCAGCCTGTATCTCAGCACAGGAATAAGGTAGGGAAGAATTCTAAGGATCATTTTGACTGCCTCCAGAAGTTAGATCAGATGGCAAATTGGATTTGGTGCTAGGTCTTTCCCTTTAGGTTTTACCCCAACAATGTTTTCATTAGTTTCGCTCACTCTCGAAATCAAGCATTTTACAGCAGGTTGGAGCAGCCTGTATCTCAGCACAGGAATAAGGTAGGGAAGAATTCTAAGGATCATTTTGACTGCCTCCAGAAGTTAGATCAGATGGCCAATGCAATTTGGTGCTAGGTCTTTCCCTTTAGGTTTTACCCCAACAATGTTTTCATTAGTTTCGCTCACTCTCGAAATCAAGCATTTTACAGCAGGTTGGAGCAGCCTGTATCTCAGCACAGGAATAAGGTAGGGAAGAATTCTAAGGATCATTTTGACTGCCTCCAGAAGTTAGATCAGATGGCAAATTGGATTTGGTGCTAGGTCTTTCCCTTTAGGTTTTACCCCAACAATGTTTTCATTAGTTTCGCTCACTCTCGAAATCAAGCATTTTACAGCAGGTTGGAGCAGCCTGTATCTCAGCACAGGAATAAGGTAGGGAAGAATTCAAATACTCATTTTGACTGCCTCCAGAAGTTAGATCAGATGGCAAATTGGATTTGGTGCTAGGTCTTTCCCTTTAGGTTTTACCCCAACAATGTTTTCATTAGTTTCGCTCATTCTCGAAATCAAGCATTTTACAGCAGGTTGGAGCAGCCTGTATCTCAGCACAGGAATAAGGTAGGGAAGAATTCAAATACTCATTTTGACTGCTTCCAGAAGTTAGATCAGATGGCAAATTGTATTTGGTGCTAGGTCTTTCCCTTTAGGTTTTACCCCAACAATGTTTTCATTAGTTTGAATCACTCTCGAAATCAAGCATTTTACAGCAGGTTGGAGCAGCCTGTATCTCAGCACAGGAATAAGGTAGGGAAGAATTCAAATACTCATTTTGACTGCCTCCAGAAGTTAGATCAGATGGCAAATTGGATTTGGTGCTAGGTCTTTCCCTTTAGGTTTTACCCCAACAATGTTTTCATTAGTTTCGCTCACTCTCGAAATCAAGCATTTTACAGCAGGTTGGAGCAGCCTGTATCTCAGCACAGGAATAAGGTAGGGAAGAATTCTAAGGATCATTTTGACTGCCTCCAGAACTTAGATCAGATGGCAAATTGTATTTGGTGCTAGGCCTTTCCCTTTAGGTTTTACCCCATCAATGTTTTCATTAGTTTCAATCACTCTCGAAATCAAGCATTTTACAGCAGGTTGGAGCAGCCTGTATCTCAGCACAGGAATAAGGTAGGGAAGAATTCTAAGGATCATTTTGACTGCCTCCAGAAGTTAGATCAGATGGTCAATGCAATTTGGTGCTAGACCGTTCCCTTTAGGTTTACCCCAACAATGTTTTCATTAGTTTCGCTCACTCTCGAAATCAAGCATTTTACAGCAGGTTGGAGCAGCCTGTATCTCAGCACAGGAATAAGGTAGGGAAGAATTCTAAGGACCATTTTGACTGCCTCCAGAAGTTAGATCAGATGGCCAATGCAATTTGGTGCTAGGTCTTTCCCTTTAGGTTTTACCCCAACAATGTTTTCATTAGTTTCGATCACTCTTGAAATCAAGCATTTTACAGCAGGTTGGAGCAGCCTGTATCTCAGCAGAGGAATAAGGTAGGGAAGAATTCAAATACTCATTTTGACTGCCTCCAGAAGTTAGATCAGATGGCAAATTGTATTTGGTGCTAGGTCTTTCCCTTTAGGTTTTACCCCAACAATGTTTTCATTAGTTTCGCTCACTCTCGAAATCAAGCATTTTACAGCAGGTTGGAGCAGCCTGTATCTCAGCACAGGAATAAGGTAGGGAAGAATTCAAATACTCATTTTGACTGCCTCCAGAAGTTAGATCAGATGGCCTATGCAATTTGGTGCTAGGCCTTTCCCTTTAGGTTTTACCCCAACAATGTTTTCATTAGTTTCGCTCACTCTCGAAATCAAGCATTTTAAAGCAGGTTGGAGCAGCCTGTATCTCAGCACAGGAATAAGGTAGGGAAGAATTCTAAGGATCATTTTGACTGTCTCAAGAACTTGGATCAGACTGCCAATGCAATTTGGTGCTAGGTCTTTCCCTTTAGGTTTTACCCCAACAATGTTTTCATTAGTTTCGATCACTCTCGAAATCAAGCATTTTACAGCAGGTTGGAGCAGCCTGTATCTCAGCACAGGAATAAGGTAGGGAAGAATTCAAATACTCATTTTGACTGCTTCCAGAAGTTAGATCAGATGGCAAATTGTATTTGGTGCCAGGTCTTTCCCTTTAGGTTTTACCCCAACAATGTTTTCATTAGTTTCGCTCACTCTCGAAATCAAGCATTTTACAGCAGGTTGGAGCAGCCTGTATCTCAGCACAGGAATAAGGTAGGGAAGAATTCAAATACTCATTTTGACTGCCTCCAAAAGTTAGATCAGATGGCAAATTGTATTTGGTGCTAGGTCTTTCCCTTTAGGTTTTACCCCAACAATGTTTTCATTAGTTTCGCTCACTCTCGAAATCAAGCATTTTACAGCAGGTTGGAGCAGCCTGTATCTCAGCACAGGAATAAGGTAGGGAAGAATTCTAAGGATCATTTTGACTGCCTCCAGAAGTTAGATCAGATGGCAAATTGGATTTGGTGCTAGGTCTTTCCCTTTAGGTTTTACCCCAACAATGTTTTCATTAGTTTCGCTCACTCTCGAAATCAAGCATTTTACAGCAGGTTGGAGCAGCCTGTATCTCAGCACAGGAATAAGGTAGGGAAGAATTCTAAGGATCATTTTGACTGCCTCCAGAAGTTAGATCAGATGGCAAATTGTATTTGGTGCCAGGTCTTTCCCTTTAGGTTTTACCCCAACAATGTTTTCGTTAGTTTCGCTCACTCTCGAAATCAAGCATTTTACAGCAGGTTGGAGCAGCCTGTATCTCAGCACAGGAATAAGGTAGGGAAGAATTCTAAGGATCATTTTGACTGCCTCCAGAAGTTAGATCAGATGGCCAATGCAATTTGGTGCTAGGTCTTTCCCTTTAGGTTTTACCCCAACAATGTTTTCATTAGTTTCGCTCACTCTCGAAATCAAGCATTTTACAGCAGGTTGGAGCAGCCTGTATCTCAGCACAGGAATAAGGTAGGGAAGAATTCAAATACTCATTTTGACTGCTTCCAGAAGTTAGATCAGATGGCCAATGAAATTTGGTGCTAGGTCTTTCCCTTTAGGTTTTACCCCAACAATGTTTTCATTAGTTTCGCTCACTCTCGAAATCAAGCATTTTACAGCAGGTTGGAGCAGCCTGTATCTCAGCACAGGAATAAGGTAGGGAAGAATTCAAATACTCATTTTGACTGCTTCCAGAAGTTAGATCAGATGGCAAATTGGATTTGGTGCTAGGTCTTTCCCTTTAGGTTTTACCCCAACAATGTTTTCATTAGTTTCGCTCACTCTCGAAATCAAGCATTTTACAGCAGGTTGGAGCAGCCTGTATCTCAGCACAGGAATAAGGTAGGGAAGAATTCTAAGGATCATTTTGACTGCCTCCAGAAGTTAGATCAGATGGCAAATTGGATTTGGTGCTAGGTCTTTCCCTTTAGGTTTTACCCCAACAATGTTTTCATTAGTTTCGCTCACTCTCGAAATCAAGCATTTTACAGCAGGTTGGAGCAGCCTGTATCTCAGCACAGGAATAAGGTAGGGAAGAATTCTAAGGATCATTTTGACTGCCTCCAGAAGTTAGATCAGATGGCAAATTGGATTTGGTGCCAGGTCTTTCCCTTTAGGTTTTACCCCAACAATGTTTTCGTTAGTTTCGCTCACTCTCGAAATCAAGCATTTTACAGCAGGTTGGAGCAGCCTGTATCTCAGCACAGGAATAAGGTAGGGAAGAATTCTAAGGATCATTTTGACTGCCTCCAGAAGTTAGATCAGATGGCCAATGCAATTTGGTGCTAGGTCTTTCCCTTTAGGTTTTACCCCAACAATGTTTTCATTAGTTTCGATCACTCTCGAAATCAAGCATTTTACAGCAGGTTGGAGCAGCCTGTATCTCAGCACAGGAATAAGGTAGGGAAGAATTCAAATACTCATTTTGACTGCTTCCAGAAGTTAGATCAGATGGCCAATGAAATTTGGTGCTAGGTCTTTCCCTTTAGGTTTTACCCCAACAATGTTTTCATTAGTTTCGCTCACTCTCGAAATCAAGCATTTTACAGCAGGTTGGAGCAGCCTGTATCTCAGCACAGGAATAAGGTAGGGAAGAATTCTAAGGATCATTTTGACTGCCTCCAGAAGTTAGATCAGATGGCCAATGCAATTTGGTGCTAGGTCTTTCCCTTTAGGTTTTACCCCAACAATGTTTTCATTAGTTTCGCTCACTCTCGAAATCAAGCATTTTACAGCAGGTTGGAGCAGCCTGTATCTCAGCACAGGAATAAGGTAGGGAAGAATTCTAAGGATCATTTTGACTGCCTCCAGAAGTTAGATCAGATGGCAAATTGGATTTGGTGCTAGGTCTTTCCCTTTAGGTTTTACCCCAACAATGTTTTCATTAGTTTCGCTCACTCTCGAAATCAAGCATTTTACAGCAGGTTGGAGCAGCCTGTATCTCAGCACAGGAATAAGGTAGGGAAGAATTCTAAGGATCATTTTGACTGCCTCCAGAAGTTAGATCAGATGGCAAATTGTATTTGGTGCCAGGTCTTTCCCTTTAGGTTTTACCCCAACAATGTTTTCGTTAGTTTCGCTCATCCTCGAAATCAAGCATTTTACAGCAGGTTGGAGCAGCCTGTATCTCAGCACAGGAATAAGGTAGGGAAGAATTCTAAGGATCATTTTGACTGCCTCCAGAAGTTAGATCAGATGGCCAATGCAATTTGGTGCTAGGTCTTTCCCTTTAGGTTTTACCCCAACAATGTTTTCATTAGTTTCGATCACTCTCGAAATCAAGCATTTTACAGCAGGTTGGAGCAGCCTGTATCTCAGCACAGGAATAAGGTAGGGAAGAATTCAAATACTCATTTTGACTGCTTCCAGAAGTTAGATCAGATGGCAAATTGTATTTGGTGCTAGGTCTTTCCCTTTAGGTTTTACCCCAACAATGTTTTCATTAGTTTCGCTCACTCTCGAAATCAAGCATTTTACAGCAGGTTGGAGCAGCCTGTATCTCAGCACAGGAATAAGGTAGGGAAGAATTCTAAGGATCATTTTGACTGCCTCCAGAAGTTAGATCAGATGGTCAATGCAATTTGGTGCTAGACCGTTCCCTTTAGGTTTACCCCAACAATGTTTTCATTAGTTTTGCTCACTCTCGAAATCAAGCATTTTACAGCAGGTTGGAGCAGCCTGTATCTCAGCACAGGAATAAGGTAGGGAAGAATTCTAAGGACCATTTTGACTGCCTCCAGAAGTTAGATCAGATGGCCAATGCAATTTGGTGCTAGGTCTTTCCCTTTAGGTTTTACCCCAACAATGTTTTCATTAGTTTCGATCACTCTTGAAATCAAGCATTTTACAGCAGGTTGGAGCAGCCTGTATCTCAGCAGAGGAATAAGGTAGGGAAGAATTCAAATACTCATTTTGACTGCCTCCAGAAGTTAGATCAGATGGCAAATTGTATTTGGTGCTAGGTCATTCCCTTTAGGTTTTACCCCAACAATGTTTTCATTAGTTACGCTCACTCTCGAAATCAAGCATTTTACAGCAGGTTGGAGCAGCCTGTATCTCAGCACAGGAATAAGGTAGGGAAGAATTCAAATACTCATTTTGACTGCCTCCAGAAGTTAGATCAGATGGCCAATGCAATTTGGTGCTAGGCCTTTCCCTTTAGGTTTTACCCCAACAATGTTTTCATTAGTTTCGCTCACTCTCGAAATCAAGCATTTTACAGCAGGTTGGAGCAGCCTGTATCTCAGCACAGGAATAAGGTAGGGAAGAATTCAAATACTCATTTTGACTGCCTCCAGAAGTTAGATCAGATGGCCTATGCAATTTGGTGCTAGGCCTTTCCCTTTAGGTTTTACCCCAACAATGTTTTCATTAGTTTCGCTCACTCTCGAAATCAAGCATTTTAAAGCAGGTTGGAGCAGCCTGTATCTCAGCACAGGAATAAGGTAGGGAAGAATTCTAAGGATCATTTTGACTGTCTCAAGAAGTTGGATCAGACTGCCAATGCAATTTGGTGCTAGGTCTTTCCCTTTAGGTTTTACCCCAACAATGTTTTCATTAGTTTCGATCACTCTCGAAATCAAGCATTTTACAGCAGGTTGGAGCAGCCTGTATCTCAGCACAGGAATAAGGTAGGGAAGAATTCAAATACTCATTTTGACTGCCTCCAAAAGTTAGATCAGATGGCAAATTGTATTTGGTGCTAGGTCTTTCCCTTTAGGTTTTACCCCAACAATGTTTTCATTAGTTTCGCTCACTCTCGAAATCAAGCATTTTACAGCAGGTTGGAGCAGCCTGTATCTCAGCACAGGAATAAGGTAGGGAAGAATTCTAAGGATCATTTTGACTGCCTCCAGAAGTTAGATCAGATGGCAAATTGTATTTGGTGCCAGGTCTTTCCCTTTAGGTTTTACCCCAACAATGTTTTCGTTAGTTTCGCTCACTCTCGAAATCAAGCATTTTACAGCAGGTTGGAGCAGCCTGTATCTCAGCACAGGAATAAGGTAGGGAAGAATTCTAAGGATCATTTTGACTGCCTCCAGAGGTTAGATCAGATGGCCAATGCAATTTGGTGCTAGGTCTTTCCCTTTAGGTTTTACCCCAACAATGTTTTCATTAGTTTCGATCACTCTCGAAATCAAGCATTTTACAGCAGGTTGGAGCAGCCTGTATCTCAGCACAGGAATAAGGTAGGGAAGAATTCAAATACTCATTTTGACTGCTTCCAGAAGTTAGATCAGATGGCAAATTGTATTTGGTGCTAGGTCTTTCCCTTTAGGTTTTACCCCAACAATGTTTTCATTAGTTTCGCTCACTCTCGAAATCAAGCATTTTACAGCAGGTTGGAGCAGCCTGTATCTCAGCACAGGAATAAGGTAGGGAAGAATTCTAAGGATCATTTTGACTGCCTCCAGAAGTTAGATCAGATGGCAAATTGTATTTGGTGCCAGGTCTTTCCCTTTAGGTTTTACCCCAACAATGTTTTCATTAGTTTCGCTCACTCTCGAAATCAAGCATTTTACAGCAGGTTGGAGCAGCCTGTATCTCAGCACAGGAATAAGGTAGGGAAGAATTCTAAGGATCATTTTGACTGCCTCCAGAAGTTAGATCAGATGGCAAATTGTATTTGGTGCCAGGTCTTTCCCTTTAGGTTTTACCCCAACAATGTTTTCATTAGTTTCGCTCACTCTCGAAATCAAGCATTTTACAGCAGGTTGGAGCAGCCTGTATCTCAGCACAGGAATAAGGTAGGGAAGAATTCTAAGGATCATTTTGACTGCCTCCAGAAGTTAGATCAGATGGCCAATGGAATTTGGTGCTAGGTCTTTCCCTTTAGGTTTTACCCCAACAATGTTTTCATTAGTTTCGCTCACTCTCGAAATCAAGCATTTTACAGCAGGTTGGAGCAGCCTGTATCTCAGCACAGGAATAAGGTAGGGAAGAATTCAAATACTCATTTTGACTGCTTCCAGAAGTTAGATCAGATGGCAAATTGGATTTGGTGCTAGGTCTTTCCCTTTAGGTTTTACCCCAACAATGTTTTCATTAGTTTCGCTCACTCTCGAAATCAAGCATTTTACAGCAGGTTGGAGCAGCCTGTATCTCAGCACAGGAATAAGGTAGGGAAGAATTCTAAGGATCATTTTGACTGCCTCCAGAAGTTAGATCAGATGGCAAATTGGATTTGGTGCTAGGTCTTTCCCTTTAGGTTTTACCCCAACAATGTTTTCATTAGTTTCGCTCACTCTCGAAATCAAGCATTTTACAGCAGGTTGGAGCAGCCTGTATCTCAGCACAGGAATAAGGTAGGGAAGAATTCTAAGGATCATTTTGACTGCCTCCAGAAGTTAGATCAGATGGCAAATTGGATTTGGTGCCAGGTCTTTCCCTTTAGGTTTTACCCCAACAATGTTTTCATTAGTTTCGCTCACTCTCGAAATCAAGCATTTTACAGCAGGTTGGAGCAGCCTGTATCTCAGCACAGGAATAAGGTAGGGAAGAATTCTAAGGATCATTTTGACTGCCTCCAGAAGTTAGATCAGATGGCAAATTGTATTTGGTGCCAGGTCTTTCCATTTAGGTTTTACCCCAACAATGTTTTCATTAGTTTCGCTCACTCTCGAAATCAAGCATTTTACAGCAGGTTGGAGCAGCCTGTATCTCAGCACAGGAATAAGGTAGGGAAGAATTCTAAGGATCATTTTGACTGCCTCCAGAAGTTAGATCAGATGGCCAATGCAATTTGGTGCTAGGTCTTTCCCTTTAGGTTTTACCCCAACAATGTTTTCATTAGTTTCGCTCACTCTCGAAATCAAGCATTTTACAGCAGGTTGGAGCAGCCTGTATCTCAGCACAGGAATAAGGAAGGGAAGAATTCAAATACTCATTTTGACTGCTTCCAGAAGTTAGACCAGATGGCCAATGCAATTTGGTGCTAGGCCTTTCCCTTTAGGTTTTACCCCAACAATGTTTTCATTAGTTTCGCTCACTCTCGAAATCAAGCATTTTACAGCAGGTTGGAGCAGCCTGTATCTCAGCACAGGAATAAGGTAGGGAAGAATTCAAATACTCATTTTGACTGCCTCCAGAAGTTAGATCAGATGGCAAATTGTATTTGGTGCTAGGTCTTTCCCTTTAGGTTTTACCCCAACAATGTTTTCATTAGTTTCGCTCACTCTCGAAATCAAGCATTTTACAGCAGGTTGGAGCAGCCTGTATCTCAGCACAGGAATAAGGTAGGGAAGAATTCAAATACTCATTTTGACTGCCTCCAGAAGTTAGAACAGATGGCAAATTGTATTTGGTGCCAGGTCTTTCCCTTTAGGTTTTACCCCAACAATGTTTTCATTAGTTTCGCTCACTCTCGAAATCAAGCATTTTACAGCAGGTTGGAGCAGCCTGTATCTCAGCACAGGAATAAGGTAGGGAAGAATTCTAAGGATCATTTTGACTGCCTCCAGAAGTTAGATCAGATGGCAAATTGTATTTGGTGCCAGGTCTTTCCCTTTAGGTTTTACCCCAACAATGTTTTCATTAGTTTCGCTCACTCTCGAAATCAAGCATTTTACAGCAGGTTGGAGCAGCCTGTATCTCAGCACAGGAATAAGGTAGGGAAGAATTCTAAGGATCATTTTGACTGCCTCCAGAAGTTAGATCAGATGGCCAATGGAATTTGGTGCTAGGCCTTTCCCTTTAGGTTTTACCCCAACAATGTTTTCATTAGTTTCGCTCACTCTCGAAATCAAGCATTTTACAGCAGGTTGGAGCAGCCTGTATCTCAGCACAGGAATAAGGTAGGGAAGAATTCAAATACTCATTTTGACTGCTTCCAGAAGTTAGATCAGATGGCAAATTGGATTTGGTGCTAGGTCTTTCCCTTTAGGTTTTACCCCAACAATGTTTTCATTAGTTTCGCTCACTCTCGAAATCAAGCATTTTACAGCAGGTTGGAGCAGCCTGTATCTCAGCACAGGAATAAGGTAGGGAAGAATTCTAAGGATCATTTTGACTGCCTCCAGAAGTTAGATCAGATGGCAAATTGGATTTGGTGCTAGGTCTTTCCCTTTAGGTTTTACCCCAACAATGTTTTCATTAGTTTCGCTCACTCTCGAAATCAAGCATTTTACAGCAGGTTGGAGCAGCCTGTATCTCAGCACAGGAATAAGGTAGGGAAGAATTCTAAGGATCATTTTGACTGCCTCCAGAAGTTAGATCAGATGGCAAATTGGATTTGGTGCCAGGTCTTTCCCTTTAGGTTTTACCCCAACAATGTTTTCATTAGTTTCGCTCACTCTCGAAATCAAGCATTTTACAGCAGGTTGGAGCAGCCTGTATCTCAGCACAGGAATAAGGTAGGGAAGAATTCTAAGGATCATTTTGACTGCCTCCAGAAGGTAGATCAGATGGCCAATGCAATTTGGTGCTAGGTCTTTCCCTTTAGGTTTTACCCCAACAAGGTTTTCATTAGTTTCGCTCACTCTCGAAATCAAGCATTTTACAGCAGGTTGGAGCAGCCTGTATCTCAGCACAGGAATAAGGAAGGGAAGAATTCAAATACTCATTTTGACTGCTTCCAGAAGTTAGACCAGATGGCCAATGCAATTTGGTGCTAGGCCTTTCCCTTTAGGTTTTACCCCAACAATGTTTTCATTAGTTTCGCTCACTCTCGAAATCAAGCATTTTACAGCAGGTTGGAGCAGCCTGTATCTCAGCACAGGAATAAGGTAGGGAAGAATTCAAAGGATCATTTTGACTGCCTCCAGAAGTTAGATCAGATGGCAAATTGGATTTGGTGCTAGGTCTTTCCCTTTAGGTTTTACCCCAACAATGTTTTCATTAGTTTCGCTCATTCTCGAAATCAAGCATTTTACAGCAGGTTGGAGCAGCCTGTATCTCAGCACAGGAATAAGGTAGGGAAGAATTCAAATACTCATTTTGACTGCTTCCAGAAGTTAGATCAGATGGCAAATTGGATTTGGTGCTAGGTCTTTCCCTTTAGGTTTTACCCCAACAATGTTTTCATTAGTTTCGCTCACTCTCGAAATCAAGCATTTTACAGCAGGTTGGAGCAGCCTGTATCTCAGCACAGGAATAAGGTAGGGAAGAATTCTAAGGATCATTTTGACTGCCTCCAGAAGTTAGATCAGATGGCAAATTGGATTTGGTGCTAGGTCTTTCCCTTTAGGTTTTACCCCAACAATGTTTTCATTAGTTTCGCTCACTCTCGAAATCAAGCATTTTACAGCAGGTTGGAGCAGCCTGTATCTCAGCACAGGAATAAGGTAGGGAAGAATTCTAAGGATCATTTTGACTGCCTCCAGAAGTTAGATCAGATGGCCAATGCAATTTGGTGCTAGGCCTTTCCCTTTAGGTTTTACCCCAACAATGTTTTCATTAGTTTCGCTCACTCTCGAAATCAAGCATTTTACAGCAGGTTGGAGCAGCCTGTATCTCAGCACAGGAATAAGGTAGGGAAGAATTCTAAGGATCATTTTGACTGCCTCCAGAAGTTAGATCAGATGGCAAATTGGATTTGGTGCTAGGTCTTTCCCTTTAGGTTTTACCCCAACAATGTTTTCATTAGTTTCGCTCACTCTCGAAATCAAGCATTTTACAGCAGGTTGGAGCAGCCTGTATCTCAGCACAGGAATAAGGTAGGGAAGAATTCTAAGGATCATTTTGACTGCCTCCAGAAGTTAGATCAGATGGCCAATGCAATTTGGTGCTAGGTCTTTCCCTTTAGGTTTTACCCCAACAGTGTTTTCATTAGTTTCGCTCACTCTCGAAATCAAGCATTTTACAGCAGGTTGGAGCAGCCTGTATCTCAGCACAGGAATAAGGTAGGGAAGAATTCTAAGGATCATTTTGACTGCCTCCAGAAGTTAGATCAGATGGCAAATTGGATTTGGTGCTAGGCCTTTCCCTTTAGGTTTTACCCCAACAATGTTTTCATTAGTTTCGCTCACTCTCGAAATCAAGCATTTTACAGCAGGTTGGAGCAGCCTGTATCTCAGCACAGGAATAAGGTAGGGAAGAATTCAAATACTCATTTTGACTGCCTCCAGAAGTTAGATCAGATGGCAAATTGGATTTGGTGCTAGGTCTTTCCCTTTAGGTTTTACCCCAACAATGTTTTCATTAGTTTCGCTCATTCTCGAAATCAAGCATTTTACAGCAGGTTGGAGCAGCCTGTATCTCAGCACAGGAATAAGGTAGGGAAGAATTCAAATACTCATTTTGACAGCTTCCAGAAGTTAGATCAGATGGCAAATTGTATTTGGTGCTAGGTCTTTCCCTTTAGGTTTTACCCCAACAATGTTTTCATTAGTTTCGCTCACTCTCGAAATCAAGCATTTTACAGCAGGTTGGAGCAGCCTGTATCTCAGCACAGGAATAAGGTAGGGAAGAATTCAAATACTCATTTTGACTGCCTCCAGAAGTTAGATCAGATGGCAAATTGGATTTGGTGCTAGGTCTTTCCCTTTAGGTTTTACCCCAACAATGTTTTCATTAGTTTCGCTCACTCTCGAAATCAAGCATTTTACAGCAGGTTGGAGCAGCCTGTATCTCAGCACAGGAATAAGGTAGGGAAGAATTCTAAGGATCATTTTGACTGCCTCCAGAAGTTAGATCAGATGGCCAATGCAATTTGGTGCTAGGCCTTTCCCTTTAGGTTTTACCCCAACAATGTTTTCATTAGTTTCGCTCACTCTCGAAATCAAGCATTTTACAGCAGGTTGGAGCAGCCTGTATCTCAGCACAGGAATAAGGTAGGGAAGAATTCTAAGGATCATTTTGACTGCCTCCAGAAGTTAGATCAGATGGCAAATTGGATTTGGTGCCAGGTCTTTCCCTTTAGGTTTTACCCCAACAATGTTTTCATTAGTTTCGCTCACTCTCGAAATCAAGCATTTTACAGCAGGTTGGAGCAGCCTGTATCTCAGCACAGGAATAAGGTAGGGAAGAATTCTAAGGATCATTTTGACTGCCTCCAGAAGTTAGATCAGATGGCAAATTGTATTTGGTGCCAGGTCTTTCCCTTTAGGTTTTACCCCAACAATGTTTTCATTAGTTTCGCTCACTCTCGAAATCAAGCATTTTACAGCAGGTTGGAGCAGCCTGTATCTCAGCACAGGAATAAGGTAGGGAAGAATTCTAAGGATCATTTTGACTGCCTCCAGAAGTTAGATCAGATGGCCAATGCAATTTGGTGCTAGGCCTTTCCCTTTAGGTTTTACCCCAACAATGTTTTCATTAGTTTCGCTCACTCTCGAAATCAAGCATTTTACAGCAGGTTGGAGCAGCCTGTATCTCAGCACAGGAATAAGGTAGGGAAGAATTCTAAGGATCATTTTGACTGCCTCCAGAAGTTAGATCAGAAGGCAAATTGTATTTGGTGCTAGGTCTTTCCCTTTAGGTTTTACCCCAACAATGTTTTCATTAGTTTCGCTCACTCTCGAAATCAAGCATTTTACAGCAGGTTGGAGCAGCCTGTATCTCAGCACAGGAATAAGGTAGGGAAGAATTCAAATACTCATTTTGACTGCCTCCAGAAGTTAGATCAGATGGCAAATTGTATTTGGTGCCAGGTCTTTCCCTTTAGGTTTTACCCCAACAATGTTTTCATTAGTTTCGCTCACTCTCGAAATCAAGCATTTTACAGCAGGTTGGAGCAGCCTGTATCTCAGCACAGGAATAAGGTAGGGAAGAATTCAAATACTCATTTTGACTGCCTCCAGAAGTTAGATCAGATGGCAAATTGTTTTTGGTGTTAGGTCTTTCCCTTTAGGTTTTACCCCAACAATGTTTTCATTAGTTTCGATCACTCTCGAAATCAAGCATTTTACAGCAGGTTGGAGCAGCCTGTATCTCAGCACAGGAATAAGGTAGGGAAGAATTCTAAGGATCATTTTGACTGCCTCCAGAAGTTAGATCAGATGGCCAATGCAATTTGGTGCTAGGCCTTTCCCTTTAGGTTTTACCCCAACAATGTTTTCATTAGTTTCGCTCACTCTCGAAATCAAGCATTTTACAGCAGGTTGGAGCAGCCTGTATCTCAGCACAGGAATAAGGTAGGGAAGAATTCTAAGGATCATTTTGACTGCCTCCAGAAGTTAGATCAGATGGCCAATGCAATTTGGTGCTAGGCCTTTCCCTTTAGGTTTTACCCCAACAATGTTTTCATTAGTTTCGCTCACTCTCGAAATCAAGCATTTTACAGCAGGTTGGAGCAGCCTGTATCTCAGCACAGGAATAAGGTAGGGAAGAATTCTAAGGATCATTTTGACTGCCTCCAGAAGTTAGATCAGATGGCCAATGCAATTTGGTGCTAGGCCTTTCCCTTTAGGTTTTACCCCAACAATGTTTTCATTAGTTTCGCTCACTCTCGAAATCAAGCATTTTACAGCAGGTTGGAGCAGCCTGTATCTCAGCACAGGAATAAGGTAGGGAAAAATTCTAAGGATCATTTTGACTGTCTCCAGAAGTTAGATCAGACTGCCAATGCAATTTGGTGCTAGGTCTTTCCCTTTAGGTTTTACCCCAACAATGTTTTCATTAGTTTCGATCACTCTCGAAATCAAGCATTTTACAGCAGGTTGGAGCAGCCTGTATCTCAGCACAGGAATAAGGTAGGGAAGAATTCAAATACTCATTTTGACTGCCTCCAGAAGTTAGATCAGATGGCAAATTGGATTTGGTGCTAGGTCTTTCCCTTTAGGAGGTTTTACCCCAACAATGTTTTCATTAGTTTCGCTCACTCTCGAAATCAAGCATTTTACAGCAGGTTGGAGCAGCCTGTATCTCAGCACAGGAATAAGGTAGGGAAGAATTCAAATACTCATTTTGACTGCCTCCAGAAGTTAGATCAGATGGCAAATTGTATTTGGTGCTAGGTCTTTCCCTTTAGGTTTTACCCCAACAATGTTTTCATTAGTTTCGCTCACTCTCGAAATCAAGCATTTTACAGCAGGTTGGAGCAGCCTGTATCTCAGCACAGGAATAAGGTAGGGAAGAATTCAAATACTCATTTTGACTGCCTCCAGAAGTTAGATCAGATGGCCAATGCAATTTGGTGCTAGGCCTTTCCCTTTAGGTTTTACCCCAACAATGTTTTCATTAGTTTCGCTCATTCTCGAAATCAAGCATTTTACAGCAGGTTGGAGCAGCCTGTATCTCAGCACAGGAATAAGGTAGGGAAGAATTCTAAGGATCATTTTGACTGCCTCTAGAAGTTAGATCAGATGGCAAATTGTATTTGGTGCTAGGTCTTTCCCTTTAGGTTTTACCCCAACAATGTTTTCATTAGTTTCACTCACTCTCGAAATCACGCATTTTACAGCAGGTTGGAGCAGCCTGTATCTCAGCACAGGAATAAGGTAGGGAAGAATTCTAAGGATCATTTTGACTGCCTCCAGAAGTTAGATCAGATGGCAAATTGTATTTGGTGCCAGGTCTTTCCCTTTAGGTTTTACCCCAACAATGTTTTCATTAGTTTCGCTCACTCTCGAAATCAAGCATTTTACAGCAGGTTGGAGCAGCCTGTATCTCAGCACAGGAATAAGGTAGGGAAGAATTCTAAGGATCATTTTGACTGCCTCCAGAAGTTAGATCAGATGGCAAATTGTATTTGGTGCTAGGTCTTTCCCTTTAGGTTTTACCCCAACAATGTTTTCATTAGTTTCGCTCACTCTCGAAATCAAGCATTTTACAGCAGGTTGGAGCAGCCTGTATCTCAGCACAGGAATAAGGTAGGGAAGAATTCTAAGGATCATTTTGACTGCCTCCAGAAGTTAGATCAGATGGCCAATGCAATTTGGTGCTAGGTCTTTCCCTTTAGGTTTTACCCCAACAATGTTTTCATTAGTTTCGCTCACTCTCGAAATCAAGCATTTTACAGCAGGTTGGAGCAGCCTGTATCTCAGCACAGGAATAAGGTAGGGAAGAATTCAAATACTCATTTTGACTGCTTCCAGAAGTTAGATCAGATGGCAAATTTTATTTGGTGCTAGGTCTTTCCCTTTAGGTTTTACCCCAACAATGTTTTCATTAGTTTCGCTCACTCTCGAAATCAAGCATTTTACAGCAGGTTGGAGCAGCCTGTATCTCAGCACAGGAATAAGGTAGGGAAGAATTCAAATACTCATTTTGACTGCCTCCAGAAGTTAGATCAGATGGCAAATTGTATTTGGTGCTAGGTCTTTCCCTTTAGGTTTTACCCCAACAATGTTTTCATTAGTTTCGATCACTCTTGAAATCAAGCATTTTACAGCAGGTTGGAGCAGCCTGTATCTCAGCACAGGAATAAGGTAGGGAAGAATTCTAAGGATCATTTTGACTGCCTCCAGAAGTTAGATCAGATGGCAAATTGGATTTGGTGCTAGGTCTTTCCCTTTAGGTTTTACCCCAACAATGTTTTCATTAGTTTCGCTCCCTCTCGAAATCAAGCATTTTACAGCAGGTTGGAGCAGCCTGTATCTCAGCACAGGAATAAGGTAGGGAAGAATTCTAAGGATCATTTTGACTGCCTCCAGAAGTTAGATCAGATGGCAAATTGTATTTGGTGCCAGGTCTTTCCCTTTAGGTTTTACCCCAACAATGTTTTCATTAGTTTCGATCACTCTCGAAATCAAGCATTTTACAGCAGGTTGGAGCAGCCTGTATCTCAGCACAGGAATAAGGTAGGGAAGAATTCTAAGGATCATTTTGACTGCCTCCAGAAGTTAGATCAGATGGCCAATGCAATTTGGTGCTAGGTCTTTCCCTTTAGGTTTTACCCCAACAATGTCTTCATTAGTTTCGATCACTCTCGAAATCAAGCATTTTACAGCAGGTTGGAGCAGCCTGTATCTCAGCACAGGAATAAGGTAGGGAAGAATTCAAATACTCATTTTGACTGCCTCCAGAAGTTAGATCAGATGGCAAACTGTATTTGGTGCTAGGTCTTTCCCTTTAGGTTTTACCCCAACAATGTTTTCATTAGTATCGATCACTCTCGAAATCAAGCATTTTACAGCAGGTTGGAGCAGCCTGTATCTCAGCACAGGAATAAGGTAGGGAAGAATTCTAAGGATCATTTTGACTGCCTCCAGAAGTTAGATCAGATGGCAAATTGTATTTGGTGCTAGGTCTTTCCCTTTAGGTTTTACCCCAACAATGTTTTCATTAGTTTCGCTCACTCTCGAAATCAAGCATTTTACAGCAGGTTGGAGCAGCCTGTATCTCAGCACAGGAATAAGGTAGGGAAGAATTCTAAGGATCATTTTGACTGCCTCCAGAAGTTAGATCAGATGGCAAATTGTATTTGGTGCTAGGTCTTTCCCTTTAGGTTTTACCCCAACAATGTTTTCATTAGTTTCGCTCACTCTCGAAATCAAGCATTTTACAGCAGGTTGGAGCAGCCTGTATCTCAGCACAGGAATAAGGTAGGGAAGAATTCAAATACTCATTTTGACTGCCTCCAGAAGTTAGACCAGATGGCCAATGCAATTTGGTGCTAGGCCTTTCCCTTTAGGTTTTACCCCAACAATGTTTTCATTAGTTTCGCTCACTCTCGAAATCAAGCATTTTACAGCAGGTTGGAGCAGCCTGTATCTCAGCACAGGAATAAGGTAGGGAAGAATTCAAATACTCATTTTGACTGCCTCCAGAAGTTAGATCAGATGGCAAATTGGATTTGGTGCTAGGTCTTTCCCTTTAGGAGGTTTTACCCCAACAATGTTTTCATTAGTTTCGCTCACTCTCGAAATCAAGCATTTTACAGCAGGTTGGAGCAGCCTGTATCTCAGCACAGGAATAAGGTAGGGAAGAATTCTAAGGATCATTTTGACTGCCTCCAGAAGTTAGATCAGATGGCAAATTGGATTTGGTGCTAGGTCTTTCCCTTTAGGTTTTACCCCAACAATGTTTTCATTAGTTTCGATCACTCTCGAAATCAAGCATTTTACAGCAGGTTGGAGCAGCCTGTATCTCAGCACAGGAATAAGGTGGGGAAGAATTCTAAGGATCATTTTGACTGCCTCCAGAAGTTAGATCAGATGGCAAATTGGATTTGGTGCTAGGTCTTTCCCTTTAGGTTTTACCCCAACAATGTTTTCATTAGTTTCGCTCACTCTCGAAATCAAGCATTTTACAGCAGGTTGGAGCAGCCTGTATCTCAGTACAGGAATAAGGTAGGGAAGAATTCTAAGGATCATTTTGACTGCCTCCAGAAGTTAGATCAGATGGCAAATTGGATTTGGTGCTAGGTCTTTCCCTTTAGGTTTTACCCCAACAATGTTTTCATTAGTTTCGCTCACTCTCGAAATCAAGCATTTTACAGCAGGTTGGAGCAGCCTGTATCTCAGCACAGGAATAAGGTAGGGAAGAATTCAAATACTCATTTTGACTGCTTCCAGAAGTTAGATCAGATGGCAAATTGGATTTGGTGCTAGGTCTTTCCCTTTAGGTTTTACCCCAACAATGTTTTCATTAGTTTCGCTCACTCTCGAAATCAAGCATTTTACAGCAGGTTGGAGCAGCCTGCATCTCAGCACAGGAATAAGGTAGGGAAGAATTCAAATACTCATTTTGACTGCCTCCAGAAGTTAGATCAGATGGCAAATTGTATTTGGTGCCAGGTCTTTCCCTTTAGGTTTTACCCCAACAATGTTTTCATTAGTTTCGCTCCCTCTCGAAATCAAGCATTTTACAGCAGGTTGGAGCAGCCTGTATCTCAGCACAGGAATAAGGTAGGGAAGAATTCTAAGGATCATTTTGACTGCCTCCAGAAGTTAGATCAGATGGCCAATGCAATTTGGTGCTAGGTCTTTCCCTTTAGGTTTTACCCCAACAATGTTTTCATTAGTTTCGATCACTCTCGAAATCAAGCATTTTACAGCAGGTTGGAGCAGCCTGTATCTCAGCACAGGAATAAGGTAGGGAAGAATTCTAAGGATCATTTTGACTGCCTCCAGAAGTTAGATCAGATGGCAAATTGTATTTGGTGCCAGGTCTTTCCCTTTAGGTTTTACCCCAACAATGTTTTCATTAGTTTCGCTCACTCTCGAAATCAAGCATTTTACAGCAGGTTGGAGCAGCCTGTATCTCAGCACAGGAATAAGGTAGGGAAGAATTCTAAGGATCATTTTGACTGCCTCCAGAAGTTAGATCAGATGGCAAATTGTATTTGGTGCCAGGTCTTTCCCTTTAGGTTTTACCCCAACAATGTTTTCATTAGTTTCGATCACTCTCGAAATCAAGCATTTTACAGCAGGTTGGAGCAGCCTGTATCTCAGCACAGGAATAAGGTAGGGAAGAATTCTAAGGATCATTTTGACTGCCTCCAGAAGTTAGATCAGATGGCCAATGCAATTTGGCGCTAGGCCTTTCCCTTTAGGTTTTACCCCAACAATGTTTTCATTAGTTTCGATCACTCTCGAAATCAAGCATTTTACAGCAGGTTGGAGCAGCCTGTATCTCAGCACAGGAATAAGGTAGGGAAGAATTCAAATACTCATTTTGACTGCCTCCAGAAGTTAGATCAGATGGCAAATTGGATTTGGTGCTAGGTCTTTCCCTTTAGGTTTTACCCCAACAATGTTTTCATTAGTTTGAATCACTCTCGAAATCAAGCATTTTACAGCAGGTTGGAGCAGCCTGTATCTCAGCACAGGAATAAGGTAGGGAAGAATTCTAAGGATCATTTTGACTGCCTCCAGAAGTTAGATCAGATGGCAAATTGTATTTGGTGCTAGGTCTTTCCCTTTAGGTTTTACCCCAACAATGTTTTCATTAGTTTCGCTCACTCTCGAAATCAGCATTTTACAGCAGGTTGGAGCAGCCTGTATCTCAGCACAGGAATAAGGTAGGGAAGAATTCTAAGGATCATTTTGACTGCCTCCAGAAGTTAGATCAGATGGCCAATGCAATTTGGTGCTAGGTCTTTCCCTTTAGGTTTTACCCCAACAATGTTTTCATTAGTTTCGCTCACTCTCGAAATCAAGCATTTTACAGCAGGTTGGAGCAGCCTGTATCTCAGCACAGGAATAAGGTAGGGAAGAATTCAAATACTCATTTTGACTGCTTCTAGAAGTTAGATCAGATGGCAAATTGTATTTGGTGCTAGGTCTTTCCCTTTAGGTTTTACCCCAACAATGTTTTCATTAGTTTCGCTCACTCTCGAAATCAAGCATTTTACAGCAGGTTGGAGCAGCCTGTATCTCAGCACAGGAATAAGGTAGGGAAGAATTCAAATACTCATTTTGACTGCCTCCAGAAGTTAGATCAGGTGGCAAATTGTATTTGGTGCTAGGTCTTTCCCTTTAGGTTTTACCCCAACAATGTTTTCATTAGTTTCGCTCACTCTCGAAATCAAGCATTTTACAGCAGGTTGGAGCAGCCTGTATCTCAGCACAGGAATAAGGTAGGGAAGAATTCTAAGGATCATTTTGACTGCCTCCAGAAGTTAGATCAGATGGCCAATGCAATTTGGTGCTAGGCCTTTCCCTTTAGGTTTTACCCCAACAATGTTTTCATTAGTTTCGCTCACTCTCGAAATCAAGCATTTTACAGCAGGTTGGAGCAGCCTGTATCTCAGCACAGGAATAAGGTAGGGAAGAATTCAAATACTCATTTTGACTGCCTCCAGAAGTTAGATCAGGTGGCAAATTGTATTTGGTGCTAGGTCTTTCCCTTTAGGTTTTACCCCAACAATGTTTTCATTAGTTTCGCTCACTCTCGAAATCAAGCATTTTACAGCAGGTTGGAGCAGCCTGTATCTCAGCACAGGAATAAGGTAGGGAAGAATTCTAAGGATCATTTTGACTGCCTCCAGAAGTTAGATCAGATGGCCAATGCAATTTGGTGCTAGGCCTTTCCCTTTAGGTTTTACCCCAACAATGTTTTCATTAGTTTCGCTCACTCTCGAAATCAAGCATTTTACAGCAGGTTGGAGCAGCCTGTATCTCAGCACAGGAATAAGGTAGGGAAGAATTCAAATACTCATTTTGACTGCCTCCAGAAGTTAGATCAGATGGCAAATTGGATTTGGTGCTAGGTCTTTCCCTTTAGGTTTTACCCCAACAATGTTTTCATTAGTTTCGCTCACTCTCGAAATCAAGCATTTTACAGCAGGTTGGAGCAGCCTGTATCTCAGCACAGGAATAAGGTAGGGAAGAATTCTAAGGATCATTTTGACTGCCTCCAGAAGTTAGATCAGATGGCAAATTGTATTTGGTGCCAGGTCTTTCCCTTTAGGTTTTACCCCAACAATGTTTTCATTAGTTTCGCTCACTCTCGAAATCAAGCATTTTACAGCAGGTTGGAGCAGCCTGTATCTCAGCACAGGAATAAGGTAGGGAAGAATTCTAAGGATCATTTTGACTGCCTCCAGAAGTTAGATCAGATGGCAAATTGTATTTGGTGCTAGGTCTTTCCCTTTAGGTTTTACCCCAACAATGTTTTCATTAGTTTCGCTCACTCTCGAAATCAAGCATTTTACAGCAGGTTGGAGCAGCCTGTATCTCAGCACAGGAATAAGGTAGGGAAGAATTCAAATACTCATTTTGACTGCCTCCAGAAGTTAGATCAGATGGCAAACTGTATTTGGTGCTAGGTCTTTCCCTTTAGGTTTTACCCCAACAATGTTTTCATTAGTTTCGCTCACTCTCGAAATCAAGCATTTTACAGCAGGTTGGAGCAGCCTGTATCTCAGGACAGGAATAAGGTAGGGAAGAATTCTAAGGATCATTTTGACTGCCTCCAGAAGTTAGATCAGATGGCAAATTGTATTTGGTGCTAGGTCTTTCCCTTTAGGTTTTACCCCAACAATGTTTTCATTAGTTTCGCTCACTCTCGAAATCAAGCATTTTACAGCAGGTTGGAGCAGCCTGTATCTCAGCACAGGAATAAGGTAGGGAAGAATTCTAAGGATCATTTTGACTGCCTCCAGAAGTTAGATCAGATGGCCAATGGAATTTGGTGCTAGGTCTTTCCCTTTAGGTTTTACCCCAACAATGTTTTCATTAGTTTCGCTCACTCTCGAAATCAAGCATTTTACAGCAGGTTGGAGCAGCCTGTATCTCAGCACAGGAATAAGGTAGGGAAGAATTCTAAGGATCATTTTGACTGCCTCCAGAAGTTAGATCAGATGGCAAATTGTATTTGGTGCTAGGTCTTTCCCTTTAGGTTTTACCCCAACAATGTTTTCATTAGTTTCGCTCACTCTCGAAATCAAGCATTTTACAGCAGGTTGGAGCAGCCTGTATCTCAGCACAGGAATAAGGTAGGGAAGAATTCAAATACTCATTTTGACTGCCTCCAGAAGTTAGATCAGTTGGCAAATTGGATTTGGTGCTAGGTCTTTCCCTTTAGGTTTTACCCCAACAATGTTTTCATTAGTTTCGCTCACTCTCGAAATCAAGCATTTTACAGCAGGTTGGAGCAGCCTGTATCTCAGCACAGGAATAAGGTAGGGAAGAATTCTAAGGATCATTTTGACTGCCTCCAGAAGTTAGATCAGATGGCAAATTGTATTTGGTGCTAGGTCTTTCCCTTTAGGTTTTACCCCAACAATGTTTTCATTAGTTTCGCTCACTCTCGAAATCAAGCATTTTACAGCAGGTTGGAGCAGCCTGTATCTCAGCACAGGAATAAGGTAGGGAAGAATTCAAATACTCATTTTGACTGCTTCTAGAAGTTAGATCAGATGGCAAATTGTATTTGGTGCTAGGTCTTTCCCTTTAGGTTTTACCCCAACAATGTTTTCATTAGTTTCGCTCACTCTCGAAATCAAGCATTTTACAGCAGGTTGGAGCAGCCTGTATCTCAGCACAGGAATAAGGTAGGGAAGAATTCAAATACTCATTTTGACTGCCTCCAGAAGTTAGATCAGGTGGCAAATTGTATTTGGTGCTAGGTCTTTCCCTTTAGGTTTTACCCCAACAATGTTTTCATTAGTTTCGCTCACTCTCGAAATCAAGCATTTTACAGCAGGTTGGAGCAGCCTGTATCTCAGCACAGGAATAAGGTAGGGAAGAATTCTAAGGATCATTTTGACTGCCTCCAGAAGTTAGATCAGATGGCCAATGCAATTTGGTGCTAGGCCTTTCCCTTTAGGTTTTACCCCAACAATGTTTTCATTAGTTTCGCTCACTCTCGAAATCAAGCATTTTACAGCAGGTTGGAGCAGCCTGTATCTCAGCACAGGAATAAGGTAGGGAAGAATTCAAATACTCATTTTGACTGCCTCCAGAAGTTAGATCAGATGGCAAATTGGATTTGGTGCTAGGTCTTTCCCTTTAGGTTTTACCCCAACAATGTTTTCATTAGTTTGAATCACTCTCGAAATCAAGCATTTTACAGCAGGTTGGAGCAGCCTGTATCTCAGCACAGGAATAAGGTAGGGAAGAATTCTAAGGATCATTTTGACTGCCTCCAGAAGTTAGATCAGATGGCAAATTGTATTTGGTGCCAGGTCTTTCCCTTTAGGTTTTACCCCAACAATGTTTTCATTAGTTTCGCTCACTCTCGAAATCAAGCATTTTACAGCAGGTTGGAGCAGCCTGTATCTCAGCACAGGAATAAGGTAGGGAAGAATTCTAAGGATCATTTTGACTGCCTCCAGAAGTTAGATCAGATGGCAAATTGTATTTGGTGCTAGGTCTTTCCCTTTAGGTTTTACCCCAACAATGTTTTCATTAGTTTCGCTCACTCTCGAAATCAAGCATTTTACAGCAGGTTGGAGCAGCCTGTATCTCAGCACAGGAATAAGGTAGGGAAGAATTCAAATACTCATTTTGACTGCCTCCAGAAGTTAGATCAGATGGCAAACTGTATTTGGTGGTAGGTCTTTCCCTTTAGGTTTTACCCCAACAATGTTTTCATTAGTTTCGCTCACTCTCGAAATCAAGCATTTTACAGCAGGTTGGAGCAGCCTGTATCTCAGGACAGGAATAAGGTAGGGAAGAATTCTAAGGATCATTTTGACTGCCTCCAGAAGTTAGATCAGATGGCAAATTGTATTTGGTGCTAGGTCTTTCCCTTTAGGTTTTACCCCAACAATGTTTTCATTAGTTTCGCTCACTCTCGAAATCAAGCATTTTACAGCAGGTTGGAGCAGCCTGTATCTCAGCACAGGAATAAGGTAGGGAAGAATTCTAAGGATCATTTTGACTGCCTCCAGAAGTTAGATCAGATGGCCAATGCAATTTGGTGCTAGGTCTTTCCCTTTAGGTTTTACCCCAACAATGTTTTCATTAGTTTCGCTCACTCTCGAAATCAAGCATTTTACAGCAGGTTGGAGCAGCCTGTATCTCAGCACAGGAATAAGGTAGGGAAGAATTCTAAGGATCATTTTGACTGCCTCCAGAAGTTAGATCAGATGGCAAATTGTATTTGGTGCTAGGTCTTTCCCTTTAGGTTTTACCCCAACAATGTTTTCATTAGTTTCGCTCACTCTCGAAATCAAGCATTTTACAGCAGGTTGGAGCAGCCTGTATCTCAGCACAGGAATAAGGTAGGGAAGAATTCAAATACTCATTTTGACTGCCTCCAGAAGTTAGATCAGTTGGCAAATTGGATTTGGTGCTAGGTCTTTCCCTTTAGGTTTTACCCCAACAATGTTTTCATTAGTTTCGCTCACTCTCGAAATCAAGCATTTTACAGCAGGTTGGAGCAGCCTGTATCTCAGCACAGGAATAAGGTAGGGAAGAATTCAAATACTCATTTTGACTGCTTCCAGAAGTTAGATCAGATGGCAAATTGTATTTGGTGCTAGGTCTTTCCCTTTAGGTTTTACCCTAACAATGTTTTCATTAGTTTCGCTCACTCTCGAAATCAAGCATTTTACAGCAGGTTGGAGCAGCCTGTATCTCAGCACAGGAATAAGGTAGGAAAGAATTCTAAGGATCATTTTGACTGCCTCCAGAAGTTAGATCAGATGGCAAATTGGATTTGGTGCTAGGTCTTTCCCTTTAGGTTTTACCCCAACAATGTTTTCATTAGTTTCGCTCACTCTCGAAATCAAGCATTTTACCGCAGGTTGGAGCAGCCTGTATCTCAGCACAGGAATAAGGTAGGGAAGAATTCTAAGGATCATTTTGACTGCCTCCAGAAGTTAGATCAGATGGCAAATTGGATTTGGTGCCAGGTCTTTCCCTTTAGGTTTTACCCCAACAATGTTTTCATTAGTTTCGCTCACTCTCGAAATCAAGCATTTTACAGCAGGTTGGAGCAGCCTGTATCTCAGCACAGGAATAAGGTAGGGAAGAATTCTAAGGATCATTTTGACTGCCTCCAGAAGTTAGATCAGATGGCAAATTGTATTTGGTGCCAGGTCTTTCCCTTTAGGTTTTACCCCAACAATGTTTTCATTAGTTTCGCTCACTCTCGAAATCAAGCATTTTACAGCAGGTTGGAGCAGCCTGTATCTCAGCACAGGAATAAGGTAGGGAAGAATTCAAATACTCATTTTGACTGCCTCCAGAAGTTAGATCAGATGGCCAATGCAATTTGGTGCTAGGTCTTTCCCTTTAGGTTTTACCCCAACAATGTTTTCATTAGTTTCGCTCACTCTCGAAATCAAGCATTTTACAGCAGGTTGGAGCAGCCTGTATCTCAGCACAGGAATAAGGTAGGGAAGAATTCTAAGGATCATTTTGACTGCCTCCAGAAGTTAGATCAGATGGCAAATTGTATTTGGTGCCAGGTCTTTCCCTTTAGGTTTTACCCCAACAATGTTTTCATTAGTTTCGCTCACTCTCGAAATCAAGCATTTTACAGCAGGTTGGAGCAGCCTGTATCTCAGCACAGGAATAAGGTAGGGAAGAATTCAAATACTCATTTTGACTGCTTCCAGAAGTTAGATCAGATGGCAAATTGTATTTGGTGCCAGGTCTTTCCCTTTAGGTTTTACCCCAACAATGTTTTCATTAGTTTCGCTCACTCTCGAAATCAAGCATTTTACAGCAGGTTGGAGCAGCCTGTATCTCAGCACAGGAATAAGGTAGGGAAGAATTCTAAGGATCATTTTGACTGCCTCCAGAAGTTAGATCAGATGGCCAATGCAATTTGGTGCTAGGTCTTTCCCTTTAGGTTTTACCCCAACAATGTTTTCATTAGTTTCGATCACTCTCGAAATCAAGCATTTTACAGCAGGTTGGAGCAGCCTGTATCTCAGCACAGGAATAAGGTAGGGAAGAATTCTAAGGATCATTTTGACTGCCTCCAGAAGTTAGATCAGATGGCAAATTGTATTTGGTGCTAAGTCTTTCCCTTTAGGTTTTACCCCAACAATGTTTTCATTAGTTTCGCTCACTCTCGAAATCAAGCATTTTACAGCAGGTTGGAGCAGCCTGTATCTCAGCACAGGAATAAGGTAGGGAAGAATTCTAAGGATCATTTTGACTGCCTCCAGAAGTTAGATCAGATGGCCAAGGCAATTTGGTGCTAGGTCTTTCCCTTTAGGTTTTACCCCAACAATGTTTTCATTAGTTTCGCTCACTCTCGAAATCAAGCATTTTACAGCAGGTTGGAGCAGCCTGTATCTCAGCACAGGAATAAGGTAGGGAAGAATTCTAAGGATCATTTTGACTGCCTCCAGAAGTTAGATCAGATGGCAAATTGTATTTGGTGCTAGGTCTTTCCCTTTAGGTTTTACCCCAACAATGTTTTCATTAGTTTCGCTCACTCTCGAAATCAAGCATTTTACAGCAGGTTGGAGCAGCCTGTATCTCAGCACAGGAATAAGGTAGGGAAGAATTCAAATACTCATTTTGACTGCCTCCAGAAGTTAGATCAGTTGGCAAATTGGATTTGGTGCTAGGTCTTTCCCTTTAGGTTTTACCCCAACAATGTTTTCATTAGTTTCGCTCACTCTCGAAATCAAGCATTTTACAGCAGGTTGGAGCAGCCTGTATCTCAGCACAGGAATAAGGTAGGGAAGAATTCAAATACTCATTTTGACTGCTTCCAGAAGTTAGATCAGATGGCAAATTGTATTTGGTGCTAGGTCTTTCCCTTTAGGTTTTACCCTAACAATGTTTTCATTAGTTTCGCTCACTCTCGAAATCAAGCATTTTACAGCAGGTTGGAGCAGCCTGTATCTCAGCACAGGAATAAGGTAGGAAAGAATTCTAAGGATCATTTTGACTGCCTCCAGAAGTTAGATCAGATGGCAAATTGGATTTGGTGCTAGGTCTTTCCCTTTAGGTTTTACCCCAACAATGTTTTCATTAGTTTCGCTCACTCTCGAAATCAAGCATTTTACCGCAGGTTGGAGCAGCCTGTATCTCAGCACAGGAATAAGGTAGGGAAGAATTCTAAGGATCATTTTGACTGCCTCCAGAAGTTAGATCAGATGGCAAATTGGATTTGGTGCCAGGTCTTTCCCTTTAGGTTTTACCCCAACAATGTTTTCATTAGTTTCGCTCACTCTCGAAATCAAGCATTTTACAGCAGGTTGGAGCAGCCTGTATCTCAGCACAGGAATAAGGTAGGGAAGAATTCTAAGGATCATTTTGACTGCCTCCAGAAGTTAGATCAGATGGCAAATTGTATTTGGTGCCAGGTCTTTCCCTTTAGGTTTTACCCCAACAATGTTTTCATTAGTTTCGCTCACTCTCGAAATCAAGCATTTTACAGCAGGTTGGAGCAGCCTGTATCTCAGCACAGGAATAAGGTAGGGAAGAATTCAAATACTCATTTTGACTGCCTCCAGAAGTTAGATCAGATGGCCAATGCAATTTGGTGCTAGGTCTTTCCCTTTAGGTTTTACCCCAACAATGTTTTCATTAGTTTCGCTCACTCTCGAAATCAAGCATTTTACAGCAGGTTGGAGCAGCCTGTATCTCAGCACAGGAATAAGGTAGGGAAGAATTCTAAGGATCATTTTGACTGCCTCCAGAAGTTAGATCAGATGGCAAATTGTATTTGGTGCCAGGTCTTTCCCTTTAGGTTTTACCCCAACAATGTTTTCATTAGTTTCGCTCACTCTCGAAATCAAGCATTTTACAGCAGGTTGGAGCAGCCTGTATCTCAGCACAGGAATAAGGTAGGGAAGAATTCAAATACTCATTTTGACTGCTTCCAGAAGTTAGATCAGATGGCAAATTGTATTTGGTGCCAGGTCTTTCCCTTTAGGTTTTACCCCAACAATGTTTTCATTAGTTTCGCTCACTCTCGAAATCAAGCATTTTACAGCAGGTTGGAGCAGCCTGTATCTCAGCACAGGAATAAGGTAGGGAAGAATTCTAAGGATCATTTTGACTGCCTCCAGAAGTTAGATCAGATGGCCAATGCAATTTGGTGCTAGGTCTTTCCCTTTAGGTTTTACCCCAACAATGTTTTCATTAGTTTCGATCACTCTCGAAATCAAGCATTTTACAGCAGGTTGGAGCAGCCTGTATCTCAGCACAGGAATAAGGTAGGGAAGAATTCTAAGGATCATTTTGACTGCCTCCAGAAGTTAGATCAGATGGCAAATTGTATTTGGTGCTAAGTCTTTCCCTTTAGGTTTTACCCCAACAATGTTTTCATTAGTTTCGCTCACTCTCGAAATCAAGCATTTTACAGCAGGTTGGAGCAGCCTGTATCTCAGCACAGGAATAAGGTAGGGAAGAATTCTAAGGATCATTTTGACTGCCTCCAGAAGTTAGATCAGATGGCAAATTGTATTTGGTGCCAGGTCTTTCCCTTTAGGTTTTACCCCAACAATGTTTTCATTAGTTTCGCTCACTCTCGAAATCAAGCATTTTACAGCAGGTTGGAGCAGCCTGTATCTCAGCACAGGAATAAGGTAGGGAAGAATTCTAAGGATCATTTTGACTGCCTCCAGAAGTTAGATCAGATGGCAAATTGTATTTGGTGCCAGGTCTTTCCCTTTAGGTTTTACCCCAACAATGTTTTCATTAGTTTCGATCACTCTCGAAATCAAGCATTTTACAGCAGGTTGGAGCAGCCTGTATCTCAGCACAGGAATAAGGTAGGGAAGAATTCAAATACTCACTTTGACTGCTTCTAGAAGTTAGATCAGATGGCAAATTGTATTTGGTGCTAGGTCTTTCCCTTTAGGTTTTACCCCAACAATGTTTTCATTAGTTTCGCTCACTCTCGAAATCAAGCATTTTACAGCAGGTTGGAGCAGCTTGTATCTCAGCACAGGAATAAGGTAGGGAAGAATTCAAATACTCATTTTGACTGCCTCCAGAAGTTAGATCAGGTGGCAAATTGTATTTGGTGCTAGGTCTTTCCCTTTAGGTTTTACCCCAACAATGTTTTCATTAGTTTCGCTCACTCTCGAAATCAAGCATTTTACAGCAGGTTGGAGCAGCCTGTATCTCAGGACAGGAATAAGGTAGGGAAGAATTCTAAGGATCATTTTGACTGCCTCCAGAAGTTAGATCAGATGGCCAAGGCAATTTGGTGCTAGGCCTTTCCCTTTAGGTTTTACCCCAACAATGTTTTCATTAGTTTCGCTCACTCTCGAAATCAAGCATTTTACAGCAGGTTGGAGCAGCCTGTATCTCAGCACAGGAATAAGGTAGGGAAGAATTCAAATACTCATTTTGACTGCCTCCAGAAGTTAGATCAGATGGCAAATTGGATTTGGTGCTAGGTCTTTCCCTTTAGGTTTTACCCCAACAATGTTTTCATTAGTTTGAATCACTCTCGAAATCAAGCATTTTACAGCAGGTTGGAGCAGCCTGTATCTCAGCACAGGAATAAGGTAGGGAAGAATTCTAAGGATCATTTTGACTGCCTCCAGAAGTTAGATCAGATGGCAAATTGGATTTGGTGCTAGGTCTTTCCCTTTAGGTTTTACCCCAACAATGTTTTCATTAGTTTCGCTCACTCTCGAAATCAAGCATTTTACAGCAGGTTGGAGCAGCCTGTATCTCAGCACAGGAATAAGGTAGGGAAGAATTCTAAGGATCATTTTGACTGCCTCCAGAAGTTAGATCAGATGGCCAATGCAATTTGGTGCTAGGTCTTTCCCTTTAGGTTTTACCCCAACAATGTTTTCATTAGTTTCGATCACTCTCGAAATCAAGCATTTTACAGCAGGTTGGAGCAGCCTGTATCTCAGCACAGGAATAAGGTAGGGAAGAATTCAAATACTCATTTTGACTGCTTCTAGAAGTTAGATCAGATGGCAAATTGTATTTGGTGCTAGGTCTTTCCCTTTAGGTTTTACCCCAACAATGTTTTCATTAGTTTCGCTCACTCTCGAAATCAAGCATTTTACAGCAGGTTGGAGCAGCCTGTATCTCAGCACAGGAATAAGGTAGGGAAGAATTCAAATACTCATTTTGACTGCCTCCAGAAGTTAGATCAGGTGGCAAATTGTATTTGGTGCTAGGTCTTTCCCTTTAGGTTTTACCCCAACAATGTTTTAATTAGTTTCGCTCACTCTCGAAATCAAGCATTTTACAGCAGGTTGGAGCAGCCTGTATCTCAGCACAGGAATAAGGTAGGGAAGAATTCAAATACTCATTTTGACTGCCTCCAGAAGTTAGATCAGATGGCAAATTGGATTTGGTGCTAGGTCTTTCCCTTTAGGTTTTACCCCAACAATGTTTTCATTAGTTTGAATCACTCTCGAAATCAAGCATTTTACAGCAGGTTGGAGCAGCCTGTATCTCAGCACAGGAATAAGGTAGGGAAGAATTCTAAGGATCATTTTGACTGCCTCCAGAAGTTAGATCAGATGGCAAATTGTATTTGGTGCTAAGTCTTTCCCTTTAGGTTTTACCCCAACAATGTTTTCATTAGTTTCGCTCACTCTAGAAATCAAGCATTTTACAGCAGGTTGGAGCAGCCTGTATCTCAGCACAGGAATAAGGTAGGGAAGAATTCTAAGGATCATTTTGACTGCCTCCAGAAGTTAGATCAGATGGCAAATTGTATTTGGTGCCAGGTCTTTCCCTTTAGGTTTTACCCCAACAATGTTTTCATTAGTTTCGCTCACTCTCGAAATCAAGCATTTTACAGCAGGTTGGAGCAGCCTGTATCTCAGCACAGGAATAAGGTAGGGAAGAATTCAAATACTCATTTTGACTGCCTCCAGAAGTTAGATCAGATGGCAAATTGTATTTGGTGCTAGGTCTTTCCCTTTAGGTTTTACCCCAACAATGTTTTCATTAGTTTCGATCACTCTCGAAATCAAGCATTTTACAGCAGGTTGGAGCAGCCTGTATGTCAGCACAGGAATAAGGTAGGGAAGAATTCAAATACTCATTTTGACTGCCTCCAGAAGTTAGATCAGATGGCAAACTGTATTTGGTGCTAGGTCTTTCCCTTTAGGTTTTACCCCAACAATGTTTTCATTAGTTTCGCTCACTCTCGAAATCAAGCATTTTACAGCAGGTTGGAGCAGCCTGTATCTCAGGACAGGAATAAGGTAGGGAAGAATTCTAAGGATCATTTTGACTGCCTCCAGAAGTTAGATCAGATGGCAAATTGGATTTGGTGCTAGGTCTTTCCCTTTAGGTTTTACCCCAACAATGTTTTCATTAGTTTCGCTCACTCTCGAAATCAAGCATTTTACAGCAGGTTGGAGTAGCCTGTATCTCAGCACAGGAATAAGGTAGGGAAGAATTCTAAGGATCATTTTGACTGCCTCCAGAAGTTAGATCAGATGGCCAATGGAATTTGGTGCTAGGTCTTTCCCTTTAGGTTTTACCCCAACAATGTTTTCATTAGTTTCGCTCACTCTCGAAATCAAGCATTTTACAGCAGGTTGGAGCAGCCTGTATCTCAGCACAGGAATAAGGTAGGGAAGAATTCAAATACTCATTTTGACTGCCTCCAGAAGTTAGATCAGATGGCAAATTGGATTTGGTGCTAGGTCTTTCCCTTTAGGTTTTACCCCAACAATGTTTTCATTAGTTTCGCTCATTCTCGAAATCAAGCATTTTACAGCAGGTTGGAGCAGCCTGTATCTCAGCACAGGAATAAGGTAGGGAAGAATTCAAATACTCATTTTGACTGCTTCCAGAAGTTAGATCAGATGGCAAATTGTATTTGGTGCTAGGTCTTTCCCTTTAGGTTTTACCCTAACAATGTTTTCATTAGTTTCGCTCACTCTCGAAATCAAGCATTTTACAGCAGGTTGGAGCAGCCTGTATCTCAGCACAGGAATAAGGTAGGGAAGAATTCAAATACTCATTTTGACTGCCTCCAGAAGTTAGATCAGATGGCAAATTGGATTTGGTGCTAGGTCTTTCCCTTTAGGTTTTACCCCAACAATGTTTTCATTAGTTTCGCTCATTCTCGAAATCAAGCATTTTACAGCAGGTTGGAGCAGCCTGTATCTCAGCACAGGAATAAGGTAGGGAAGAATTCAAATACTCATTTTGACTGCTTCCAGAAGTTAGATCAGATGGCAAATTGTATTTGGTGCTAGGTCTTTCCCTTTAGGTTTTACCCTAACAATGTTTTCATTAGTTTCGCTCACTCTCGAAATCAAGCATTTTACAGCAGGTTGGAGCAGCCTGTATCTCAGCACAGGAATAAGGTAGGGAAGAATTCTAAGGATCATTTTGACTGCCTCCAGAAGTTAGATCAGATGGCAAATTGTATTTGGTGCCAGGTCTTTCCCTTTAGGTTTTACCCCAACAATGTTTTCATTAGTTTCGCTCACTCTCGAAATCAAGCATTTTACAGCAGGTTGGAGCAGCCTGTATCTCAGCACAGGAATAAGGTAGGGAAGAATTCAAATACTCATTTTGACTGCTTCCAGAAGTTAGATCAGATGGCAAATTGTATTTGGTGCCAGGTCTTTCCCTTTAGGTTTTACCCCAACAATGTTTTCATTAGTTTCGCTCACTCTCGAAATCAAGCATTTTACAGCAGGTTGGAGCAGCCTGTATCTCAGCACAGGAATAAGGTAGGGAAGAATTCAAATACTCATTTTGACTGCCTCCAAAAGTTAGATCAGATGGCAAATTGTATTTGGTGCCAGGTCTTTCCCTTTAGGTTTTACCCCAACAATGTTTTCATTAGTTTCGCTCACTCTCGAAATCAAGCATTTTACAGCAGGTTGGAGCAGCCTGTATCTCAGCACAGGAATAAGGTAGGGAAGAATTCTAAGGATCATTTTGACTGCCTCCAGAAGTTAGATCAGATGGCCAATGCAATTTGGTGCTAGGTCTTTCCCTTTAGGTTTTACCCCAACAATGTTTTCATTAGTTTCGCTCACTCTCGAAATCAAGCATTTTACAGCAGGTTGGAGCAGCCTGTATCTCAGCACAGGAATAAGGTAGGGAAGAATTCTAAGGATCATTTTGACTGCCTCCAGAAGTTAGATCAGATGGCAAATTGTGTTTGGTGCCAGGTCTTTCCCTTTAGGTTTTACCCCAACAATGTTTTCATTAGTTTCGCTCACTCTCGAAATCAAGCATTTTACAGCAGGTTGGAGCAGCCTGTATCTCAGCACAGGAATAAGGTAGGGAAGAATTCTAAGGATCATTTTGACTGCCTCCAGAAGTTAGATCAGATGGCAAATTGTATTTGGTGCCAGGTCTTTCCCTTTAGGTTTTACCCCAACAATGTTTTCATTAGTTTCGATCACTCTCGAAATCAAGCATTTTACAGCAGGTTGGAGCAGCCTGTATCTCAGCACAGGAATAAGGTAGGGAAGAATTCTAAGGATCATTTTGACTGCCTCCAGAAGTTAGATCAGATGGCCAATGCAATTTGGTGCTAGGCCTTTCCCTTTAGGTTTTACCCCAACAATGTTTTCATTAGTTTCGATCACTCTCGAAATCAAGCATTTTACAGCAGGTTGGAGCAGCCTGTATCTCAGCACAGGAATAAGGTAGGGAAGAATTCAAATACTCATTTTGACTGCCTCCAGAAGTTAGATCAGATGGCAAACTGTATTTGGTGGTAGGTCTTTCCCTTTAGGTTTTACCCCAACAATGTTTTCATTAGTTTCGCTCACTCTCGAAATCAAGCATTTTACAGCAGGTTGGAGCAGCCTGTATCTCAGGACAGGAATAAGGTAGGGAAGAATTCTAAGGATCATTTTGACTGCCTCCAGAAGTTAGATCAGATGGCAAATTGGATTTGGTGCTAGGTCTTTCCCTTTAGGTTTTACCCCAACAATGTTTTCATTAGTTTCGCTCACTCTCGAAATCAAGCATTTTACAGCAGGTTGGAGCAGCCTGTATCTCAGCACAGGAATAAGGTAGGGAAGAATTCAAATACTCATTTTGACTGCTTCCAGAAGTTAGATCAGATGGCAAATTGTATTTGGTGCTAGGTCTTTCCCTTTAGGTTTTACCCTAACAATGTTTTCATTAGTTTCGCTCACTCTCGAAATCAAGCATTTTACAGCAGGTTGGAGCAGCCTGTATCTCAGCACAGGAATAAGGTAGGAAAGAATTCTAAGGATCATTTTGACTGCCTCCAGAAGTTAGATCAGATGGCAAATTGGATTTGGTGCTAGGTCTTTCCCTTTAGGTTTTACCCCAACAATGTTTTCATTAGTTTCGCTCACTCTCGAAATCAAGCATTTTACCGCAGGTTGGAGCAGCCTGTATCTCAGCACAGGAATAAGGTAGGGAAGAATTCTAAGGATCATTTTGACTGCCTCCAGAAGTTAGATCAGATGGCAAATTGGATTTGGTGCCAGGTCTTTCCCTTTAGGTTTTACCCCAACAATGTTTTCATTAGTTTCGCTCACTCTCGAAATCAAGCATTTTACAGCAGGTTGGAGCAGCCTGTACCTCAGCACAGGAATAAGGTAGGGAAGAATTCTAAGGATCATTTTGACTGCCTCCAGAAGTTAGATCAGATGGCAAATTGTATTTGGTGCCAGGTCTTTCCCTTTAGGTTTTACCCCAACAATGTTTTCATTAGTTTCGCTCACTCTCGAAATCAAGCATTTTACAGCAGGTTGGAGCAGCCTGTATCTCAGCACAGGAATAAGGTAGGGAAGAATTCAAATACTCATTTTGACTGCCTCCAGAAGTTAGATCAGATGGCCAATGCAATTTGGTGCTAGGTCTTTCCCTTTAGGTTTTACCCCAACAATGTTTTCATTAGTTTCGCTCACTCTCGAAATCAAGCATTTTACAGCAGGTTGGAGCAGCCTGTATCTCAGCACAGGAATAAGGTAGGGAAGAATTCTAAGGATCATTTTGACTGCCTCCAGAAGTTAGATCAGATGGCAAATTGTATTTGGTGCCAGGTCTTTCCCTTTAGGTTTTACCCCAACAATGTTTTCATTAGTTTCGCTCACTCTCGAAATCAAGCATTTTACAGCAGGTTGGAGCAGCCTGTATCTCAGCACAGGAATAAGGTAGGGAAGAATTCAAATACTCATTTTGACTGCTTCCAGAAGTTAGATCAGATGGCAAATTGTATTTGGTGCCAGGTCTTTCCCTTTAGGTTTTACCCCAACAATGTTTTCATTAGTTTCGCTCACTCTCGAAATCAAGCATTTTACAGCAGGTTGGAGCAGCCTGTATCTCAGCACAGGAATAAGGTAGGGAAGAATTCTAAGGATCATTTTGACTACCTCCAGAAGTTAGATCAGATGGCAAATTGTATTTGGTGCTAGGTCTTTCCCTTTAGGTTTTACCCCAACAATGTTTTCATTAGTTTCGCTCACTCTCGAAATCAAGCATTTTACAGCAGGTTGGAGCAGCCTGTATCTCAGCACAGGAATAAGGTAGGGAAGAATTCTAAGGATCATTTTGACTGCCTCCAGAAGTTAGATCAGATGGCAAATTGTATTTGGTGCCAGGTCTTTCCCTTTAGGTTTTACCCCAACAATGTTTTCATTAGTTTCGCTCACTCTCGAAATCAAGCATTTTACAGCAGGTTGGAGCAGCCTGTATCTCAGCACAGGAATAAGGTAGGGAAGAATTCTAAGGATCATTTTGACTGCCTCCAGAAGTTAGATCAGATGGCCAATGCAATTTGGTGCTAGGTCTTTCCCTTTAGGTTTTACCCCAACAATGTTTTCATTAGTTTCGATCACTCTCGAAATCAAGCATTTTACAGCAGGTTGGAGCAGCCTGTATCTCAGCACAGGAATAAGGTAGGGAAGAATTCTAAGGATCATTTTGACTGCCTCCAGAAGTTAGATCAGATGGCAAATTGTATTTGGTGCCAGGTCTTTCCCTTTAGGTTTTACCCCAACAATGTTTTCATTAGTTTCGCTCACTCTCGAAATCAAGCATTTTACAGCAGGTTGGAGCAGCCTGTATCTCAGCACAGGAATAAGGTAGGGAAGAATTCTAAGGATCATTTTGACTGCCTCCAGAAGTTAGATCAGATGGCAGATTGGATTTGGTGCCAGGTCTTTCCCTTTAGGTTTTACCCCAGCAATGTTTTCATTAGTTTCGCTCACTCTCGAAATCAAGCATTTTACAGCAGGTTGGAGCAGCCTGTATCTCAGCACAGGAATAAGGTAGGGAAGAATTCTAAGGATCATTTTGACTGCCTCCAGAAGTTAGATCAGATGGCAAATTGTATTTGGTGCCAGGTCTTTCCCTTTAGGTTTTACCCCAACAATGTTTTCATTAGTTTCGATCACTCTCGAAATCAAGCATTTTACAGCAGGTTGGAGCAGCCTGTATCTCAGCACAGGAATAAGGTAGGGAAGAATTCAAATACTCACTTTGACTGCTTCTAGAAGTTAGATCAGATGGCAAATTGTATTTGGTGCTAGGTCTTTCCCTTTAGGTTTTACCCCAACAATGTTTTCATTAGTTTCGCTCACTCTCGAAATCAAGCATTTTACAGCAGGTTGGAGCAGCTTGTATCTCAGCACAGGAATAAGGTAGGGAAGAATTCAAATACTCATTTTGACTGCCTCCAGAAGTTAGATCAGGTGGCAAATTGTATTTGGTGCTAGGTCTTTCCCTTTAGGTTTTACCCCAACAATGTTTTCATTAGTTTCGATCACTCTCGAAATCAAGCATTTTACAGCAGGTTGGAGCAGCCTGTATCTCAGCACAGGAATAAGGTAGGGAAGAATTCTAAGGATCATTTTGACTGCCTCCAGAAGTTAGATCAGATGGCCAAGGCAATTTGGTGCTAGGCCTTTCCCTTTAGGTTTTACCCCAACAATGTTTTCATTAGTTTCGATCACTCTCGAAATCAAGCATTTTACAGCAGGTTGGAGCAGCCTGTATCTCAGCACAGGAATAAGGTAGGGAAGAATTCAAATACTCATTTTGACTGCCTCCAGAAGTTAGATCAGATGGCAAATTGGATTTGGTGCTAGGTCTTTCCCTTTAGGTTTTACCCCAACAATGTTTTCATTAGTTTGAATCACTCTCGAAATCAAGCATTTTACAGCAGGTTGGAGCAGCCTGTATCTCAGCACAGGAATAAGGTAGGGAAGAATTCTAAGGATCATTTTGACTGCCTCCAGAAGTTAGATCAGATGGCAAATTGGATTTGGTGCTAGGTCTTTCCCTTTAGGTTTTACCCCAACAATGTTTTCATTAGTTTCGCTCACTCTCGAAATCAAGCATTTTACAGCAGGTTGGAGCAGCCTGTATCTCAGCACAGGAATAAGGTAGGGAAGAATTCTAAGGATCATTTTGACTGCCTCCAGAAGTTAGATCAGATGGCCAATGCAATTTGGTGCTAGGTCTTTCCCTTTAGGTTTTACCCCAACAATGTTTTCATTAGTTTCGATCACTCTCGAAATCAAGCATTTTACAGCAGGTTGGAGCAGCCTGTATCTCAGCACAGGAATAAGGTAGGGAAGAATTCAAATACTCATTTTGACTGCTTCTAGAAGTTAGATCAGATGGCAAATTGTATTTGGTGCTAGGTCTTTCCCTTTAGGTTTTACCCCAACAATGTTTTCATTAGTTTCGCTCACTCTCGAAATCAAGCATTTTACAGCAGGTTGGAGCAGCCTGTATCTCAGCACAGGAATAAGGTAGGGAAGAATTCAAATACTCATTTTGACTGCCTCCAGAAGTTAGATCAGGTGGCAAATTGTATTTGGTGCTAGGTCTTTCCCTTTAGGTTTTACCCCAACAATGTTTTCATTAGTTTCGCTCACTCTCGAAATCAAGCATTTTACAGCAGGTTGGAGCAGCCTGTATCTCAGCACAGGAATAAGGTAGGGAAGAATTCAAATACTCATTTTGACTGCCTCCAGAAGTTAGATCAGATGGCAAATTGGATTTGGTGCTAGGTCTTTCCCTTTAGGTTTTACCCCAACAATGTTTTCATTAGTTTGAATCACTCTCGAAATCAAGCATTTTACAGCAGGTTGGAGCAGCCTGTATCTCAGCACAGGAATAAGGTAGGGAAGAATTCTAAGGATCATTTTGACTGCCTCCAGAAGTTAGATCAGATGGCAAATTGTATTTGGTGCTAAGTCTTTCCCTTTAGGTTTTACCCCAACAATGTTTTCATTAGTTTCGCTCACTCTCGAAATCAAGCATTTTACAGCAGGTTGGAGCAGCCTGTATCTCAGCACAGGAGTAAGGTAGGGAAGAATTCTAAGGATCATTTTGACTGCCTCCAGAAGTTAGATCAGATGGCAAATTGTATTTGGTGCCAGGTCTTTCCCTTTAGGTTTTACCCCAACAATGTTTTCATTAGTTTCGCTCACTCTCGAAATCAAGCATTTTACAGCAGGTTGGAGCAGCCTGTATCTCAGCACAGGAATAAGGTAGGGAAGAATTCTAAGGATCATTTTGACTGCCTCCAGAAGTTAGATCAGATGGCAAATTGTATTTGGTGCTAGGTCTTTCCCTTTAGGTTTTACCCCAACAATGTTTTCATTAGTTTCGATCACTCTCGAAATCAAGCATTTTACAGCAGGTTGGAGCAGCCTGTATCTCAGCACAGGAATAAGGTAGGGAAGAATTCTAAGGATCATTTTGACTGCCTCCAGAAGTTAGATCAGATGGCAAACTGTATTTGGTGCTAGGTCTTTCCCTTTAGGTTTTACCCCAACAATGTTTTCATTAGTTTCGCTCACTCTCGAAATCAAGCATTTTACAGCAGGTTGGAGCAGCCTGTATCTCAGGACAGGAATAAGGTAGGGAAGAATTCTAAGGATCATTTTGACTGCCTCCAGAAGTTAGATCAGATGGCAAATTGGATTTGGTGCTAGGTCTTTCCCTTTAGGTTTTACCCCAACAATGTTTTCATTAGTTTCGCTCACTCTCGAAATCAAGCATTTTACAGCAGGTTGGAGTAGCCTGTATCTCAGCACAGGAATAAGGTAGGGAAGAATTCTAAGGATCATTTTGACTGCCTCCAGAAGTTAGATCAGATGGCCAATGGAATTTGGTGCTAGGTCTTTCCCTTTAGGTTTTACCCCAACAATGTTTTCATTAGTTTCGCTCACTCTCGAAATCAAGCATTTTACAGCAGGTTGGAGCAGCCTGTATCTCAGCACAGGAATAAGGTAGGGAAGAATTCTAAGGATCATTTTGACTGCCTCCAGAAGTTAGATCAGATGGCAAATTGGATTTGGTGCTAGGTCTTTCCCTTTAGGTTTTACCCCAACAATGTTTTCATTAGTTTCGCTCACTCTCGAAATCAAGCATTTTACAGCAGGTTGGAGCAGCCTGTATCTCAGCACAGGAATAAGGTAGGGAAGAATTCAAATACTCATTTTGACTGCCTCCAGAAGTTAGATCAGATGGCAAATTGGATTTGGTGCTAGGTCTTTCCCTTTAGGTTTTACCCCAACAATGTTTTCATTAGTTTCGCTCATTCTCGAAATCAAGCATTTTACAGCAGGTTGGAGCAGCCTGTATCTCAGCACAGGAATAAGGTAGGGAAGAATTCAAATACTCATTTTGACTGCTTCCAGAAGTTAGATCAGATGGCAAATTGTATTTGGTGCTAGGTCTTTCCCTTTAGGTTTTACCCTAACAATGTTTTCATTAGTTTCGCTCACTCTCGAAATCAAGCATTTTACAGCAGGTTGGAGCAGCCTGTATCTCAGCACAGGAATAAGGTAGGGAAGAATTCAAATACTCATTTTGACTGCCTCCAGAAGTTAGATCAGATGGCAAATTGGATTTGGTGCTAGGTCTTTCCCTTTAGGTTTTACCCCAACAATGTTTTCATTAGTTTCGCTCATTCTCGAAATCAAGCATTTTACAGCAGGTTGGAGCAGCCTGTATCTCAGCACAGGAATAAGGTAGGGAAGAATTCAAATACTCATTTTGACTGCTTCCAGAAGTTAGATCAGATGGCAAATTGTATTTGGTGCTAGGTCTTTCCCTTTAGGTTTTACCCTAACAATGTTTTCATTAGTTTCGCTCACTCTCGAAATCAAGCATTTTACAGCAGGTTGGAGCAGCCTGTATCTCAGCACAGGAATAAGGTAGGGAAGAATTCTAAGGATCATTTTGACTGCCTCCAGAAGTTAGATCAGATGGCAAATTGTATTTGGTGCCAGGTCTTTCCCTTTAGGTTTTACCCCAACAATGTTTTCATTAGTTTCGCTCACTCTCGAAATCAAGCATTTTACAGCAGGTTGGAGCAGCCTGTATCTCAGCACAGGAATAAGGTAGGGAAGAATTCAAATACTCATTTTGACTGCTTCCAGAAGTTAGATCAGATGGCAAATTGTATTTGGTGCCAGGTCTTTCCCTTTAGGTTTTACCCCAACAATGTTTTCATTAGTTTCGCTCACTCTCGAAATCAAGCATTTTACAGCAGGTTGGAGCAGCCTGTATCTCAGCACAGGAATAAGGTAGGGAAGAATTCTAAGGATCATTTTGACTGCCTCCAGAAGTTAGATCAGATGGCAAATTGGATTTGGTGCTAGGTCTTTCCCTTTAGGTTTTACCCCAACAATGTTTTCATTAGTTTCGCTCACTCTCGAAATCAAGCATTTTACAGCAGGTTGGAGCAGCCTGTATCTCAGCACAGGAATAAGGTAGGGAAGAATTCTAAGGATCATTTTGACTGCCTCCAGAAGTTAGATCAGATGGCCAATGCAATTTGGTGCTAGGTCTTTCCCTTTAGGTTTTACCCCAACAATGTTTTCATTAGTTTCGCTCACTCTCGAAATCAAGCATTTTACAGCAGGTTGGAGCAGCCTGTATCTCAGCACAGGAATAAGGTAGGGAAGAATTCTAAGGATCATTTTGACTGCCTCCAGAAGTTAGATCAGATGGCCAATGCAATTTGGTGCTAGGTCTTTCCCTTTAGGTTTTACCCCAACAATGTTTTCATTAGTTTCGCTCACTCTCGAAATCAAGCATTTTACAGCAGGTTGGAGCAGCCTGTATCTCAGCACAGGAATAAGGTAGGGAAGAATTCTAAGGATCATTTTGACTGCCTCCAGAAGTTAGATCAGATGGCAAATTGTATTTGGTGCCAGGTCTTTCCCTTTAGGTTTTACCCCAACAATGTTTTCATTAGTTTCGCTCACTCTCGAAATCAAGCATTTTACAGCAGGTTGGAGCAGCCTGTATCTCAGCACAGGAATAAGGTAGGGAAGAATTCTAAGGATCATTTTGACTGCCTCCAGAAGTTAGATCAGATGGCAAATTGTATTTGGTGCCAGGTCTTTCCCTTTAGGTTTTACCCCAACAATGTTTTCATTAGTTTCGCTCACTCTCGAAATCAAGCATTTTACAGCAGGTTGGAGCAGCCTGTATCTCAGCACAGGAATAAGGTAGGGAAGAATTCTAAGGATCATTTTGACTGCCTCCAGAAGTTAGATCAGATGGCAAATTGTATTTGGTGCCAGGTCTTTCCCTTTAGGTTTTACCCCAACAATGTTTTCATTAGTTTCGATCACTCTCGAAATCAAGCATTTTACAGCAGGTTGGAGCAGCCTGTATCTCAGCACAGGAATAAGGTAGGGAAGAATTCTAAGGATCATTTTGACTGCCTCCAGAAGTTAGATCAGATGGCCAAGGCAATTTGGTGCTAGGCCTTTCCCTTTAGGTTTTACCCCAACAATGTTTTCATTAGTTTCGATCACTCTCGAAATCAAGCATTTTACAGCAGGTTGGAGCAGCCTGTATCTCAGCACAGGAATAAGGTAGGGAAGAATTCTAAGGATCATTTTGACTGCCTCCAGAAGTTAGATCAGATGGCCAATGGAATTTGGTGCTAGGTCTTTCCCTTTAGGTTTTACCCCAACAATGTTTTCATTAGTTTGAATCACTCTCGAAATCAAGCATTTTACAGCAGGTTGGAGCAGCCTGTATCTCAGCACAGGAATAAGGTAGGGAAGAATTCTAAGGATCATTTTGACTGCCTCCAGAAGTTAGATCAGATGGCAAATTGGATTTGGTGCTAGGTCTTTCCCTTTAGGTTTTACCCCAACAATGTTTTCATTAGTTTCGCTCACTCTCGAAATCAAGCATTTTACAGCAGGTTGGAGCAGCCTGTATCTCAGCACAGGAATAAGGTAGGGAAGAATTCTAAGGATCATTTTGACTGCCTCCAGAAGTTAGATCAGATGGCCAATGCAATTTGATGCTAGGTCTTTCCCTTTAGGTTTTACCCCAACAATGTTTTCATTAGTTTCGATCACTCTCGAAATCAAGCATTTTACAGCAGGTTGGAGCAGCCTGTATCTCAGCACAGGAATAAGGTAGGGAAGAATTCAAATACTCATTTTGACTGCTTCTAGAAGTTAGATCAGATGGCAAATTGTATTTGGTGCCAGGTCTTTCCCTTTAGGTTTTACCCCAACAATGTTTTCATTAGTTTCGCTCACTCTCGAAATCAAGCATTTTACAGCAGGTTGGAGCAGCCTGTATCTCAGCACAGGAATAAGGTAGGGAAGAATTCTAAGGATCATTTTGACTGCCTCCAGAAGTTAGATCAGGTGGCAAATTGTATTTGGTGCTAGGTCTTTCCCTTTAGGTTTTACCCCAACAATGTTTTCATTAGTTTCGCTCACTCTCGAAATCAAGCATTTTACAGCAGGTTGGAGCAGCCTGTATCTCAGCACAGGAATAAGGTAGGGAAGAATTCAAATACTCATTTTGACTGCCTCCAGAAGTTAGATCAGATGGCAAATTGGATTTGGTGCTAGGTCTTTCCCTTTAGGTTTTACCCCAACAATGTTTTCATTAGTTTCGCTCACTCTCGAAATCAAGCATTTTACAGCAGGTTGGAGCAGCCTGTATCTCAGCACAGGAATAAGGTAGGGAAGAATTCAAATACTCATTTTGACTGCCTCCAGAAGTTAGATCAGATGGCCAATTGGATTTGGTGCTAGGTCTTTCCCTTTAGGTTTTACCCCAACAATGTTTTCATTAGTTTCGCTCACTCTCGAAATCAAGCATTTTACAGCAGGTTGGAGCAGCCTGTATCTCAGCACAGGAATAAGGTAGGGAAGAATTCTAAGGATCATTTTGACTGCCTCCAGAAGTTAGATCAGATGGCCAATTGGATTTGGTGCTAGGTCTTTCCCTTTAGGTTTTACCCCAACAATGTTTTCATTAGTTTCGCTCACTCTCGAAATCAAGCATTTTACAGCAGGTTGGAGCAGCCTGTATCTCAGCACAGGAATAAGGTAGGGAAGAATTCTAAGGATCATTTTGACTGCCTCCAGAAGTTAGATCAGATGGCAAATTGTATTTGGTGCTAGGTCTTTCCCTTTAGGTTTTACCCCAACAATGTTTTCATTAGTTTCGCTCACTCTCGAAATCAAGCATTTTACAGCAGGTTGGAGCAGCCTGTATCTCAGCACAGGAATAAGGTAGGGAAGAATTCTAAGGATCATTTTGACTGCCTCCAGAAGTTAGATCAGATGGCAAACTGTATTTGGTGCTAGGTCTTTCCCTTTAGGTTTTACCCCAACAATGTTTTCATTAGTTTCGCTCACTCTCGAAATCAAGCATTTTACAGCAGGTTGGAGCAGCCTGTATCTCAGGACAGGAATAAGGTAGGGAAGAATTCTAAGGATCATTTTGACTGCCTCCAGAAGTTAGATCAGATGGCAAATTGGATTTGGTGCTAGGTCTTTCCCTTTAGGTTTTACCCCAACAATGTTTTCATTAGTTTCGCTCACTCTCGAAATCAAGCATTTTACAGCAGGTTGGAGTAGCCTGTATCTCAGCACAGGAATAAGGTAGGGAAGAATTCTAAGGATCATTTTGACTGCCTCCAGAAGTTAGATCAGATGGCCAATGGAATTTGGTGCTAGGTCTTTCCCTTTAGGTTTTACCCCAACAATGTTTTCATTAGTTTCGCTCACTCTCGAAATCAAGCATTTTACAGCAGGTTGGAGCAGCCTGTATCTCAGCACAGGAATAAGGTAGGGAAGAATTCTAAGGATCATTTTGACTGCCTCCAGAAGTTAGATCAGATGGCAAATTGGATTTGGTGCTAGGTCTTTCCCTTTAGGTTTTACCCCAACAATGTTTTCATTAGTTTCGCTCACTCTCGAAATCAAGCATTTTACAGCAGGTTGGAGCAGCCTGTATCTCAGCACAGGAATAAGGTAGGGAAGAATTCAAATACTCATTTTGACTGCCTCCAGAAGTTAGATCAGATGGCAAATTGGATTTGGTGCTAGGTCTTTCCCTTTAGGTTTTACCCCAACAATGTTTTCATTAGTTTCGATCACTCTCGAAATCAAGCATTTTACAGCAGGTTGGAGCAGCCTGTATCTCAGCACAGGAATAAGGTAGGGAAGAATTCAAATACTCATTTTGACTGCTTCCAGAAGTTAGATCAGATGGCAAATTGTATTTGGTGCTAGGTCTTTCCCTTTAGGTTTTACCCTAACAATGTTTTCATTAGTTTCGCTCACTCTCGAAATCAAGCATTTTACAGCAGGTTGGAGCAGCCTGTATCTCAGCACAGGAATAAGGTAGGGAAGAATTCTAAGGATCATTTTGACTGCCTCCAGAAGTTAGATCAGATGGAAAATTGGATTTGGTGCTAGGTCTTTCCCTTTAGGTTTTACCCCAACAATGTTTTCATTAGTTTCGCTCACTCTCGAAATCAAGCATTTTACAGCAGGTTGGAGCAGCCTGTATCTCAGCACAGGAATAAGGTAGGAAAGAATTCTAAGGATCATTTTGACTGCCTCCAGAAGTTAGATCAGATGGCAAATTGGATTTGGTGCTAGGTCTTTCCCTTTAGGTTTTACCCCAACAATGTTTTCATTAGTTTCGCTCACTCTCGAAATCAAGCATTTTACCGCAGGTTGGAGCAGCCTGTATCTCAGCACAGGAATAAGGTAGGGAAGAATTCTAAGGATCATTTTGACTGCCTCCAGAAGTTAGATCAGATGGCAAATTGGATTTGGTGCCAGGTCTTTCCCTTTAGGTTTTACCCCAACAATGTTTTCATTAGTTTCGCTCACTCTCGAAATCAAGCATTTTACAGCAGGTTGGAGCAGCCTGTATCTCAGCACAGGAATAAGGTAGGGAAGAATTCTAAGGATCATTTTGACTGCCTCCAGAAGTTAGATCAGATGGCAAATTGTATTTGGTGCCAGGTCTTTCCCTTTAGGTTTTACCCCAACAATGTTTTCATTAGTTTCGCTCACTCTCGAAATCAAGATTTTACAGCAGGTTGGAGCAGCCTGTATCTCAGCACAGGAATAAGGTAGGGAAGAATTCAAATACTCATTTTGACTGCCTCCAGAAGTTAGATCAGATGGCCAATGCAATTTGGTGCTAGGCCTTTCCCTTTAGGTTTTACCCCAACAATGTTTTCATTAGTTTCGCTCACTCTCGAAATCAAGCATTTTACAGCAGGTTGGAGCAGCCTGTATCTCAGCACAGGAATAAGGTAGGGAAGAATTCTAAGGATCATTTTGACTGCCTCCAGAAGTTAGATCAGATGGCAAATTGTATTTGGTGCCAGGTCTTTCCCTTTAGGTTTTACCCCAACAATGTTTTCATTAGTTTCGCTCACTCTCGAAATCAAGCATTTTACAGCAGGTTGGAGCAGCCTGTATCTCAGCACAGGAATAAGGTAGGGAAGAATTCAAATACTCATTTTGACTGCTTCCAGAAGTTAGATCAGATGGCAAATTGTATTTGGTGCTAGGTCTTTCCCTTTAGGTTTTACCCCAACAATGTTTTCATTAGTTTCGCTCACTCTCGAAATCAAGCATTTTACAGCAGGTTGGAGCAGCCTGTATCTCAGCACAGGAATAAGGTAGGGAAGAATTCTAAGGATCATTTTGACTGCCTCCAGAAGTTAGATCAGATGGCAAATTGTATTTGGTGCCAGGTCTTTCCCTTTAGGTTTTACCCCAACAATGTTTTCATTAGTTTCGCTCACTCTCGAAATCAAGCATTTTACAGCAGGTTGGAGCAGCCTGTATCTCAGCACAGGAATAAGGTAGGGAAGAATTCTAAGGATCATTTTGACTGCCTCCAGAAGTTAGATCAGATGGCAAATTGGATTTGGTGCCAGGTCTTTCCCTTTAGGTTTTACCCCAACAATGTTTTCATTAGTTTCGCTCACTCTCGAAATCAAGCATTTTACAGCAGGTTGGAGCAGCCTGTATCTCAGCACAGGAATAAGGTAGGGAAGAATTCTAAGGATCATTTTGACTGCCTCCAGAAGTTAGATCAGATGGCAAATTGTATTTGGTGCCAGGTCTTTCCCTTTAGGTTTTACCCCAACAATGTTTTCATTAGTTTCGCTCACTCTCGAAATCAAGCATTTTACAGCAGGTTGGAGCAGCCTGTATCTCAGCACAGGAATAAGGTAGGGAAGAATTCTAAGGATCATTTTGACTGCCTCCAGAAGTTAGATCAGATGGCAAATTGTATTTGGTGCCAGGTCTTTCCCTTTAGGTTTTACCCCAACAATGTTTTCATTAGTTTCGATCACTCTCGAAATCAAGCATTTTACAGCAGGTTGGAGCAGCCTGTATCTCAGCACAGGAATAAGGTAGGGAAGAATTCAAATACTCATTTTGACTGCTTCTAGAAGTTAGATCAGATGGCCAATGGAATTTGGTGCTAGGTCTTTCCCTTTAGGTTTTACCCCAACAATGTTTTCATTAGTTTCGCTCACTCTCGAAATCAAGCATTTTACAGCAGGTTGGAGCAGCTTGTATCTCAGCACAGGAATAAGGTAGGGAAGAATTCAAATACTCATTTTGACTGCCTCCAGAAGTTAGATCAGGTGGCAAATTGTATTTGGTGCTAGGTCTTTCCCTTTATTTTTTACCCCAACAATGTTTTCATTAGTTTCGCTCACTCTCGAAATCAAGCATTTTACAGCAGGTTGGAGCAGCCTGTATCTCAGCACAGGAATAAGGTAGGGAAGAATTCTAAGGATCATTTTGACTGCCTCCAGAAGTTAGATCAGATGGCCAATGCAATTTGGTGCTAGGCCTTTCCCTTTAGGTTTTACCCCAACAATGTTTTCATTAGTTTCGCTCACTCTCGAAATCAAGCATTTTACAGCAGGTTGGAGCAGCCTGTATCTCAGCACAGGAATAAGGTAGGGAAGAATTCAAATACTCATTTTGACTGCCTCCAGAAGTTAGATCAGATGGCAAATTGGATTTGGTGCTAGGTCTTTCCCTTTAGGTTTTACCCCAACAATGTTTTCATTAGTTTGAATCACTCTCGAAATCAAGCATTTTACAGCAGGTTGGAGCAGCCTGTATCTCAGCACAGGAATAAGGTAGGGAAGAATTCTAAGGATCATTTTGACTGCCTCCAGAAGTTAGATCAGATGGCAAATTGTATTTGGTGCTAGGTCTTTCCCTTTAGGTTTTACCCCAACAATGTTTTCATTAGTTTCACTCACTCTCGAAATCAAGCATTTTACAGCAGGTTGGAGCAGCCTGTATCTCAGCACAGGAATAAGGTAGGGAAGAATTCTAAGGATCATTTTGACTGCCTCCAGAAGTTAGATCAGATGGCCAATGCAATTTGGTGCTAGGTCTTTCCCTTTAGGTTTTACCCCAACAATGTTTTCATTAGTTTCGCTCACTCTCGAAATCAAGCATTTTACAGCAGGTTGGAGCAGACTGTATCTCAGCACAGGAATAAGGTAGGGAAGAATTCAAATACTCATTTTGACTGCCTCCAGAAGTTAGATCAGGTGGCAAATTGTATTTGGTGCTAGGTCTTTCCCTTTAGGTTTTACCCCAACAATGTTTTCATTAGTTTCGCTCACTCTCGAAATCAAGCATTTTACAGCAGGTTGGAGCAGCCTGTATCTCAGCACAGGAATAAGGTAGGGAAGAATTCTAAGGATCATTTTGACTGCCTCCAGAAGTTAGATCAGATGGCCAATGCAATTTGGTGCTAGGCCTTTCCCTTTAGGTTTTACCCCAACAATGTTTTCATTAGTTTCGCTCTCTCTCGAAATCAAGCATTTTACAGCAGGTTGGAGCAGCCTGTATCTCAGCACAGGAATAAGGTAGGGAAGAATTCAAATACTCATTTTGACTGCCTCCAGAAGTTAGATCAGATGGCAAACTGTATTTGGTGCTAGGTCTTTCCCTTTAGGTTTTACCCCAACAATGTTTTCATTAGTTTCGCTCACTCTCGAAATCAAGCATTTTACAGCAGGTTGGAGCAGCCTGTATCTCAGGACAGGAATAAGGTAGGGAAGAATTCTAAGGATCATTTTGACTGCCTCCAGAAGTTAGATCAGATGGCAAATTGTATTTGGTGCTAGGTCTTTCCCTTTAGGTTTTACCCCAACAATGTTTTCATTAGTTTCGCTCACTCTCGAAATCAAGCATTTTACAGCAGGTTGGAGCAGCCTGTATCTCAGCACAGGAATAAGGTAGGGAAGAATTCAAATACTCATTTTGACTGCCTCCAGAAGTTAGATCAGATGGCAAATTGTATTTGGTGCTAGGTCTTTCCCTTTAGGTTTTACCCCAACAATGTTTTCATTAGTTTCGCTCACTCTCGAAATCAAGCATTTTACAGCAGGTTGGAGCAGCCTGTATCTCAGCACAGGAATAAGGTAGGGAAGAATTCTAAGGATCATTTTGACTGCCTCCAGAAGTTAGATCAGATGGCCAATGCAATTTGGTGCTAGGTCTTTCCCTTTAGGTTTTACCCCAACAATGTTTTCATTAGTTTCGCTCACTCTCGAAATCAAGCATTTTACAGCAGGTTGGAGCAGCCTGTATCTCAGCACAGGAATAAGGTAGGGAAGAATTCTAAGGATCATTTTGACTGCCTCCAGAAGTTAGATCAGATGGCCAATGCAATTTGGTGCTAGGTCTTTCCCTTTAGGTTTTACCCCAACAATGTTTTCATTAGTTTCGCTCACTCTCGAAATCAAGCATTTTACAGCAGGTTGGAGCAGCCTGTATCTCAACACAGGAATAAGGTAGGGAAGAATTCTAAGGATCATTTTGACTGCCTCCAGAAGTTAGATCAGATGGCCAATGCAATTTGGCGCTAGGTCTTTCCCTTTAGGTTTTACCCCAACAATGTTTTCATTAGTTTCGATCACTCTCGAAATCAAGCATTTTACAGCAGGTTGGAGCAGCCTGTATCTCAGCACAGGAATAAGGTAGGGAAGAATTCAAATACTCATTTTGACTGCTTCCAGAAGTTAGATCAGATGGCAAATTGGATTTGGTGCTAGGTCTTTCCCTTTAGGTTTTACCCCAACAATGTTTTCATTAGTTTCGCTCACTCTCGAAATCAAGCATTTTACAGCAGGTTGGAGCAGCCTGTATCTCAGCACAGGAATAAGGTAGGGAAGAATTCTAAGGATCATTTTGACTGCCTCCAGAAGTTAGATCAGATGGCCAATGCAATTTGGTGCTAGGCCTTTCCCTTTAGGTTTTACCCCAACAATGTTTTCATTAGTTTCGCTCACTCTCGAAATCAAGCATTTTACAGCAGGTTGGAGCAGCCTGTATCTCAGCACAGGAATAAGGTAGGGAAGAATTCTAAGGATCATTTTGACTGCCTCCAGAAGTTAGATCAGATGGCAAATTGGATTTGGTGCTAGGTCTTTCCCTTTAGGTTTTACCCCAACAATGTTTTCATTAGTTTCGATCACTCTCGAAATCAAGCATTTTACAGCAGGTTGGAGCAGCCTGTATCTCAGCACAGGAATATGGTAGGGAAGAATTCAAATACTCATTTTGACTGCCTCCAGAAGTTAGATCAGATGGCAAACTGTATTTGGTGCTAGGTCTTTCCCTTTAGGTTTTACCCCAACAATGTTTTCATTAGTTTCGCTCACTCTCGAAATCAAGCATTTTACAGCAGGTTGGAGCAGCCTGTATCTCAGCACAGGAATAAGGTAGGGAAGAATTCTAAGGATCATTTTGACTGCCTCCAGAAGTTAGATCAGATGGCAAATTGGATTTGGTGCTAGGTCTTTCCCTTTAGGTTTTACCCCAACAATGTTTTCATTAGTTTCGCTCACTCTCGAAATCAAGCATTTTACAGCAGGTTGGAGCAGCCTGTATCTCAGCACAGGAATAAGGTAGGGAAGAATTCTAAGGATCATTTTGACTGCCTCCAGAAGTTAGATCAGATGGCCAATGCAATTTGGTGCTAGGTCTTTCCCTTTAGGTTTTACCCCAACAATGTTTTCATTAGTTTCGCTCACTCTCGAAATCAAGCATTTTACAGCAGGTTGGAGCAGCCTGTATCTCAGCACAGGAATAAGGTAGGGAAGAATTCTAAGGATCATTTTGACTGCCTCCAGAAGTTAGATCAGATGGCCAATGCAATTTGGCGCTAGGTCTTTCCCTTTAGGTTTTACCCCAACAATGTTTTCATTAGTTTCGATCACTCTCGAAATCAAGCATTTTACAGCAGGTTGGAGCAGCCTGTATCTCAGCACAGGAATAAGATAGGGAAGAATTCAAATACTCATTTTGACTGCTTCCAGAAGTTAGATCAGATGGCAAATTGGATTTGGTGCTAGGTCTTTCCCTTTAGGTTTTACCCCAACAATGTTTTCATTAGTTTCGCTCACTCTCGAAATCAAGCATTTTACAGCAGGTTGGAGCAGCCTGTATCTCAGCACAGGAATAAGGTAGGGAAGAATTCTAAGGATCATTTTGACTGCCTCCAGAAGTTAGATCAGATGGCCAATGCAATTTGGTGCTAGGCCTTTCCCTTTAGGTTTTACCCCAACAATGTTTTCATTAGTTTCGCTCACTCTCGAAATCAAGCATTTTACAGCAGGTTGGAGCAGCCTGTATCTCAGCACAGGAATAAGGTAGGGAAGAATTCTAAGGATCATTTTGACTGCCTCCAGAAGTTAGATCAGATGGCAAATTGGATTTGGTGCTAGGTCTTTCCCTTTAGGTTTTACCCCAACAATGTTTTCATTAGTTTCGATCACTCTCGAAATCAAGCATTTTACAGCAGGTTGGAGCAGCCTGTATCTCAGCACAGGAATAAGGTAGGGAAGAATTCAAATACTCATTTTGACTGCCTCCAGAAGTTAGATCAGATGGCAAACTGTATTTGGTGCTAGGTCTTTCCCTTTAGGTTTTACCCCAACAATGTTTTCATTAGTTTCGCTCACTCTCGAAATCAAGCATTTTACAGCAGGTTGGAGCAGCCTGTATCTCAGCACAGGAATAAGGTAGGGAAGAATTCTAAGGATCATTTTGACTGCCTCCAGAAGTTAGATCAGATGGCAAATTGTATTTGGTGCTAGGTCTTTCCCTTTAGGTTTTACCCCAACAATGTTTTCATTAGTTTCGCTCACTCTCGAAATCAAGCATTTTACAGCAGGTTGGAGCAGCCTGTATCTCAGCACAGGAATAAGGTAGGGAAGAATTCAAATACTCATTTTGACTGCCTCCAGAAGTTAGATCAGATGGCAAATTGTATTTGGTGCTAGGTCTTTCCCTTTAGGTTTTACCCCAACAATGTTTTCATTAGTTTCGCTCACTCTCGAAATCAAGCATTTTACAGCAGGTTGGAGCAGCCTGTATCTCAGCACAGGAATAAGGTAGGGAAGAATTCTAAGGATCATTTTGACTGCCTCCAGAAGTTAGATCAGATGGCCAATGCAATTTGGTGCTAGGTCTTTCCCTTTAGGTTTTAGCCCAACAATGTTTTCATTAGTTTCGCTCACTCTCGAAATCAAGCATTTTACAGCAGGTTGGAGCAGCCTGTATCTCAGCACAGGAATACGGTAGGGAAGAATTCTAAGGATCATTTTGACTGCCTCCAGAAGTTAGATAAGATGGCAAATTGTATTTGGTGCTAGGTCTTTCCCTTTAGGTTTTACCCCAACAATGTTTTCATTAGTTTCGCTCACTCTCGAAATCAAGCATTTTACAGCAGGTTGGAGCAGCCTGTATCTCAGCACAGGAATAAGGTAGGGAAGAATTCTAAGGATCATTTTGACTGCCTCCAGAAGTTAGATCAGATGGCCAATGCAATTTGGTGCTAGGTCTTTCCCTTTAGGTTTTACCCCAACAATGTTTTCATTAGTTTCGATCACTCTCGAAATCAAGCATTTTACAGCAGGTTGGAGCAGCCTGTATCTCAGCACAGGAATAAGGTAGGGAAGAATTCAAATACTCATTTTGACTGCCTCCAGAAGTTAGATCAGATGGCAAATTGGATTTGGTGCTAGGTCTTTCCCTTTAGGTTTTACCCCAACAATGTTTTCATTAGTTTCGCTCACTCTCGAAATCAAGCATTTTACAGCAGGTTGGAGCAGCCTGTATCTCAGCACAGGAATAAGGTAGGGAAGAATTCAAATACTCATTTTGACTGCCTCCAGAAGTTAGATCAGATGGCCAATGCAATTTGGTGCTAGGTCTTTCCCTTTAGGTTTTACCCCAACAATGTTTTCATTAGTTTCGCTCACTCTCGAAATCAAGCATTTTACAGCAGGTTGGAGCAGCCTGTATCTCAGCACAGGAATAAGGTAGGGAAGAATTCAAATACTCATTTTGACTGCCTCCAGAAGTTAGATCAGATGGCAAATTGGATTTGGTGCTAGGTCTTTCCCTTTAGGTTTTACCCCAACAATGTTTTCATTAGTTTCGCTCACTCTCGAAATCAAGCATTTTACAGCAGGTTGGAGCAGCCTGTATCTCAGCACAGGAATAAGGTAGGGAAGAATTCTAAGGATCATTTTGACTGCCTCCAGACGTTAGATCAGATGGCAAATTGTATTTGGTGCCAGGTCTTTCCCTTTAGGTTTTACCCCAACAATGTTTTCATTAGTTTCGCTCACTCTCGAAATCAAGCATTTTACAGCAGGTTGGAGCAGCCTGTATCTCAGCACAGGAATAAGGTAGGAAAGAATTCAAATACTCATTTTGACTGCCTCCAGAAGTTAGATCAGATGGCCAATGCAATTTGGTGCTAGGCCTTTAACTTTAGGTTTTACCCCAACAATGTTTTCATTAGTTTCGCTCACTCTCGAAATCAAGCATTTTACAGCAGGTTGGAGCAGCCTGTATCTCAGCACAGGAATAAGGTAGGGAAGAATTCAAATACTCATTTTGACTGCCTCCAGAAGTTAGATCAGATGGCAAACTGTATTTGGTGCCAGGTCTTTCCCTTTAGGTTTTACCCCAACAATGTTTTCATTAGTTTCGCTCACTCTCGAAATCAAGCATTTTACAGCAGGTTGGAGCAGCCTGTATCTCAGCACAGGAATAAGGTAGGGAAGAATTCAAATACTCATTTTGACTGCTTCCAGAAGTTAGATCAGATGGCAAATTGTATTTGGTGCCAGGTCTTTCCCTTTAGGTTTTACCCCAACAATGTTTTCATTAGTTTCGCTCACTCTCGAAATCAAGCATTTTACAGCAGGTTGGAGCAGCCTGTATCTCAGCACAGGAATAAGGTAGGGAAGAATTCTAAGGATCATTTTGACTGCCTCCAGAAGTTAGATCAGATGGCCAATGCAATTTGGTGCTAGGCCTTTCCCTTTAGGTTTTACCCCAACAATGTTTTCATTAGTTTCGCTCACTCTCGAAATCAAGCATTTTACAGCAGGTTGGAGCAGCCTGTATCTCAGCACAGGAATAAGGTAGGGAAGAATTCTAAGGATCATTTTGACTGCCTCCAGAAGTTAGATCAGATGGCAAATTGGATTTGGTGCTAGGTCTTTCCCTTTAGGTTTTACCCCAACAATGTTTTCATTAGTTTCGCTCACTCTCGAAATCAAGCATTTTACAGCAGGTTGGAGCAGCCTGTATCTCAGCACAGGAATAAGGTAGGGAAGAATTCTAAGGATCATTTTGACTGCCTCCAGAAGTTAGATCAGATGGCAAATTGGATTTGGTGCTAGGTCTTTCCCTTTAGGTTTTACCCCAACAATGTTTTCATTAGTTTCGCTCACTCTCGAAATCAAGCATTTTACAGCAGGTTGGAGCAGCCTGTATCTCAGCACAGGAATAAGGTAGGGAAGAATTCAAATACTCATTTTGACTGCTTCCAGAAGTTAGATCAGATGGCAAATTGGATTTGGTGCTAGGTCTTTCCCTTTAGGTTTTACCCCAACAATGTTTTCATTAGTTTCGCTCACTCTCGAAATCAAGCATTTTACAGCAGGTTGGAGCAGCCTGTATCTCAGCACAGGAATAAGGTAGGGAAGAATTCAAATACTCATTTTGACTGCCTCCAGAAGTTAGATCAGATGGCAAATTGTATTTGGTGCTAGGTCTTTCCCTTTAGGTTTTACCCCAACAATGTTTTCATTAGTTTCGCTCACTCTCGAAATCAAGCATTTTACAGCAGGTTGGAGCAGCCTGTATCTCAGCACAGGAATAAGGTAGGGAAGAATTCTAAGGATCATTTTGACTGCCTCCAGAAGTTAGATCAGATGGCCAATGCAATTTGGTGCTAGGTCTTTCCCTTTAGGTTTTAGCCCAACAATGTTTTCATTAGTTTCGCTCACTCTCGAAATCAAGCATTTTACAGCAGGTTGGAGCAGCCTGTATCTCAGCACAGGAATAAGGTAGGGAAGAATTCTAAGGATCATTTTGACTGCCTCCAGAAGTTAGATCAGATGGCCAATGCAATTTGGTGCTAGGTCTTTCCCTTTAGGTTTTACCCCAACAATGTTTTCATTAGTTTCGCTCACTCTCGAAATCAAGCATTTTACAGCAGGTTGGAGCAGCCTGTATCTCAGCACAGGAATAAGGTAGGGAAGAATTCTAAGGATCATTTTGACTGCCTCCAGAAGTTAGATCAGATGGCCAATGCAATTTGGTGCTAGGTCTTTCCCTTTAGGTTTTACCCCAACAATGTTTTCATTAGTTTCGATCACTCTCGAAATCAAGCATTTTACAGCAGGTTGGAGCAGCCTGTATCTCAGCACAGGAATAAGGTAGGGAAGAATTCAAATACTCATTTTGACTGCCTCCAGAAGTTAGATCAGATGGCAAATTGGATTTGGTGCTAGGTCTTTCCCTTTAGGTTTTACCCCAACAATGTTTTCATTAGTTTCGCTCACTCTCGAAATCAAGCATTTTACAGCAGGTTGGAGCAGCCTGTATCTCAGCACAGGAATAAGGTAGGGAAGAATTCAAATACTCATTTTGACTGCCTCCAGAAGTTAGATCAGATGGCCAATGCAATTTGGTGCTAGGTCTTTCCCTTTAGGTTTTACCCCAACAATGTTTTCATTAGTTTCGCTCACTCTCGAAATCAAGCATTTTACAGCAGGTTGGAGCAGCCTGTATCTCAGCACAGGAATAAGGTAGGGAAGAATTCTAAGGATCATTTTGACTGCCTCCAGAAGTTAGATCAGATGGCCAATGCAATTTGGTGCTAGGCCTTTCCCTTTAGGTTTTACCCCAACAATGTTTTCATTAGTTTCGCTCACTCTCGAAATCAAGCATTTTACAGCAGGTTGGAGCAGCCTGTATCTCAGCACAGGAATAAGGTAGGGAAGAATTCAAATACTCATTTTGACTGCCTCCAGAAGTTAGATCAGATGGCAAATTGGATTTGGTGCTAGGTCTTTCCCTTTAGGTTTTACCCCAACAATGTTTTCATTAGTTTCGCTCATTCTCGAAATCAAGCATTTTACAGCAGGTTGGAGCAGCCTGTATCTCAGCACAGGAATAAGGTAGGGAAGAATTCAAATACTCATTTTGACTGCTTCCAGAAGTTAGATCAGATGGCAAATTGTATTTGGTGCTAGGTCTTTCCCTTTAGGTTTTACCCCAACAATGTTTTCATTAGTTTCGCTCACTCTCGAAATCAAGCATTTTACAGCAGGTTGGAGCAGCCTGTATCTCAGCACAGGAATAAGGTAGGGAAGAATTCAAATACTCATTTTGACTGCCTCCAGAAGTTAGATCAGATGGCAAATTGGATTTGGTGCTAGGTCTTTCCCTTTAGGTTTTACCCCAACAATGTTTTCATTAGTTTCGCTCACTCTCGAAATCAAGCATTTTACAGCAGGTTGGAGCAGCCTGTATCTCAGCACAGGAATAAGGTAGGGAAGAATTCTAAGGATCATTTTGACTGCCTCCAGACGTTAGATCAGATGGCAAATTGTATTTGGTGCCAGGTCTTTCCCTTTAGGTTTTACCCCAACAATGTTTTCATTAGTTTCGCTCACTCTCGAAATCAAGCATTTTACAGCAGGTTGGAGCAGCCTGTATCTCAGCACAGGAATAAGGTAGGAAAGAATTCAAATACTCATTTTGACTGCCTCCAGAAGTTAGATCAGATGGCCAATGCAATTTGGTGCTAGGCCTTTAACTTTAGGTTTTACCCCAACAATGTTTTCATTAGTTTCGCTCACTCTCGAAATCAAGCATTTTACAGCAGGTTGGAGCAGCCTGTATCTCAGCACAGGAATAAGGTAGGGAAGAATTCAAATACTCATTTTGACTGCCTCCAGAAGTTAGATCAGATGGCAAACTGTATTTGGTGCCAGGTCTTTCCCTTTAGGTTTTACCCCAACAATGTTTTCATTAGTTTCGCTCACTCTCGAAATCAAGCATTTTACAGCAGGTTGGAGCAGCCTGTATCTCAGCACAGGAATAAGGTAGGGAAGAATTCAAATACTCATTTTGACTGCTTCCAGAAGTTAGATCAGATGGCAAATTGTATTTGGTGCCAGGTCTTTCCCTTTAGGTTTTACCCCAACAATGTTTTCATTAGTTTCGCTCACTCTCGAAATCAAGCATTTTACAGCAGGTTGGAGCAGCCTGTATCTCAGCACAGGAATAAGGTAGGGAAGAATTCTAAGGATCATTTTGACTGCCTCCAGAAGTTAGATCAGATGGCCAATGCAATTTGGTGCTAGGTCTTTCCCTTTAGGTTTTACCCCAACAATGTTTTCATTAGTTTCGCTCACTCTCGAAATCAAGCATTTTACAGCAGGTTGGAGCAGCCTGTATCTCAGCACAGGAATAAGGTAGGGAAGAATTCTAAGGATCATTTTGACTGCCTCCAGAAGTTAGATCAGATGGCCAATGCAATTTGGTGCTAGGCCTTTCCCTTTAGGTTTTACCCCAACAATGTTTTCATTAGTTTCGCTCACTCTCGAAATCAAGCATTTTACAGCAGGTTGGAGCAGCCTGTATCTCAGCACAGGAATAAGGTAGGGAAGAATTCTAAGGATCATTTTGACTGCCTCCAGAAGTTAGATCAGATGGCAAATTGGATTTGGTGCTAGGTCTTTCCCTTTAGGTTTTACCCCAACAATGTTTTCATTAGTTTCGCTCACTCTCGAAATCAAGCATTTTACAGCAGGTTGGAGCAGCCTGTATCTCAGCACAGGAATAAGGTAGGGAAGAATTCTAAGGATCATTTTGACTGCCTCCAGAAGTTAGATCAGATGGCAAATTGGATTTGGTGCTAGGTCTTTCCCTTTAGGTTTTACCCCAACAATGTTTTCATTAGTTTCGCTCACTCTCGAAATCAAGCATTTTACAGCAGGTTGGAGCAGCCTGTATCTCAGCACAGGAATAAGGTAGGGAAGAATTCAAATACTCATTTTGACTGCTTCCAGAAGTTAGATCAGATGGCAAATTGGATTTGGTGCTAGGTCTTTCCCTTTAGGTTTTACCCCAACAATGTTTTCATTAGTTTCGCTCACTCTCGAAATCAAGCATTTTACAGCAGGTTGGAGCAGCCTGTATCTCAGCACAGGAATAAGGTAGGGAAGAATTCAAATACTCATTTTGACTGCCTCCAGAAGTTAGATCAGATGGCAAATTGGATTTGGTGCTAGGTCTTTCCCTTTAGGTTTTACCCCAACAATGTTTTCATTAGTTTCGCTCACTCTCGAAATCAAGCATTTTACAGCAGGTTGGAGCAGCCTGTATCTCAGCACAGGAATAAGGTAGGGAAGAATTCTAAGGATCATTTTGACTGCCTCCAGAAGTTAGATCAGATGGCCAATGCAATTTGGTGCTAGGTCTTTCCCTTTAGGTTTTACCCCAACAATGTTTTCATTAGTTTCGATCACTCTCGAAATCAAGCATTTTACAGCAGGTTGGAGCAGCCTGTATCTCAGCACAGGAATAAGGTAGGGAAGAATTCAAATACTCATTTTGACTGCCTCCAGAAGTTAGATCAGATGGCAAATTGGATTTGGTGCTAGGTCTTTCCCTTTAGGTTTTACCCCAACAATGTTTTCATTAGTTTCGCTCACTCTCGAAATCAAGCATTTTACAGCAGGTTGGAGCAGCCTGTATCTCAGCACAGGAATAAGGTAGGGAAGAATTCTAAGGATCATTTTGACTGCCTCCAGAAGTTAGATCAGATGGCAAATTGTATTTGGTGCCAGGTCTTTCCCTTTAGGTTTTACCCCAACAATGTTTTCATTAGTTTCGCTCACTCTCGAAATCAAGCATTTTACAGCAGGTTGGAGCAGCCTGTATCTCAGCACAGGAATAAGGTAGGGAAGAATTCTAAGGATCATTTTGACTGCCTCCAGAAGCTAGATCAGATGGCCAATGCAATTTGGTGCTAGGTCTTTCCCTTTAGGTTTTACCCCAACAATGTTTTCATTAGTTTCGCTCACTCTCGAAATCAAGCATTTTACAGCAGGTTGGAGCAGCCTGTATCTCAGCACAGGAATAAGGTAGGGAAGAATTCTAAGGATCATTTTGACTGCCTCCAGAAGTTAGATCAGATGGCAAATTGTATTTGGTGCCAGGTCTTTCCCTTTAGGTTTTACCCCAACAATGTTTTCATTAGTTTCGCTCACTCTCGAAATCAAGCATTTTACAGCAGGTTGGAGCAGCCTGTATCTCAGCACAGGAATAAGGTAGGGAAGAATTCTAAGGATCATTTTGACTGCCTCCAGAAGTTAGATCAGATGGCAAATTGGATTTGGTGCCAGGTCTTTCCCTTTAGGTTTTACCCCAACAATGTTTTCATTAGTTTCGCTCACTCTCGAAATCAAGCATTTTACAGCAGGTTGGAGCAGCCTGTATCTCAGCACAGGAATAAGGTAGGGAAGAATTCTAAGGATCATTTTGACTGCCTCCAGAAGTTAGATCAGATGGCAAATTGTATTTGGTGCCAGGTCTTTCCCTTTAGGTTTTACCCCAACAATGTTTTCATTAGTTTCGATCACTCTCGAAATCAAGCATTTTACAGCAGGTTGGAGCAGCCTGTATCTCAGCACAGGAATAAGGTAGGGAAGAATTCTAAGGATCATTTTGACTGCCTCCAGAAGTTAGATCAGATGGCAAATTGGATTTGGTGCTAGGTCTTTCCCTTTAGGTTTTACCCCAACAATGTTTTCATTAGTTTCGCTCACTCTCGAAATCAAGCATTTTACAGCAGGTTGGAGCAGCCTGTATCTCAGCACAGGAATAAGGTAGGGAAGAATTCTAAGGATCATTTTGACTGCCTCCAGAAGTTAGATCAGATGGCAAATTGTATTTGGTGCTAGGTCTTTCCCTTTAGGTTTTACCCCAACAATGTTTTCATTAGTTTCGATCACTCTCGAAATCAAGCATTTTACAGCAGGTTGGAGCAGCCTGTATCTCAGCACAGGAATAAGGTAGGGAAGAATTCAAATACTCATTTTGACTGCTTCTAGAAGTTAGATCAGATGGCAAATTGTATTTGGTGCTAGGTCTTTCCCTTTAGGTTTTACCCCAACAATGTTTTCATTAGTTTCGCTCACTCTCGAAATCAAGCATTTTACAGCAGGTTGGAGCAGCCTGTATCTCAGCACAGGAATAAGGTAGGGAAGAATTCAAATACTCATTTTGACTGCCTCCAGAAGTTAGATCAGGTGGCAAATTGTATTTGGTGCTAGGTCTTTCCCTTTAGGTTTTACCCCAACAATGTTTTCATTAGTTTCGCTCACTCTCGAAATCAAGCATTTTACAGCAGGTTGGAGCAGCCTGTATCTCAGCACAGGAATAAGGTAGGGAAGAATTCTAAGGATCATTTTGACTGCCTCCAGAAGTTAGATCAGATGGCCAATGCAATTTGGTGCTAGGCCTTTCCCTTTAGGTTTTACCCCAACAATGTTTTCATTAGTTTCGCTCACTCTCGAAATCAAGCATTTTACAGCAGGTTGGAGCAGCCTGTATCTCAGCACAGGAATAAGGTAGGGAAGAATTCAAATACTCATTTTGACTGCCTCCAGAAGTTAGATCAGATGGCAAATTGGATTTGGTGCTAGGTCTTTCCCTTTAGGTTTTACCCCAACAATGTTTTCATTAGTTTGAATCACTCTCGAAATCAAGCATTTTACAGCAGGTTGGAGCAGCCTGTATCTCAGCACAGGAATAAGGTAGGGAAGAATTCTAAGGATCATTTTGACTGCCTCCAGAAGTTAGATCAGATGGCATATTGTATTTGGTGCTAGGTCTTTCCCTTTAGGTTTTACCCCAACAATGTTTTCATTAGTTTCGCTCACTCTCGAAATCAAGCATTTTACAGCAGGTTGGAGCAGCCTGTATCTCAGCACAGGAATAAGGTAGGGAAGAATTCAAATACTCATTTTGACTGCCTCCAGAAGTTAGATCAGATGGCAAACTGTATTTGGTGCTAGGTCTTTCCCTTTAGGTTTTACCCCAACAATGTTTTCATTAGTTTCGCTCACTCTCGAAATCAAGCATTTTACAGCAGGTTGGAGCAGCCTGTATCTCAGGACAGGAATAAGGTAGGGAAGAATTCTAAGGATCATTTTGACTGCCTCCAGAAGTTAGATCAGATGGCAAATTGGATTTGGTGCTAGGTCTTTCCCTTTAGGTTTTACCCCAACAATGTTTTCATTAGTTTCGCTCACTCTCGAAATCAAGCATTTTACAGCAGGTTGGAGCAGCCTGTATCTCAGCACAGGAATAAGGTAGGGAAGAATTCTAAGGATCATTTTGACTGCCTCCAGAAGTTAGATCAGATGGCCAATGCAATTTGGTGCTAGGTCTTTCCCTTTAGGTTTTACCCCAACAATGTTTTCATTAGTTTCGATCACTCTCGAAATCAAGCATTTTACAGCAGGTTGGAGCAGCCTGTATCTCAGCACAGGAATAAGGTAGGGAAGAATTCAAATACTCATTTTGACTGCCTCCAGAAGTTAGATCAGATGGCAAACTGTATTTGGTGCTAGGTCTTTCCCTTTAGGTTTTACCCCAACAATGTTTTCATTAGTTTCGCTCACTCTCGAAATCAAGCATTTTACAGCAGGTTGGAGCAGCCTGTATCTCAGGACAGGAATAAGGTAGGGAAGAATTCTAAGGATCATTTTGACTGCCTCCAGAAGTTAGATCAGATGGCAAATTGGATTTGGTGCTAGGTCTTTCCCTTTAGGTTTTACCCCAACAATGTTTTCATTAGTTTCGCTCACTCTCGAAATCAAGCATTTTACAGCAGGTTGGAGCAGCCTGTATCTCAGCACAGGAATAAGGTAGGGAAGAATTCTAAGGATCATTTTGACTGCCTCCAGAAGTTAGATCAGATGGCAAATTGTATTTGGTGCTAGGTCTTTCCCTTTAGGTTTTACCCCAACAATGTTTTCATTAGTTTCGCTCCCTCTCGAAATCAAGCATTTTACAGCAGGTTGGAGCAGCCTGTATCTCAGCACAGGAATAAGGTAGGGAAGAATTCAAATACTCATTTTGACTGCCTCCAGAAGTTAGATCAGATGGCAAATTGGATTTGGTGCTAGGTCTTTCCCTTTAGGTTTTACCCCAACAATGTTTTCATTAGTTTCGCTCACTCTCGAAATCAAGCATTTTACAGCAGGTTGGAGCAGCCTGTATCTCAGCACAGGAATAAGGTAGGGAAGAATTCTAAGGATCATTTTGACTGCCTCCAGAAGTTAGATCAGATGGCAAATTGGATTTGGTGCTAGGTCTTTCCCTTTAGGTTTTACCCCAACAATGTTTTCATTAGTTTCGCTCACTCTCGAAATCAAGCATTTTACAGCAGGTTGGAGCAGCCTGTATCTCAGCACAGGAATAAGGTAGGGAAGAATTCTAAGGATCATTTTGACTGCCTCCAGAAGTTAGATCAGATGGCAAATTGGATTTGGTGCTAGGTCTTTCCCTTTAGGTTTTACCCCAACAATGTTTTCATTAGTTTCGCTCACTCTCGAAATCAAGCATTTTACAGCAGGTTGGAGCAGCCTGTATCTCAGCACAGGAATAAGGTAGGGAAGAATTCTAAGGATCATTTTGACTGCCTCCAGAAGTTAGATCAGATGGCCAATGCAATTTGGTGCTAGGCCTTTCCCTTTAGGTTTTACCCCAACAATGTTTTCATTAGTTTCGCTCACTCTCGAAATCAAGCATTTTACAGCAGGTTGGAGCAGCCTGTATCTCAGCACAGGAATAAGGTAGGGAAGAATTCAAATACTCATTTTGACTGCCTCCAGAAGTTAGATCAGATGGCAAATTGGATTTGGTGCTAGGTCTTTCCCTTTAGGTTTTACCCCAACAATGTTTTCATTAGTTTGAATCACTCTCGAAATCAAGCATTTTACAGCAGGTTGGAGCAGCCTGTATCTCAGCACAGGAATAAGGTAGGGAAGAATTCTAAGGATCATTTTGACTGCCTCCAGAAGTTAGATCAGATGGCAAATTGTATTTGGTGCTAGGTCTTTCCCTTTAGGTTTTACCCCAACAATGTTTTCATTAGTTTCGCTCACTCTCGAAATCAAGCATTTTACAGCAGGTTGGAGCAGCCTGTATCTCAGCACAGGAATAAGGTAGGGAAGAATTCAAATACTCATTTTGACTGCCTCCAGAAGTTAGATCAGATGGCAAACTGTATTTGGTGCTAGGTCTTTCCCTTTAGGTTTTACCCCAACAATGTTTTCATTAGTTTCGCTCACTCTCGAAATCAAGCATTTTACAGCAGGTTGGAGCAGCCTGTATCTCAGCACAGGAATAAGGTAGGGAAGAATTCTAAGGATCATTTTGACTGACTCCAGAAGTTAGATCAGATGGCAAATTGGATTTGGTGCTAGGTCTTTCCCTTTAGGTTTTACCCCAACAATGTTTTCATTAGTTTCGCTCACTCTCGAAATCAAGCATTTTACAGCAGGTTGGAGCAGCCTGTATCTCAGCACAGGAATAAGGTAGGGAAGAATTCTAAGGATCATTTTGACTGCCTCCAGAAGTTAGATCAGATGGCCAATGGAATTTGGTGCTAGGTCTTTCCCTTTAGGTTTTACCCCAACAATGTTTTCATTAGTTTCGATCACTCTCGAAATCAAGCATTTTACAGCAGGTTGGAGCAGCCTGTATCTCAGCACAGGAATAAGGTAGGGAAGAATTCAAATACTCATTTTGACTGCCTCCAGAAGTTAGATCAGATGGCAAACTGTATTTGGTGCTAGGTCTTTCCCTTTAGGTTTTACCCCAACAATGTTTTCATTAGTTTCGCTCACTCTCGAAATCAAGCATTTTACAGCAGGTTGGAGCAGCCTGTATCTCAGCACAGGAATAAGGTAGGGAAGAATTCTAAGGATCATTTTGACTGCCTCCAGAAGTTAGATCAGATGGCAAATTGGATTTGGTGCTAGGTCTTTCCCTTTAGGTTTTACCCCAACAATGTTTTCATTAGTTTCGCTCACTCTCGAAATCAAGCATTTTACAGCAGGTTGGAGCAGCCTGTATCTCAGCACAGGAATAAGGTAGGGAAGAATTCTAAGGATCATTTTGACTGCCTCCAGAAGTTAGATCAGATGGCCAATGGAATTTGGTGCTAGGTCTTTCCCTTTAGGTTTTACCCCAACAATGTTTTCATTAGTTTCGCTCACTCTCGAAATCAAGCATTTTACAGCAGGTTGGAGCAGCCTGTATCTCAGCACAGGAATAAGGTAGGGAAGAATTCAAATACTCATTTTGACTGCCTCCAGAAGTTAGATCAGATGGCAAATTGGATTTGGTGCTAGGTCTTTCCCTTTAGGTTTTACCCCAACAATGTTTTCATTAGTTTCGCTCACTCTCGAAATCAAGCATTTTACAGCAGGTTGGAGCAGCCTGTATCTCAGCACAGGAATAAGGTAGGGAAGAATTCTAAGGATCATTTTGACTGCCTCCAGAAGTTAGATCAGATGGCCAATGCAATTTGGTGCTAGGCCTTTCCCTTTAGGTTTTACCCCAACAATGTTTTCATTAGTTTCGCTCACTCTCGAAATCAAGCATTTTACAGCAGGTTGGAGCAGCCTGTATCTCAGCACAGGAATAAGGTAGGGAAGAATTCAAATACTCATTTTGACTGCCTCCAGAAGTTAGATCAGATGGCAAATTGGATTTGGTGCTAGGTCTTTCCCTTTAGGTTTTACCCCAACAATGTTTTCATTAGTTTCGATCACTCTCGAAATCAAGCATTTTACAGCAGGTTGGAGCAGCCTGTATCTCAGCACAGGAATAAGGTAGGGAAGAATTCTAAGGATCATTTTGACTGCCTCCAGAAGTTAGATCAGATGGCAAATTGTATTTGGTGCCAGGTCTTTCCCTTTAGGTTTTACCCCAACAATGTTTTCATTAGTTTCGCTCACTCTCGAAATCAAGCATTTTACAGCAGGTTGGAGCAGCCTGTATCTCAGCACAGGAATAAGGTAGGGAAGAATTCAAATACTCATTTTGACTGCCTCCAGAAGTTAGATCAGATGGCCAATGCAATTTGGTGCTAGGCCTTTCCCTTTAGGTTTTACCCCAACAATGTTTTCATTAGTTTCGCTCACTCTCGAAATCAAGCATTTTACAGCAGGTTGGAGCAGCCTGTATCTCAGCACAGGAATAAGGTAGGGAAGAATTCTAAGGATCATTTTGACTGCCTCCAGAAGTTAGATCAGATGGCCAATGCAATTTGGTGCTAGGTCTTTCCCTTTAGGTTTTACCCCAACAATGTTTTCATTAGTTTCGCTCACTCTCGAAATCAAGCATTTTACAGCAGGTTGGAGCAGCCTGTATCTCAGCACAGGAATAAGGTAGGGAAGAATTCAAATACTCATTTTGACTGCTTCCAGAAGTTAGATCAGATGGCAAATTGTATTTGGTGCCAGGTCTTTCCCTTTAGGTTTTACCCCAACAATGTTTTCATTAGTTTCGCTCACTCTCGAAATCAAGCATTTTACAGCAGGTTGGAGCAGCCTGTATCTCAGCACAGGAATAAGGTAGGGAAGAATTCTAAGGATCATTTTGACTGCCTCCAGAAGTTAGATCAGATGGCAAATTATATTTGGTGCTAGGTCTTTCCCTTTAGGTTTTACCCCAACAATGTTTTCATTAGTTTCGCTCACTCTCGAAATCAAGCATTTTACAGCAGCTTGGAGCAGCCTGTATCTCAGCACAGGAATAAGGTAGGGAAGAATTCAAATACTCATTTTGACTGCCTCCAGAAGTTAGATCAGATGGCAAATTGTATTTGGTGCTAGGTCTTTCCCTTTAGGTTTTACCCCAACAATGTTTTCATTAGTTTCGCTCACTCTCGAAATCAAGCATTTTACAGCAGGTTGGAGCAGCCTGTATCTCAGCACAGGAATAAGGTAGGGAAGAATTCTAAGGATCATTTTGACTGCCTCCAGAAGTTAGATCAGATGGCAAATTGGATTTGGTGCTAGGTCTTTCCCTTTAGGTTTTACCCCAACAATGTTTTCATTAGTTTCGCTCACTCTCGAAATCAAGCATTTTACAGCAGGTTGGAGCAGCCTGTATCTCAGCACAGGAATAAGGTAGGGAAGAATTCTAAGGATCATTTTGACTGCCTCCAGAAGTTAGATCAGATGGCCAATGCAATTTGGTGCTAGGTCTTTCCCTTTAGGTTTTACCCCAACAATGTTTTCATTAGTTTCGATCACTCTCGAAATCAAGCATTTTACAGCAGGTTGGAGCAGCCTGTATCTCAGCACAGGAATAAGGTAGGGAAGAATTCAAATACTCATTTTGACTGCTTCCAGAAGTTAGATCAGATGGCAAATTGGATTTGGTGCTAGGTCTTTCCCTTTAGGTTTTACCCCAACAATGTTTTCATTAGTTTCGCTCACTCTCGAAATCAAGCATTTTACAGCAGGTTGGAGCAGCCTGTATCTCAGCACAGGAATAAGGTAGGGAAGAATTCAAATACTCATTTTGACTGCCTCCAGAAGTTAGATCAGATGGCCAATGCAATTTGGTGCTAGGTCTTTCCCTTTAGGTTTTACCCCAACAATGTTTTCATTAGTTTCGCTCACTCTCGAAATCAAGCATTTTACAGCAGGTTGGAGCAGCCTGTATCTCAGCACAGGAATAAGGTAGGGAAGAATTCTAAGGATCATTTTGACTGCCTCCAGAAGTTAGATCAGATGGCCAATGCAATTTGGTGCTAGGCCTTTCCCTTTAGGTTTTACCCCAACAATGTTTTCATTAGTTTCGCTCACTCTCGAAATCAAGCATTTTACAGCAGGTTGGAGCAGCCTGTATCTCAGCACAGGAATAAGGTAGGGAAGAATTCTAAGGATCATTTTGACTGCCTCCAGAAGTTAGATCAGATGGCAAATTGGATTTGGTGCTAGGTCTTTCCCTTTAGGTTTTACCCCAACAATGTTTTCATTAGTTTCGCTCACTCTCGAAATCAAGCATTTTACAGCAGGTTGGAGCAGCCTGTATCTCAGCACAGGAATAAGGTAGGGAAGAATTCTAAGGATCATTTTGACTGCCTCCAGAAGTTAGATCAGATGGCCAATGCAATTTGGTGCTAGGTCTTTCCCTTTAGGTTTTACCCCAACAATGTTTTCATTAGTTTCGCTCACTCTCGAAATCAAGCATTTTACAGCAAGTTGGAGCAGCCTGTATCTCAGCACAGGAATAAGGTAGGGAAGAATTCAAATACTCATTTTGACTGCTTCCAGAAGTTAGATCAGATGGCAAATTGTATTTGGTGCTAGGTCTTTCCCTTTAGGTTTTACCCCAACAATGTTTTCATTAGTTTCGCTCACTCTCGAAATCAAGCATTTTACAGCAGGTTGGAGCACCCTTTATCTCAGCACAGGAATAAGGTAGGGAAGAATTCTAAGGATCATTTTGACTGCCTCCAGAAGTTAGATCAGATGGCAAATTGGATTTGGTGCTAGGTCTTTCCCTTTAGGTTTTACCCCAACAATGTTTTCATTAGTTTCGCTCACTCTCGAAATCAAGCATTTTACAGCAGGTTGGAGCAGCCTGTATCTCAGCACAGGAATAAGGTAGGGAAGAATTCTAAGGATCATTTTGACTGCCTCCAGAAGTTAGATCAGATGGCCAATGCAATTTGGTGCTAGGCCTTTCCCTTTAGGTTTTACCCCAACAATGTTTTCATTAGTTTCGCTCACTCTCGAAATCAAGCATTTTACAGCAGGTTGGAGCAGCCTGTATCTCAGCACAGGAATAAGGTAGGGAAGAATTCTAAGGATCATTTTGACTGCCTCCAGAAGTTAGATCAGATGGCAAATTGGATTTGGTGCTAGGTCTTTCCCTTTAGGTTTTACCCCAACAATGTTTTCATTAGTTTCGCTCACTCTCGAAATCAAGCATTTTACAGCAGGTTGGAGCAGCCTGTATCTCAGCACAGGAATAAGGTAGGGAAGAATTCTAAGGATCATTTTGACTGCCTCCAGAAGTTAGATCAGATGGCAAATTGTATTTGGTGCCAGGTCTTTCCCTTTAGGTTTTACCCCAACAATGTTTTCATTAGTTTCGCTCACTCTCGAAATCAAGCATTTTACAGCAGGTTGGAGCAGCCTGTGTCTCAGCACAGGAATAAGGTAGGGAAGAATTCAAATACTCATTTTGACTGCTTCCAGAAGTTAGATCAGATGGCAAATTGTATTTGGTGCTAGGTCTTTCCCTTTAGGTTTTACCCCAACAATGTTTTCATTAGTTTCGCTCACTCTCGAAATCAAGCATTTTACAGCAGGTTGGAGCAGCCTGTATCTCAGCACAGGAATAAGGTAGGGAAGAATTCTAAGGATCATTTTGACTGCCTCCAGAAGTTAGATCAGATGGCAAATTGTATTTGGTGCTAGGTCTTTCCCTTTAGGTTTTACCCCAACAATGTTTTCATTAGTTTCGCTCACTATCGAAATCAAGCATTTTACAGCAGGTTGGAGCAGCCTGTATCTCAGCACAGGAATAAGGTAGGGAAGAATTCTAAGGATCATTTTGACTGCCTCCAGAAGTTAGATCAGATGGCCAATGCAGTTTGGTGCTACGTCTTTCCCTTTAGGTTTTACCCCAACAATGTTTTCATTAGTTTCGCTCACTCTCGAAATCAAGCATTTTACAGCAGGTTGGAGCAGCCTGTATCTCAGCACAGGAATAAGGTAGGGAAGAATTCTAAGGATCATTTTGACTGCCTCCAGAAGTTAGATCAGATGGCAAATTGGATTTGGTGCTAGGTCTTTCCCTTTAGGTTTTACCCCAACAATGTTTTCATTAGTTTCGCTCACTCTCGAAATCAAGCATTTTACAGCAGGTTGGAGCAGCCTGTATCTCAGCACATGAATAAGGTAGGGTAGAATTCTAAGGATCATTTTGACTGCCTCCAGAAGTTAGATCAGATGGCAAATTGTATTTGGTGCCAGGTCTTTCCCTTTAGGTTTTACCCCAACAATGTTTTCATTAGTTTCGCTCACTCTCGAAATCAAGCATTTTACAGCAGGTTGGAGCAGCCTGTATCTCAGCACAGGAATAAGGTAGGGAAGAATTCTAAGGATCATTTTGACTGCCTCCAGAAGTTAGATCAGATGGCAAATTGGATTTGGTGCCAGGTCTTTCCCTTTAGGTTTTACCCCAACAATGTTTTCATTAGTTTCGCTCACTCTCGAAATCAAGCATTTTACAGCAGGTTGGAGCAGCCTGTATCTCAGCACAGGAATAAGGTAGGGAAGAATTCTAAGGATCATTTTGACTGCCTCCAGAAGTTAGATCAGATGGCCAATGCAATTTGGTGCTAGGTCTTTCCCTTTAGGTTTTACCCCAACAATGTTTTCATTAGTTTCGATCACTCTCGAAATCAAGCATTTTACAGCAGGTTGGAGCAGCCTGTATCTCAGCACAGGAATAAGGTAGGGAAGAATTCAAATACTCATTTTGACTGCCTCCAGAAGTTAGATCAGATGGCAAATTGGATTTGGTGCTAGGTCTTTCCCTTTAGGTTTTACCCCAACAATGTTTTCATTAGTTTCGCTCACTCTCGAAATCAAGCATTTTACAGCAGGTTGGAGCAGCCTGTATCTCAGCACAGGAATAAGGTAGGGAAGAATTCAAATACTCATTTTGACTGCTTCCACAAGTTAGATCAGATGGCAAATTGTATTTGGTGCTAGGTCTTTCCCTTTAGGTTTTACCCCAACAATGTTTTCATTAGTTTCGCTCACTCTCGAAATCAAGCATTTTACAGCAGGTTGGAGCAGCCTGTATCTCAGCACAGGAATAAGGTAGGGAAGAATTCTAAGGATCATTTTGACTGCCTCCAGAAGTTAGATCAGATGGCCAATGCAATTTGGTGCTAGGTCTTTCCCTTTAGGTTTTACCCCAACAATGTTTTCATTAGTTTCGCTCACTCTCGAAATCAAGCATTTTACAGCAGGTTGGAGCAGCCTGTATCTCAGCACAGGAATAAGGTAGGGAAGAATTCAAATACTCATTTTGACTGCCTCCAGAAGTTAGATCAGATGGCAAATTGTATTTGGTGCTAGGTCTTTCCCTTTAGGTTTTACCCCAACAATGTTTTCATCAGTTTCGCTCACTCTCGAAATCAAGCATTTTACAGCAGGTTGGAGCAGCCTGTATCTCAGCACAGGAATAAGGTAGGGAAGAATTCTAAGGATCATTTTGACTGCCTCCAGAAGTTAGATCAGATGGCCAATGCAATTTGGTGCTAGGTCTTTCCCTTTAGGTTTTACCCCAACAATGTTTTCATTAGTTTCGCTCACTCTCGAAATCAAGCATTTTACAGCAGGTTGGAGCAGCCTGTATCTCAGCACAGGAATAAGGTAGGGAAGAATTCTAAGGATCATTTTGACTGCCTCCAGAAGTTAGATCAGATGGCAAATTGGATTTGGTGCTAGGTCTTTCCCTTTAGGTTTTACCCCAACAATGTTTTCATTAGTTTCTATCACTCTCGAAATCAAGCATTTTACAGCAGGTTGGAGCAGCCTGTATCTCAGCACAGGAATAAGGTAGGGAAGAATTCTAAGGATCATTTTGACTGCCTCCAGAAGTTAGATCAGATGGCCAATGCAATTTGGTGCTAGGCCTTTCCCTTTAGGTTTTACCCCAACAATGTTTTCATTAGTTTCGCTCACTCTCGAAATCAAGCATTTTACAGCAGGTTGGAGCAGCCTGTATCTCAGCACAGGAATAAGGTAGGGAAGAATTCTAAGGATCATTTTGACTGCCTCCAGAAGTTAGATCAGATGGCAAATTGGATTTGGTGCCAGGTCTTTCCCTTTAGGTTTTACCCCAACAATGTTTTCATTAGTTTCGCTCACTCTCGAAATCAAGCATTTTACAGCAGGTTGGAGCAGCCTGTATCTCAGCACAGGAATAAGGTAGGGAAGAATTCTAAGGATCATTTTGACTGCCTCCAGAAGTTAGATCAGATGGCCAATGCAATTTGGTGCTAGGTCTTTCCCTTTAGGTTTTACCCCAACAATGTTTTCATTAGTTTCGCTCACTCTCGAAATCAAGCATTTTACAGCAGGTTGGAGCAGCCTGTATCTCAGCACAGGAATAAGGTAGGGAAGAATTCTAAGGATCATTTTGACTGCCTCCAGAAGTTAGATCAGATGGCCAATGCAATTTGGTGCTAGGTCTTTCCCTTTAGGTTTTACCCCAACAATGTTTTCATTAGTTTCGCTCACTCTCGAAATCAAGCATTTTACAGCAGGTTGGAGCAGCCTGTATCTCAGCACAGGAATAAGGTAGGGAAGAATTCTAAGGATCATTTTGACTGCCTCCAGAAGTTAGATCAGATGGCCAATGCAATTTGGTGCTAGGTCTTTCCCTTTAGGTTTTACCCCAACAATGTTTTCATTAGTTTCGCTCACTCTCGAAATCAAGCATTTTACAGCAGGTTGGAGCAGCCTGTATCTCAGCACAGGAATAAGGTAGGGAAGAATTCTAAGGATCATTTTGACTGCCTCCAGAAGTTAGATCAGATGGCAAATTGGATTTGGTGCCAGGTCTTTCCCTTTAGGTTTTACCCCAACAATGTTTTCATTAGTTTCGCTCACTCTCGAAATCAAGCATTTTACAGCAGGTTGGAGCAGCCTGTATCTCAGCACAGGAATAAGGTAGGGAAGAATTCTAAGGATCATTTTGACTGCCTCCAGAAGTTAGATCAGATGGCAAATTGGATTTGGTGCCAGGTCTTTCCCTTTAGGTTTTACCCCAACAATGTTTTCATTAGTTTCGCTCACTCTCGAAATCAAGCATTTTACAGCAGGTTGGAGCAGCCTGTATCTCAGCACAGGAATAAGGTAGGGAAGAATTCTAAGGATCATTTTGACTGCCTCCAGAAGTTAGATCAGATGGCCAATGCAATTTGGTGCTAGGTCTTTCCCTTTAGGTTTTACCCCAACAATGTTTTCATTAGTTTCGCTCACTCTCGAAATCAAGCATTTTACAGCAGGTTGGAGCAGCCTGTATCTCAGCACAGGAATAAGGTAGGGAAGAATTCAAATACTCATTTTGACTGCTCCCAGAAGTTAGATCAGATGGCAAATTGTATTTGGTGCTAGGTCTTTCCCTTTAGGTTTTACCCCAACAATGTTTTCATTAGTTTCGCTCACTCTCGAAATCAAGCATTTTACAGCAGGTTGGAGCAGCCTGTATCTCAGCACAGGAATAAGGTAGGGAAGAATTCAAATACTCATTTTGACTGCTTCCACAAGTTAGATCAGATGGCAAATTGTATTTGGTGCTAGGTCTTTCCCTTTAGGTTTTACCCCAACAATGTTTTCATTAGTTTCGCTCGCTCTCGAAATCAAGCATTTTACAGCAGGTTGGAGCAGCCTGTATCTCAGCACAGGAATAAGGTAGGGAAGAATTCTAAGGATCATTTTGACTGCCTCCAGAAGTTAGATCAGATGGCCAATGCAATTTGGTGCTAGGTCTTTCCCTTTAGGTTTTACCCCAACAATGTTTTCATTAGTTTCGCTCACTCTCGAAATCAAGCATTTTACAGCAGGTTGGAGCAGCCTGTATCTCAGCACAGGAATAAGGTAGGGAAGAATTCAAATACTCATTTTGACTGCCTCCAGAAGTTAGATCAGATGGCAAATTGTATTTGGTGCTAGGTCTTTCCCTTTAGGTTTTACCCCAACAATGTTTTCATTAGTTTCGCTCACTCTCGAAATCAAGCATTTTACAGCAGGTTGGAGCAGCCTGTATCTCAGCACAGGAATAAGGTAGGGAAGAATTCTAAGGATCATTTTGACTGCCTCCAGAAGTTAGATCAGATGGCCAATGCAATTTGGTGCTAGGTCTTTCCCTTTAGGTTTTACCCCAACAATGTTTTCATTAGTTTCGCTCACTCTCGAAATCAAGCATTTTACAGCAGGTTGGAGCAGCCTGTATCTCAGCACAGGAATAAGGTAGGGAAGAATTCTAAGGATCATTTTGACTGCCTCCAGAAGTTAGATCAGATGGCCAATGCAATTTGGTGCTAGGTCTTTCCCTTTAGGTTTTACCCCAACAATGTTTTCATTAGTTTCGCTCACTCTCGAAATCAAGCATTTTACAGCAGGTTGGAGCAGCCTGTATCTCAGCACAGGAATAAGGTAGGGAAGAATTCTAAGGATCATTTTGACTGCCTCCAGAAGTTAGATCAGATGGCCAATGCAATTTGGTGCTAGGTCTTTCCCTTTAGGTTTTACCCCAACAATGTTTTCATTAGTTTCGCTCACTCTCGAAATCAAGCATTTTACAGCAGGTTGGAGCAGCCTGTATCTCAGCACAGGAATAAGGTAGGGAAGAATTCTAAGGATCATTTTGACTGCCTCCAGAAGTTAGATCAGATGGCAAACTGTATTTGGTGCCAGGTCTTTCCCTTTAGGTTTTACCCCAACAATGTTTTCATTAGTATCGATCACTCTCGAAATCAAGCATTTTACAGCAGGTTGGAGCAGCCTGTATCTCAGCACAGGAATAAGGTAGGGAAGAATTCTAAGGATCATTTTGACTGCCTCCAGAAGTTAGATCAGATGGCAAATTGTATTTGGTGCTAGGTCTTTCCCTTTAGGTTTTACCCCAACAATGTTTTCATTAGTTTCGCTCACTCTCGAAATCAAGCATTTTACAGCAGGTTGGAGCAGCCTGTATCTCAGCACAGGAATAAGGTAGGGAAGAATTCTAAGGATCATTTTGACTGCCTCCAGAAGTTAGATCAGATGGCAAATTGGATTTGGTGCTAGGTCTTTCCCTTTAGGTTTTACCCCAACAATGTTTTCATTAGTTTCGCTCACTCTCGAAATCAAGCATTTTACAGCAGGTTGGAGCAGCCTGTATCTCAGCACAGGAATAAGGTAGGGAAGAATTCTAAGGATCATTTTGACTGCCTCCAGAAGTTAGATCAGATGGCCAATGCAATTTGGTGCTAGGCCTTTCCCTTTAGGTTTTACCCCAACAATGTTTTCATTAGTTTCGCTCACTCTCGAAATCAAGCATTTTACAGCAGGTTGGAGCAGCCTGTATCTCAGCACAGGAATAAGGTAGGGAAGAATTCAAATACTCATTTTGACTGCCTCCAGAAGTTAGATCAGATGGCAAATTGTATTTGGTGCTAGGTCTTTCCCTTTAGGTTTTACCCCAACAATGTTTTCATTAGTTTCGATCACTCTCGAAATCAAGCATTTTACAGCAGGTTGGAGCAGCCTGTATCTCAGCACAGGAATAAGGTAGGGAAGAATTCTAAGGATCATTTTGACTGCCTCCAGAAGTTAGATGAGATGGCCAATGCAATTTGGTGCTAGGTCTTTCCCTTTAGGTTTTACCCCAACAATGTTTTCATTAGTTTCGCTCACTCTCGAAATCAAGCATTTTACAGCAGGTTGGAGCAGCCTGTATCTCAGCACAGGAATAAGGTAGGGAAGAATTCTAAGGATCATTTTGACTGCCTCCAGAAGTTAGATCAGATGGCAAATTGGATTTGGTGCCAGGTCTTTCCCTTTAGGTTTTACCCCAACAATGTTTTCATTAGTTTCGCTCACTCTCGAAATCAAGCATTTTACAGCAGGTTGGAGCAGCCTGTATCTCAGCACAGGAATAAGGTAGGGAAGAATTCTAAGGATCATTTTGACTGCCTCCAGAAGTTAGATCAGATGGCCAATGCAATTTGGTGCTAGGTCTTTCCCTTTAGGTTTTACCCCAACAATGTTTTCATTAGTTTCGATCACTCTCGAAATCAAGCATTTTACAGCAGGTTGGAGCAGCCTGTATCTCAGCACAGGAATAAGGTAGGGAAGAATTCAAATACTCATTTTGACTGCTTCCAGAAGTTAGATCAGATGGCAAATTGTATTTGGTGCTAGGTCTTTCCCTTTAGGTTTTACCCCAACAATGTTTTCATTAGTTTCGCTCACTCTCGAAATCAAGCATTTTACAGCAGGTTGGAGCAGCCTGTATCTCAGCACAGGAATAAGGTAGGGAAGAATTCAAATACTCATTTTGACTGCTTCCACAAGTTAGATCAGATGGCAAATTGTATTTGGTGCTAGGTCTTTCCCTTTAGGTTTTACCCCAACAATGTTTTCATTAGTTTCGCTCACTCTCGAAATCAAGCATTTTACAGCAGGTTGGAGCAGCCTGTATCTCAGCACAGGAATAAGGTAGGGAAGAATTCTAAGGATCATTTTGACTGCCTCCAGAAGTTAGATCAGATGGCCAATGCAATTTGGTGCTAGGTCTTTCCCTTTAGGTTTTACCCCAACAATGTTTTCATTAGTTTCGCTCACTCTCGAAATCAAGCATTTTACAGCAGGTTGGAGCAGCCTGTATCTCAGCACAGGAATAAGGTAGGGAAGAATTCTAAGGATCATTTTGACTGCCTCCAGAAGTTAGATCAGATGGCAAATTGGATTTGGTGCTAGGTCTTTCCCTTTAGGTTTTACCCCAACAATGTTTTCATTAGTTTCGATCACTCTCGAAATCAAGCATTTTACAGCAGGTTGGAGCAGCCTGTATCTCAGCACAGGAATAAGGTAGGGAAGAATTCTAAGGATCATTTTGACTGCCTCCAGAAGTTAGATCAGATGGCCAATGCAATTTGGTGCTAGGCCTTTCCCTTTAGGTTTTACCCCAACAATGTTTTCATTAGTTTCGCTCACTCTCGAAATCAAGCATTTTACAGCAGGTTGGAGCAGCCTGTATCTCAGCACAGGAATAAGGTAGGGAAGAATTCAAATACTCATTTTGACTGCCTCCAGAAGTTAGATCAGATGGCAAATTGTATTTGGTGCTAGGTCTTTCCCTTTAGGTTTTACCCCAACAATGTTTTCATTAGTTTCGCTCACTCTCGAAATCAAGCATTTTACAGCAGGTTGGAGCAGCCTGTATCTCAGCACAGGAATAAGGTAGGGAAGAATTCTAAGGATCATTTTGACTGCCTCCAGAAGTTAGATCAGATGGCCAATGCAATTTGGTGCTAGGTCTTTCCCTTTAGGTTTTACCCCAACAATGTTTTCATTAGTTTCGCTCACTCTCGAAATCAAGCATTTTACAGCAGGTTGGAGCAGCCTGTATCTCAGCACAGGAATAAGGTAGGGAAGAATTCTAAGGATCATTTTGACTGCCTCCAGAAGTTAGATCAGATGGCCAATGCAATTTGGTGCTAGGTCTTTCCCTTTAGGTTTTACCCCAACAATGTTTTCATTAGTTTCGCTCACTCTCGAAATCAAGCATTTTACAGCAGGTTGGAGCAGCCTGTATCTCAGCACAGGAATAAGGTAGGGAAGAATTCTAAGGATCATTTTGACTGCCTCCAGAAGTTAGATCAGATGGCCAATGCAATTTGGTGCTAGGTCTTTCCCTTTAGGTTTTACCCCAACAATGTTTTCATTAGTTTCGCTCACTCTCGAAATCAAGCATTTTACAGCAGGTTGGAGCAGCCTGTATCTCAGCACAGGAATAAGGTAGGGAAGAATTCAAATACTCATTTTGACTGCTTCCACAAGTTAGATCAGATGGCCAATGCAATTTGGTGCTAGGCCTTTCCCTTTAGGTTTTACCCCAACAATGTTTTCATTAGTTTCGCTCACTCTCGAAATCAAGCATTTTACAGCAGGTTGGAGCAGCCTGTATCTCAGCACAGGAATAAGGTAGGGAAGAATTCTAAGGATCATTTTGACTGCCTCCAGAAGTTAGATCAGATGGCCAATGCAATTTGGTGCTAGGTCTTTCCCTTTAGGTTTTACCCCAACAATGTTTTCATTAGTTTCGCTCACTCTCGAAATCAAGCATTTTACAGCAGGTTGGAGCAGCCTGTATCTCAGCACAGGAATAAGGTAGGGAAGAATTCAAATACTCATTTTGACTGCCTCCAGAAGTTAGATCAGATGGCAGATTGTATTTGGTGCTAGGTCTTTCCCTTTAGGTTTTACCCCAACAATGTTTTCATTAGTTTCGCTCACTCTCGAAATCAAGCATTTTACAGCAGGTTGGAGCAGCCTGTATCTCAGCACAGGAATAAGGTAGGGAAGAATTCTAAGGATCATTTTGACTGCCTCCAGAAGTTAGATCAGATGGCCAAGGCAATTTGGTGCTAGGTCTTTCCCTTTAGGTTTTACCCCAACAATGTTTTCATTAGTTTCGCTCACTCTCGAAATCAAGCATTTTACAGCAGGTTGGAGCAGCCTGTATCTCAGCACAGGAATAAGGTAGGGAAGAATTCTAAGGATCATTTTGACTGCCTCCAGAAGTTAGATCAGATGGCCAATGCAATTTGGTGCTAGGTCTTTCCCTTTAGGTTTTACCCCAACAATGTTTTCATTAGTTTCGCTCACTCTCGAAATGAAGCATTTTACAGCAGGTTGGAGCAGCCTGTATCTCAGCACAGGAATAAGGTAGGGAAGAATTCAAATACTCATTTTGACTGCCTCCAGAAGTTAGATCAGATGGCAAATTGTATTTGGTGCTAGGTCTTTCCCTTTAGGTTTTACCCCAACAATGTTTTCATTAGTTTCGCTCACTCTCGAAATCAAGCATTTTACAGCAGGTTGGAGCAGCCTGTATCTCAGCACAGGAATAAGGTAGGGAAGAATTCTAAGGATCATTTTGACTGCCTCCAGAAGTTAGATCAGATGGCCAATGCAATTTGGTGCTAGGTCTTTCCCTTTAGGTTTTACCCCAACAATGTTTTCATTAGTTTCGCTCACTCTCGAAATCAAGCATTTTACAGCAGGTTGGAGCAGCCTGTATCTCAGCACAGGAATAAGGTAGGGAAGAATTCTAAGGATCATTTTGACTGCCTCCAGAAGTTAGATCAGATGGCCAATGCAATTTGGTGCTAGGTCTTTCCCTTTAGGTTTTACCCCAACAATGTTTTCATTAGTTTCGCTCACTCTCGAAATCAAGCATTTTACAGCAGGTTGGAGCAGCCTGTATCTCAGCACAGGAATAAGGTAGGGAAGAATTCTAAGGATCATTTTGACTGCCTCCAGAAGTTAGATCAGATGGCCAATGCAATTTGGTGCTAGGTCTTTCCCTTTAGGTTTTACCCCAACAATGTTTTCATTAGTTTCGCTCACTCTCGAAATCAAGCATTTTACAGCAGGTTGGAGCAGCCTGTATCTCAGCACAGGAATAAGGTAGGGAAGAATTCTAAGGATCATTTTGACTGCCTCCAGAAGTTAGATCAGATGGCAAACTGTATTTGGTGCCAGGTCTTTCCCTTTAGGTTTTACCCCAACAATGTTTTCATTAGTATCGATCACTCTCGAAATCAAGCATTTTACAGCAGGTTGGAGCAGCCTGTATCTCAGCACAGGAATAAGGTAGGGAAGAATTCTAAGGATCATTTTGACTGCCTCCAGAAATTAGATCAGATGGCAAATTGTATTTGGTGCTAGGTCTTTCCCTTTAGGTTTTACCCCAACAATGTTTTCATTAGTTTCGCTCACTCTCGAAATCAAGCATTTTACAGCAGGTTGGAGCAGCCTGTATCTCAGCACAGGAATAAGGTAGGGAAGAATTCTAAGGATCATTTTGACTGCCTCCAGAAGTTAGATCAGATGGCAAATTGTATTTGGTGCTAGGTCTTTCCCTTTAGGTTTTACCCCAACAATGTTTTCATTAGTTTCGATCACTCTCGAAATCAAGCATTTTACAGCAGGTTGGAGCAGCCTGTATCTCAGCACAGGAATAAGGTAGGGAAGAATTCAAATACTCATTTTGACTGCCTCCAGAAGTTAGACCAGATGGCCAATGCAATTTGGTGCTAGGCCTTTCCCTTTAGGTTTTACCCCAACAATGTTTTCATTAGTTTCGCTCACTCTCGAAATCAAGCATTTTACAGCAGGTTGGAGCAGCCTGTATCTCAGCACAGGAATAAGGTAGGGAAGAATTCAAATACTCATTTTGACTGCCTCCAGAAGTTAGATCAGATGGCAAATTGGATTTGGTGCTAGGTCTTTCCCTTTAGGAGGTTTTACCCCAACAATGTTTTCATTAGTTTCGCTCACTCTCGAAATCAAGCATTTTACAGCAGGTTGGAGCAGCCTGTATCTCAGCACAGGAATAAGGTAGGGAAGAATTCAAATACTCATTTTGACTGCCTCCAGAAGTTAGATCAGATGGCAAATTGTATTTGGTGCTAGGTCTTTCCCTTTAGGTTTTACCCCAACAATGTTTTCATTAGTGTCGCTCACTCTCGAAATCAAGCATTTTACAGCAGGTTGGAGCAGCCTGTATCTCAGCACAGGAATAAGGTAGGGAAGAATTCTAAGGATCATTTTGACTGCCTCCAGAATATAGATCAGATGGCAAATTGTATTTGGTGCCAGGTCTTTCCCTTTAGGTTTTACCCCAACAATGTTTTCATTAGTTTCGCTCACTCTCGAAATCAAGCATTTTACAGCAGGTTGGAGCAGCCTGTATCTCAGCACAGGAATAAGGTAGGGAAGAATTCTAAGGATCATTTTGACTGCCTCCAGAAGTTAGATCAGATGGCCAATGCAATTTGGTGCTAGGTCTTTCCCTTTAGGTTTTACCCCAACAATGTTTTCATTAGTTTCGATCACTCTCGAAATCAAGCATTTTACAGCAGGTTGGAGCAGCCTGTATCTCAGCACAGGAATAAGGTAGGGAAGAATTCAAATACTCATTTTGACTGCCTCCAGAAGTTAGATCAGATGGCAAATTGTATTTGGTGCTAGGTCTTTCCCTTTAGGTTTTACCCCAACAATTTTTTTCATTAGTTTGAATCACTCTCGAAATCAAGCATTTTACAGCAGGTTGGAGCAGCCTGTATCTCAGCACAGGAATAAGGCAGGGAAGAATTCAAATACTCATTTTGACTGCCTCCAGAAGTTAGATCAGATGGCAAATTGTATTTGGTGCTAGGCCTTTCCCTTTAGGTTTTACCCCAACAATGTTTTCATTAGTTTCGCTCACTCTCGAAATCAAGCATTTTACAGCAGGTTGGAGCAGCCTGTATCTCAGCACAGGAATAAGGTAGGGAAGAATTCTAAGGATCATTTTGACTGCCTCCAGAAGTTAGATCAGATGGCCAATGCAATTTGGTGCTAGGTCTTTCCCTTTAGGTTTTACCCCAACAATGTTTTCATTAGTTTCGCTCACTCTCGAAATCAAGCATTTTACAGCAGGTTGGAGCAGCCTGTATCTCAGCACAGGAATAAGGTAGGGAAGAATTCAAATACTCATTTTGACTGCCTCCAGAAGTTAGATCAGATGGCAAATTGGATTTGGTGCTAGGTCTTTCCCTTTAGGTTTTACCCCAACAATGTTTTCATTAGTTTCGCTCACTCTCGAAATCAAGCATTTTACAGCAGGTTGGAGCAGCCTGTATCTCAGCACAGGAATAAGGTAGGGAAGAATTCTAAGGATCATTTTGACTGCCTCCAGAAGTTAGATCAGATGGCCAATGCAATTTGGTGCTAGGTCTTTCCCTTTAGGTTTTACCCCAACAATGTTTTCATTAGTTTCGCTCACTCTCGAAATCAAGCATTTTACAGCAGGTTGGAGCAGCCTGTATCTCAGCACAGGAATAAGGTAGGGAAGAATTCTAAGGATCATTTTGACTGCCTCCAGAAGTTAGATCAGATGGCCAATGCAATTTGGTGCTAGGTCTTTCCCTTTAGGTTTTACCCCAACAATGTTTTCATTAGTTTCGCTCACTCTCGAAATCAAGCATTTTACAGCAGGTTGGAGCAGCCTGTATCTCAGCACAGGAATAAGGTAGGGAAGAATTCTAAGGATCATTTTGACTGCCTCCAGAAGTTAGATCAGATGGCCAATGCAATTTGGTGCTAGGTCTTTCCCTTTAGGTTTTACCCCAACAATGTTTTCATTAGTTTCGCTCACTCTCGAAATCAAGCATTTTACAGCAGGTTGGAGCAGCCTGTATCTCAGCACAGGAATAAGGTAGGGAAGAATTCTAAGGATCATTTTGACTGCCTCCAGAAGTTAGATCAGATGGCAAACTGTATTTGGTGCCAGGTCTTTCCCTTTAGGTTTTACCCCAACAATGTTTTCATTAGTATCGATCACTCTCGAAATCAAGCATTTTACAGCAGGTTGGAGCAGCCTGTATCTCAGCACAGGAATAAGGTAGGGAAGAATTCTAAGGATCATTTTGACTGCCTCCAGAAGTTAGATCAGATGGCAAATTGTATTTGGTGCTAGGTCTTTCCCTTTAGGTTTTACCCCAACAATGTTTTCATTAGTTTCGCTCACTCTCGAAATCAAGCATTTTACAGCAGGTTGGAGCAGCCTGTATCTCAGCACAGGAATAAGGTAGGGAAGAATTCTAAGGATCATTTTGACTGCCTCCAGAAGTTAGATCAGATGGCAAATTGTATTTGGTGCTAGGTCTTTCCCTTTAGGTTTTACCCCAACAATGTTTTCATTAGTTTCGCTCACTCTCGAAATCAAGCATTTTACAGCAGGTTGGAGCAGCCTGTATCTCAGCACAGGAATAAGGTAGGGAAGAATTCAAATACTCATTTTGACTGCCTCCAGAAGTTAGACCAGATGGCCAATGCAATTTGGTGCTAGGCCTTTCCCTTTAGGTTTTACCCCAACAATGTTTTCATTAGTTTCGCTCACTCTCGAAATCAAGCATTTTACAGCAGGTTGGAGCAGCCTGTATCTCAGCACAGGAATAAGGTAGGGAAGAATTCAAATACTCATTTTGACTGCCTCCAGAAGTTAGATCAGATGGCAAATTGTATTTGGTGCTAGGTCTTTCCCTTTAGGAGGTTTTACCCCAACAATGTTTTCATTAGTTTCGCTCACTCTCGAAATCAAGCATTTTACAGCAGGTTGGAGCAGCCTGTATCTCAGCACAGGAATAAGGTAGGGAAGAATTCAAATACTCATTTTGACTGCCTCCAGAAGTTAGATCAGATGGCAAATTGTATTTGGTGCTAGGTCTTTCCCTTTAGGTTTTACCCCAACAATGTTTTCATTAGTGTCGCTCACTCTCGAAATCAAGCATTTTACAGCAGGTTGGAGCAGCCTGTATCTCAGCACAGGAATAAGGTAGGGAAGAATTCTAAGGACCATTTTGACTGCCTCCAGAAGTTAGATCAGATGGCAAATTGTATTTGGTGCCAGGTCTTTCCCTTTAGGTTTTACCCCAACAATGTTTTCATTAGTTTCGCTCACTCTCGAAATCAAGCATTTTACAGCAGGTTGGAGCAGCCTGTATCTCAGCACAGGAATAAGGTAGGGAAGAATTCTAAGGATCATTTTGACTGCCTCCAGAAGTTAGATCAGATGGCCAATGCAATTTGGTGCTAGGTCTTTCCCTTTAGGTTTTACCCCAACAATGTTTTCATTAGTTTCGCTCACTCTCGAAATCAAGCATTTTACAGCAGGTTGGAGCAGCCTGTATCTCAGCACAGGAATAAGGTAGGGAAGAATTCAAATACTCATTTTGACTGCCTCCAGAAGTTAGATCAGATGGCCAATGCAATTTGGTGCTAGGTCTTTCCCTTTAGGTTTTACCCCAACAATTTTTTTCATTAGTTTGAATCACTCTCGAAATCAAGCATTTTACAGCAGGTTGGAGCAGCCTGTATCTCAGCACAGGAATAAGGCAGGGAAGAATTCAAATACTCATTTTGACTGCCTCCAGAAGTTAGATCAGATGGCAAATTGTATTTGGTGCTAGGCCTTTCCCTTTAGGTTTTACCCCAACAATGTTTTCATTAGTTTCGCTCACTCTCGAAATCAAGCATTTTACAGCAGGTTGGAGCAGCCTGTATCTCAGCACAGGAATAAGGTAGGGAAGAATTCAAATACTCATTTTGACTGCCTCCAGAAGTTAGATCAGATGGCAAATTGTATTTGGTGCTAGGTCTTTCCCTTTAGGTTTTACCCCAACAATGTTTTCATTAGTTTCGCTCACTCTCGAAATCAAGCATTTTACAGCAGGTTGGAGCAGCCTGTATCTCAGCACAGGAATAAGGTAGGGAAGAATTCTAAGGATCATTTTGACTGCCTCCAGAAGTTAGATCAGATGGCCAATGCAATTTGGTGCTAGGCCTTTCCCTTTAGGTTTTACCCCAACAATGTTTTCATTAGTTTCGCTCACTCTCGAAATCAAGCATTTTACAGCAGGTTGGAGCAGCCTGTATCTCAGCACAGGAATAAGGTAGGGAAGAATTCTAAGGATCATTTTGACTGCCTCCAGAAGTTAGATCAGATGGCAAACTGTATTTGGTGCCAGGTCTTTCCCTTTAGGTTTTACCCCATCAATGTTTTCATTAGTATCGATCACTCTCGAAATCAAGCATTTTACAGCAGGTTGGAGCAGCCTGTATCTCAGCACAGGAATAAGGTAGGGAAGAATTCTAAGGATCATTTTGACTGCCTCCAGAAGTTAGATCAGATGGCCAATTGGATTTGGTGCTAGGTCTTTCCCTTTAGGTTTTACCCCAACAATGTTTTCATTAGTTTCGCTCACTCTCGAAATCAAGCATTTTACAGCAGGTTGGAGCAGCCTGTATCTCAGCACAGGAATAAGGTAGGGAAGAATTCTAAGGATCATTTTGACTGCCTCCAGAAGTTAGATCAGATGGCAAATTGGATTTGGTGCTAGGTCTTTCCCTTTAGGTTTTACCCCAACAATGTTTTCATTAGTTTCGATCACTCTCGAAATCAAGCATTTTACAGCAGGTTGGAGCAGCCTGTATCTCAGCACAGGAATAAGGTAGGGAAGAATTCAAATACTCATTTTGACTGCCTCCAGAAGTTAGACCAGATGGCCAATGCAATTTGGTGCTAGGCCTTTCCCTTTAGGTTTTACCCCAACAATGTTTTCATTAGTTTCGCTCACTCTCGAAATCAAGCATTTTACAGCAGGTTGGAGCAGCCTGTATCTCAGCACAGGAATAAGGTAGGGAAGAATTCAAATACTCATTTTGACTGCCTCCAGAAGTTAGATCAGATGGCAAATTGTATTTGGTGCTAGGTCTTTCCCTTTAGGAGGTTTTACCCCAACAATGTTTTCATTAGTTTCGCTCACTCTCGAAATCAAGCATTTTACAGCAGGTTGGAGCAGCCTGTATCTCAGCACAGGAATAAGGTAGGGAAGAATTCAAATACTCATTTTGACTGCCTCCAGAAGTTAGATCAGATGGCAAATTGTATTTGGTGCTAGGTCTTTCCCTTTAGGTTTTACCCCAACAATGTTTTCATTAGTGTCGCTCACTCTCGAAATCAAGCATTTTACAGCAGGTTTGAGCAGCCTGTATCTCAGCACAGGAATAAGGTAGGGAAGAATTCTAAGGATCATTTTGACTGCCTCCAGAAGTTAGATCAGATGGCAAATTGTATTTGGTGCCAGGTCTTTCCCTTTAGGTTTTACCCCAACAATGTTTTCATTAGTTTCGCTCACTCTCGAAATCAAGCATTTTACAGCAGGTTGGAGCAGCCTGTATCTCAGCACAGGAATAAGGTAGGGAAGAATTCTAAGGATCATTTTGACTGCCTCCAGAAGTTAGATCAGATGGCAAATTGTATTTGGTGCCAGGTCTTTCCCTTTAGGTTTTACCCCAACAATGTTTTCATTAGTTTCGCTCACTCTCGAAATCAAGCATTTTACAGCAGGTTGGAGCAGCCTGTATCTCAGCACAGGAATAAGGTAGGGAAGAATTCTAAGGATCATTTTGACTGCCTCCAGAAGTTAGATCAGATGGCCAATGCAATTTGGTGCTAGGTCTTTCCCTTTAGGTTTTACCCCAACAATGTTTTCATTAGTTTCGATCACTCTCGAAATCAAGCATTTTACAGCAGGTTGGAGCAGCCTGTATCTCAGCACAGGAATAAGGCAGGGAAGAATTCAAATACTCATTTTGACTGCCTCCAGAAGTTAGATCAGATGGCAAATTGTATTTGGTGCTAGGCCTTTCCCTTTAGGTTTTACCCCAACAATGTTTTCATTAGTTTCGCTCACTCTCGAAATCAAGCATTTTACAGCAGGTTGGAGCAGCCTGTATCTGAGCACAGGAATAAGGTAGGGAAGAATTCAAATACTCATTTTGACTGCCTCCAGAAGTTAGATCAGATGGCAAATTGTATTTGGTGCTAGGTCTTTCCCTTTAGGTTTTACCCCAACAATGTTTTCATTAGTTTCGCTCACTCTCGAAATCAAGCATTTTACAGCAGGTTGGAGCAGCCTGTATCTCAGCACAGGAATAAGGTAGGGAAGAATTATAAGGATCATTTTGACTGCCTCCAGAAGTTAGATCAGATGGCCAATGCAATTTGGTGCTAGGCCTTTCCCTTTAGGTTTTACCCCAACAATGTTTTCATTAGTTTCGCTCACTCTCGAAATCAAGCATTTTACAGCAGGTTGGAGCAGCCTGTATCTCAGCACAGGAATAAGGTAGGGAAGAATTCAAATACTCATTTTGACTGCCTCCAGAAGTTAGATCAGATGGCAAATTGTATTTGGTGCTAGGTCTTTCCCTTTAGGTTTTACCCCCACAATTTTTTTCATTAGTTTGAATCACTCTCGAAATCAAGCATTTTACAGCAGGTTGGAGCAGCCTGTATCTCAGCACAGGAATAAGGTAGGGAAGAATTCAAATACTCATTTTGACTGCCTCCAGAAGTTAGATCAGATGGCAAATTGTATTTGGTGCTAGGCCTTTCCCTTTAGGTTTTACCCCAACAATGTTTTCATTAGTTTCGCTCACTCTCGAAATCAAGCATTTTACAGCAGGTTGGAGCAGCCTGTATCTCAGCACAGGAATAAGGTAGGGAAGAATTCTAAGGATCATTTTGACTGCCTCCAGAAGTTAGATCAGATGGCAAATTGGATTTGGTGCTAGGTCTTTCCCTTTAGGTTTTACCCCAACAATGTTTTCATTAGTTTCTATCACTCTCGAAATCAAGCATTTTACAGCAGGTTGGAGCAGCCTGTATCTCAGCACAGGAATAAGGTAGGGAAGAATTCTAAGGATCATTTTGACTGCCTCCAGAAGTTAGATCAGATGGCCAATGCAATTTGGTGCTAGGCCTTTCCCTTTAGGTTTTACCCCAACAATGTTTTCATTAGTTTCGCTCACTCTCGAAATCAAGCATTTTACAGCAGGTTGGAGCAGCCTGTATCTCAGCACAGGAATAAGGTAGGGAAGAATTAAAATACTCATTTTGACTGCCTCCAGAAGTTAGATCAGATGGCAAACTGTATTTGGTGCTAGGTCTTTCCCTTTAGGTTTTACCCCAACAATGTTTTCATTAGTTTCGCTCACTCTCGAAATCAAGCATTTTACAGCAGGTTGGAGCAGCCTGTATCTCAGCACAGGAATAAGGTAGGGAAGAATTCAAATACTCATTTTGACTGCCTTCAGAAGTTAGATCAGATGGCAAATTGTATTTGGTGCTAGGTCTTTCCCTTTAGGTTTTACCCCAACAATGTTTTCATTAGTTTCGCTCACTCTCGAAATCAAGCATTTTACAGCAGGTTGGAGCAGCCTGTATCTCAGCACAGGAATAAGGTAGGGAAGAATTCAAATACTCATTTTGACTGCCTCCAGAAGTTAGATCAGATGGCAAACTGTATTTGGTGCTAGGTCTTTCCCTTTAGGTTTTACCCCAACAATGTTTTCATTAGTTTCGCTCACTCTCGAAATCAAGCATTTTACAGCAGGTTGGAGCAGCCTGTATCTCAGCACAGGAATAAGGTAGGGAAGAATTCAAATACTCATTTTGACTGCCTTCAGAAGTTAGATCAGATGGCAAATTGTATTTGGTGCTAGGTCTTTCCCTTTAGGTTTTACCCCAACAATGTTTTCATTAGTTTCGCTCACTCTCGAAATCAAGCATTTTACAGCAGGTTGGAGCAGCCTGTATCTCAGCACAGGAATAAGGTAGGGAAGAATTCTAAGGATCATTTTGACTGCCTCCAGAAGTTAGATCAGATGGCAAATTGTATTTGGTGCTAGGTCTTTCCCTTTAGGTTTTACCCCAACAATGTTTTCATTAGTTTCGCTCACTCTCGAAATCAAGCATTTTACAGCAGGTTGGAGCAGCCTGTATCTCAGCACAGGAATAAGGTAGGGAAGAATTCTAAGGATCATTTTGACTGCCTCCAGAAGTTAGATCAGATGGTCAATGCAATTTGGTGCTAGACCTTTCCCTTTAGGTTTACCCCAACAATGTTTTCATTAGTTTCGATCACTCTCGAAATCAAGCATTTTACAGCAGGTTGGAGCAGCCTGTATCTCAGCACAGGAATAAGGTAGGGAAGAATTCTAAGGACCATTTTGACTGCCTCCAGAAGTTAGATCAGATGGCCAATGCAATTTGGTGCTAGGCCTTTCCCTTTAGGTTTTACCCCAACAATGTTTTCATTAGTTTCGATCACTCTCGAAATCAAGCATTTTACAGCAGGTTGGAGCAGCCTGTATCTCAGCACAGGAATAAGGTAGGGAAGAATTCTAAGGATCATTTTGACTGCCTCCAGAAGTTAGATCAGATGGCAAATTTGATTTGGTGCTAGGCCTTTCCCTTTAGGTTTTACCCCAACAATGTTTTCATTAGTTTCGCTCACTCTCGAAATCAAGCATTTTACAGCAGGTTGGAGCAGCCTGTATCTCAGCACAGGAATAAGGTAGGGAAGAATTCTAAGGATCATTTTGACTGCCTCCAGAAGTTAGATCAGATGGCAAATTGTATTTGGTGCTAGGTCTTTCCCTTTAGGTTTTACCCCAACAATGTTTTCATTAGTTTCGCTCACTCTCGAAATCAAGCATTTTACAGCAGGTTGGAGCAGCCTGTATCTCAGCACAGGAATAAGGTAGGGAAGAATTCTAAGGATCATTTTGACTGCCTCCAGAAGTTAGATCAGATGGCAAATTGGATTTGGTGCTAGGTCTTTCCCTTTAGGTTTTACCCCAACAATGTTTTCATTAGTTTCGCTCACTCTCGAAATCAAGCATTTTACAGCAGGTTGGAGCAGCCTGTATCTCAGCACAGGAATAAGGTAGGGAAGAATTCAAATACTCATTTTGACTGCCTCCAGAAGTTAGATCAGATGGCAAATTGTATTTGGTGCTAGGTCTTTCCCTTTAGGTTTTACCCCAACAATGTTTTCATTAGTTTCGCTCACTCTCGAAATCAAGCATTTTACAGCAGGTTGGAGCAGCCTGTATCTCAGCACAGGAATAAGGTAGGGAAGAATTCAAATACTCATTTTGACTGCCTCCAGAAGTTAGATCAGATGGCCAATGCAATTTGGTGCTAGGCCTTTCCCTTTAGGTTTTACCCCAACAATGTTTTCATTAGTTTCGCTCACTCTCGAAATCAAGCATTTTACAGCAGGTTGGAGCAGCCTGTATCTCAGCACAGGAATAAGGTAGGGAAGAATTCTAAGGATCATTTTGACTGCCTCCAGAAGTTAGATCAGATGGCAAATTGGATTTGGTGCTAGGTCTTTCCCTTTAGGTTTTACCCCAACAATGTTTTCATTAGTTTCGCTCACTCTCGAAATCAAGCATTTTACAGCAGGTTGGAGCAGCCTGTATCTCAGCACAGGAATAAGGTAGGGAAGAATTCTAAGGATCATTTTGACTGCCTCCAGAAGTTAGATCAGATGGCAAATTGTATTTGGTGCCAGGTCTTTCCCTTTAGGTTTTACCCCAACAATGTTTTCATTAGTTTCGCTCACTCTCGAAATCAAGCATTTTACAGCAGGTTGGAGCAGCCTGTATCTCAGCACAGGAATAAGGTAGGGAAGAATTCAAATACTCATTTTGACTGCCTCCAGAAGTTAGATCAGATGGCAAATTGTATTTGGTGCTAGGTCTTTCCCTTTAGGTTTTACCCCAACAATGTTTTCATTAGTTTCGCTCACTCTCGAAATCAAGCATTTTACAGCAGGTTGGAGCAGCCTGTATCTCAGCACAGGAATAAGGTAGGGAAGAATTCTAAGGATCATTTTGACTGCCTCCAGAAGTTAGATCAGATGGCAAATTGTATTTGGTGCTAGGCCTTTCCCTTTAGGTTTTACCCCAACAATGTTTTCATTAGTTTCGCTCACTCTCGAAATCAAGCATTTTACAGCAGGTTGGAGCAGCCTGTATCTCAGCACAGGAATAAGGTAGGGAAGAATTCTAAGGATCATTTTGACTGCCTCCAGAAGTTAGATCAGATGGCAAATTGTATTTGGTGCCAGGTCTTTCCCTTTAGGTTTTACCCCAACAATGTTTTCATTAGTTTCGCTCACTCTCGAAATCAAGCATTTTACAGCAGGTTGGAGCAGCCTGTATCTCAGCACAGGAATAAGGTAGGGAAGAATTCTAAGGATCATTTTGACTGCCTCCAGAAGTTAGATCAGATGGCCAATGCAATTTGGTGCTAGGTCTTTCCCTTTAGGTTTTACCCCAACAATGTTTTCATTAGTTTCGCTCACTCTCGAAATCAAGCATTTTACAGCAGGTTGGAGCAGCCTGTATCTCAGCACAGGAATAAGGTAGGGAAGAATTCAAATACTCATTTTGACTGCCTCCAGAAGTTAGATCAGATGGCAAATTGTATTTGGTGCTAGGTCTTTCCCTTTAGGTTTTACCCCAACAATGTTTTCATTAGTTTCGCTCACTCTCGAAATCAAGCATTTTACAGCAGGTTGGAGCAGCCTGTATCTCAGCACAGGAATAAGGTAGGGAAGAATTCAAATACTCATTTTGACTGCCTCCAAAAGTTAGATCAGATGGCAAATTGTATTTGGTGCTAGGTCTTTCCCTTTAGGTTTTACCCCAACAATGTTTTCATTAGTTTCGCTCACTCTCGAAATCAAGCATTTTACAGCAGGTTGGAGCAGCCTGTATCTCAGCACAGGAATAAGGTAGGGAAGAATTCAAATACTCATTTTGACTGCCTCCAGAAGTTAGATCAGATGGCCAATGCAATTTGGTGCTAGGCCTTTCCCTTTAGGTTTTACCCCAACAATGTTTTCATTAGTTTCGCTCACTCTCGAAATCAAGCATTTTACAGCAGGTTGGAGCAGCCTGTATCTCAGCACAGGAATAAGGTAGGGAAGAATTCTAAGGATCATTTTGACTGCCTCCAGAAGTTAGATCAGATGGCAAATTGGATTTGGTGCTAGGTCTTTCCCTTTAGGTTTTACCCCAACAATGTTTTCATTAGTTTCGCTCACTCTCGAAATCAAGCATTTTACAGCAGGTTGGAGCAGCCTGTATCTCAGCACAGGAATAAGGTAGGGAAGAATTCAAATACTCATTTTGACTGCCTCCAGAAGTTAGACCAGATGGCCAATGCAATTTGGTGCTAGGCCTTTCCCTTTAGGTTTTACCCCAACAATGTTTTCATTAGTTTCGCTCACTCTCGAAATCAAGCATTTTACAGCAGGTTGGAGCAGCCTGTATCTCAGCTCAGGAATAAGGTAGGGAAGAATTCAAATACTCTTTTTGACTGCCTCCAGAAGTTAGATCAGATGGCAAATTGTATTTGGTGCTAGGCCTTTCCCTTTAGGAGGTTTTACCCCAACAATGTTTTCATTAGTTTCGCTCACTCTCGAAATCAAGCATTTTACAGCAGGTTGGAGCAGCCTGTATCTCAGCACAGGAATAAGGTAGGGAAGAATTCTAAGGATCATTTTGACTGCCTCCAGAAGTTAGATCAGATGGCAAATTGGATTTGGTGCTAGGTCTTTCCCTTTAGGTTTTACCCCAACAATGTTTTCATTAGTATCGATCACTCTCGAAATCAAGCATTTTACAGCAGGTTGGAGCAGCCTGTATCTCAGCACAGGAATAAGGTAGGGAAGAATTCTAAGGATCATTTTGACTGCCTCCAGAAGTTAGATCAGATGGCCAATGCAATTTGGTGCTAGGCCTTTCCCTTTAGGTTTTACCCCAACAATGTTTTCATTAGTTTCGATCACTCTCGAAATCAAGCATTTTACAGCAGGTTGGAGCAGCCTGTATCTCAGCACAGGAATAAGGTAGGGAAGAATTCTAAGGATCATTTTGACTGCCTCCAGAAGTTAGATCAGATGGCCAATGCAATTTGGTGCTAGGTCTTTCCCTTTAGGTTTTACCCCAACAATGTTTTCATTAGTTTCGATCACTCTCGAAATCAAGCATTTTAGAGCAGGTTGGAGCAGCCTGTATCTCAGCACAGGAATAAGGTAGGGAAGAATTCTAAGGATCATTTTGACTGCCTCCAGAAGTTAGATCAGATGGCAAATTGGATTTGGTGCTAGGTCTTTCCCTTTAGGTTTTACCCCAACAATGTTTTCATTAGTTTCGCTCACTCTCGAAATCAAGCATTTTACAGCAGGTTGGAGCAGCCTGTATCTCAGCACAGGAATAAGGTAGGGAAGAATTCAAATACTCATTTTGACTGCTTCCAGAAGTTAGATCAGATGGCAAATTGGATTTGGTGCTAGGTCTTTCCCTTTAGGTTTTACCCCAGCAATGTTTTCATTAGTTTCGCTCACTCTCGAAATCAAGCATTTTACAGCAGGTTGGAGCAGCCTGTATCTCAGCACAGGAATAAGGTAGGGAAGAATTCTAAGGATCATTTTGACTGCCTCCAGAAGTTAGATCAGATGGCCAATGCAATTTGGTGCTAGGCCTTTCCCTTTAGGTTTTACCCCAACAATGTTTTCATTAGTTTCGCTCACTCTCGAAATCAAGCATTTTACAGCAGGTTGGAGCAGCCTGTATCTCAGCACAGGAATAAGGTAGGGAAGAATTCAAATACTCATTTTGACTGCCTCCAGAAGTTAGATCAGATGGCAAATTGGATTTGGTGCTAGGTCTTTCCCTTTAGGTTTTACCCCAACAATGTTTTCATTAGTTTCGCTCACTCTCGAAATCAAGCATTTTACAGCAGGTTGGAGCAGCCTGTATCTCAGCACAGGAATAAGGTAGGGAAGAATTCAAATACTCATTTTGACTGCCTCCAGAAGTTAGATCAGATGGCAAATTGTATTTGGTGCTAGGTCTTTCCCTTTAGGTTTTACCCCAACAATGTTTTCATTAGTTTCGCTCACTCTCGAAATCAAGCATTTTACAGCAGGTTGGAGCAGCCTGTATCTCAGCACAGGAATAAGGTAGGGAAGAATTCAAATACTCATTTTGACTGCCTCCAAAAGTTAGATCAGATGGCAAATTGTATTTGGTGCTAGGTCTTTCCCTTTAGGTTTTACCCCAACAATGTTTTCATTAGTTTCGCTCACTCTCGAAATCAAGCATTTTACAGCAGGTTGGAGCAGCCTGTATCTCAGCACAGGAATAAGGTAGGGAAGAATTCAAATACTCATTTTGACTGCCTCCAGAAGTTAGATCAGATGGCCAATGCAATTTGGTGCTAGGCCTTTCCCTTTAGGTTTTACCCCAACAATGTTTTCATTAGTTTCGCTCACTCTCGAAATCAAGCATTTTACAGCAGGTTGGAGCAGCCTGTATCTCAGCACAGGAATAAGGTAGGGAAGAATTCTAAGGATCATTTTGACTGCCTCCAGAAGTTAGATCAGATGGCAAATTGGATTTGGTGCTAGGTCTTTCCCTTTAGGTTTTACCCCAACAATGTTTTCATTAGTTTCGCTCACTCTCGAAATCAAGCATTTTACAGCAGGTTGGAGCAGCCTGTATCTCAGCACAGGAATAAGGTAGGGAAGAATTCAAATACTCATTTTGACTGCCTCCAGAAGTTAGACCAGATGGCCAATGCAATTTGGTGCTAGGCCTTTCCCTTTAGGTTTTACCCCAACAATGTTTTCATTAGTTTCGCTCACTCTCGAAATCAAGCATTTTACAGCAGGTTGGAGCAGCCTGTATCTCAGCTCAGGAATAAGGTAGGGAAGAATTCAAATACTCTTTTTGACTGCCTCCAGAAGTTAGATCAGATGGCAAATTGTATTTGGTGCTAGGCCTTTCCCTTTAGGAGGTTTTACCCCAACAATGTTTTCATTAGTTTCGCTCACTCTCGAAATCAAGCATTTTACAGCAGGTTGGAGCAGCCTGTATCTCAGCACAGGAATAAGGTAGGGAAGAATTCTAAGGATCATTTTGACTGCCTCCAGAAGTTAGATCAGATGGCAAATTGGATTTGGTGCTAGGTCTTTCCCTTTAGGTTTTACCCCAACAATGTTTTCATTAGTATCGATCACTCTCGAAATCAAGCATTTTACAGCAGGTTGGAGCAGCCTGTATCTCAGCACAGGAATAAGGTAGGGAAGAATTCTAAGGATCATTTTGACTGCCTCCAGAAGTTAGATCAGATGGCCAATGCAATTTGGTGCTAGGCCTTTCCCTTTAGGTTTTACCCCAACAATGTTTTCATTAGTTTCGATCACTCTCGAAATCAAGCATTTTACAGCAGGTTGGAGCAGCCTGTATCTCAGCACAGGAATAAGGTAGGGAAGAATTCTAAGGATCATTTTGACTGCCTCCAGAAGTTAGATCAGATGGCAAATTGGATTTGGTGCCAGGTCTTTCCCTTTAGGTTTTACCCCAACAATGTTTTCATTAGTTTCGATCACTCTCGAAATCAAGCATTTTACAGCAGGTTGGAGCAGCCTGTATCTCAGCACAGGAATAAGGTAGGGAAGAATTCAAATACTCATTTTGACTGCCTCCAGAAGTTAGATCAGATGGCAAATTGTATTTGGTGCCAGGTCTTTCCCTTTAGGTTTTACCCCAACAATGTTTTCATTAGTTTCGCTCACTCTCGAAATCAAGCATTTTACAGCAGGTTGGAGCTGCCTGTATCTCAGCACAGGAATAAGGTAGGGAAGAATTCAAATACTCATTTTGACTGCCTCCAGAAGTTAGATCAGATGGCCAATGCAATTTGGTGCTAGGCCTTTCCCTTTAGGTTTTACCCCAACAATGTTTTCATTAGTTTCGCTCACTCTCGAAATCAAGCATTTTACAGCAGGTTGGAGCAGCCTGTATCTCAGCACAGGAATAAGGTAGGGAAGAATTCTAAGGATCATTTTGACTGCCTCCAGAAGTTAGATCAGATGGCAAATTGGATTTGGTGCCAGGTCTTTCCCTTTAGGTTTTACCCCAACAATGTTTTCATTAGTTTCGATCACTCTCGAAATCAAGCATTTTACAGCAGGTTGGAGCAGCCTGTATCTCAGCACAGGAATAAGGTAGGGAAGAATTCAAATACTCATTTTGACTGCCTCCAGAAGTTAGATCAGATGGCAAATTGTATTTGGTGCTAGGTCTTTCCCTTTAGGTTTTACCCCAACAATGTTTTCATTAGTTTCGCTCACTCTCGAAATCAAGCATTTTACAGCAGGTTGGAGCAGCCTGTATCTCAGCACAGGAATAAGGTAGGGAAGAATTCTAAGGATCATTTTGACTGTCTCCAGAAGTTAGATCAGACGGCCAATGAAATTTGGTGCTAGGTCTTTCCCTTTAGGTTTTACCCCAACAATGTTTTCATTAGTTTCGCTCACTCTCGAAATCAAGCATTTTACAGCAGGTTGGAGCAGCCTGTATCTCAGCACAGGAATAAGGTAGGGAAGAATTCAAATACTCATTTTGACTGCCTCCAGAAGTTAGATCAGATGGCAAATTGTATTTGGTGCTAGGTCTTTCCCTTTAGGTTTTACCCCAACAATGTTTTCATTAGTTTCGCTCACTCTCGAAATCAAGCATTTTACAGCAGGTTGGAGCACCCTGTATCTCAGCACAGGAATAAGGTAGGGAAGAATTCTAAGGATCATTTTGACTGCCTCCAGAAGTTAGATCAGATGGCCAATGCAATTTGGTGCTAGGCCTTTCCCTTTAGGTTTTACCCCAACAATGTTTTCATTAGTTTCGATCACTCTCGAAATCAAGCATTTTACAGCAGGTTGGAGCAGCCTGTATCTCAGCACAGGAATAAGGTAGGGAAGAATTCTAAGGATCATTTTGACTGCCTCCAGAAGTTAGCTCAGATGGCCAATGCAATTTGGTGCTAGGTCTTTCCCATTAGGTTTTACCCCAACAATGTTTTCATTAGTTTCGATCACTCTCGAAATCAAGCATTTTACAGCAGGTTGGAGCAGCCTGTATCTCAGCACAGGAATAAGGTAGGGAAGAATTCTAAGGATCATTTTGACTGTCTCCAGAAGTTAGATCAGACGGCCAATGCAATTTGGTGCTAGGTCTTTCCCTTTAGGTTTTACCCCAACAATGTTTTCATTAGTTTCGCTCACTCTCGAAATCAAGCATTTTACAGCAGGTTGGAGCAGCCTGTATCTCAGCACAGGAATAAGGTAGGGAAGAATTCAAATACTCATTTTGACTGCCTCCAGAAGTTAGATCAGATGGCAAATTGTATTTGGTGCTAGGTCTTTCCCTTTAGGTTTTACCCCAACAATGTTTTCATTAGTTTCGCTCACTCTCGAAATCAAGCATTTTACAGCAGGTTGGAGCGGCCTGTATCTCAGCACAGGAATAAGGTAGGGAAGAATTCAAATACTCATTTTGACTGCCTCCAGAAGTTAGATCAGATGGCAAATTGTATTTGGTGCTAGGTCTTTCCCTTTATATTTTACCCCAACAATGTTTTCATTAGTTTCGCTCACTCTCGAAATCAAGCATTTTACAGCAGGTTGGAGCAGCCTGTATCTCAGCACAGGAATAAGGTAGGGAAGAATTCTAAGGATCATTTTGACTGCCTCCAGAAGTTAGATCAGATGGCCAATGCAATTTGGTGCTAGGCCTTTCCCTTTAGGTTTTACCCCAACAATGTTTTCATTAGTTTCGCTCACTCTCGAAATCAAGCATTTTACAGCAGGTTGGAGCAGCCTGTATCTCAGCACAGGAATAAGGTAGGGAAGAATTCTAAGGATCATTTTGACTGCCTCCAGAAGTTAGATCAGATGGCAAATTGGATTTGGTGCCAGGTCTTTCCCTTTAGGTTTTACCCCAACAATGTTTTCATTAGTTTCGATCACTCTCGAAATCAAGCATTTTACAGCAGGTTGGAGCAGCCTGTATCTCAGCACAGGAATAAGGTAGGGAAGAATTCAAATACTCATTTTGACTGCCTCCAGAAGTTAGATCAGATGGCAAATTGTATTTGGTGCCAGGTCTTTCCCTTTAGGTTTTACCCCAACAATGTTTTCATTAGTTTCGCTCACTCTCGAAATCAAGCATTTTACAGCAGGTTGGAGCAGCCTGTATCTCAGCACAGGAATAAGGTAGGGAAGAATTCAAATACTCATTTTGACTGCCTCCAGAAGTTAGATCAGATGGCCAATGCAATTTGGTGCTAGGCCTTTCCCTTTAGGTTTTACCCCAACAATGTTTTCATTAGTTTCGCTCACTCTCGAAATCAAGCATTTTACAGCAGGTTGGAGCAGCCTGTATCTCAGCACAGGAATAAGGTAGGGAAGAATTCTAAGGATCATTTTGACTGCCTCCAGAAGTTAGATTTGGTGGCAAATTGGATTTGGTGCCAGGTCTTTCCCTTTAGGTTTTACCCCAACAATGTTTTCATTAGTTTCGCTCACTCTCGAAATCAAGCATTTTACAGCAGGTTGGAGCAGCCTGTATCTCAGCACAGGAATAAGGTAGGGAAGAATTCAAATACTCATTTTGACTGCCTCCAGAAGTTAGATCAGATGGCAAATTGTATTTGGTGCTAGGTCTTTCCCTTTAGGTTTTACCCCAACAATGTTTTCATTAGTTTCGCTCACTCTCGAAATCAAGCATTTTACAGCAGGTTGGAGCAGCCTGTATCTCAGCACAGGAATAAGGTAGGGAAGAATTCAAATACTCATTTTGACTGCCTCCAGAAGTTAGACCAGATGGCCAATGCAATTTGGTGCTAGGCCTTTCCCTTTAGCTTTTACCCCAACAATGTTTTCATTAGTTTCGCTCACTCTCGAAATCAAGCATTTTACAGCAGGTTGGAGCAGCCTGTATCTCAGCACAGGAATAAGGTAGGGAAGAATTCAAATACTCATTTTGACTGCCTCCAGAAGTTAGACCAGATGGCCAATGCAATTTGGTGCTAGGCCTTTCCCTTTAGCTTTTACCCCAACAATGTTTTCATTAGTTTCGCTCACTCTCGAAATCAAGCATTTTACAGCAGGTTGGAGCAGCCTGTATCTCAGCACAGGAATAAGGTAGGGAAGAATTCAAATACTCATTTTGACTGCCTCCAGAAGTTAGATCAGATGGCAAATTGTATTTGGTGCTAGGTCTTTCCCTTTAGGAGGTTTTACCCCAACAATGTTTTCATTAGTTTCGCTCACTCTCGAAATCAAGCATTTTACAGCAGGTTGGAGCAGCCTGTATCTCAGCACAGGAATAAGGTAGGGAAGAATTCTAAGGATCATTTTGACTGCCTCCAGAAGTTAGATCAGATGGCCAATGCAATTTGGTGCTAGGTCTTTCCCTTTAGGTTTTACCCCAACAATGTTTTCATTAGTTTCGATCACTCTCGAAATCAAGCATTTTACAGCAGGTTGGAGCAGCCTGTATCTCAGCACAGGAATAAGGTAGGGAAGAATTCTAAGGATCATTTTGACTGCCTCCAGAAGTTAGATCAGATGGCAAATTGTATTTGGTGCTAGGTCTTTCCCTTTAGGTTTTACCCCAACAATGTTTTCATTAGTTTCGCTCACTCTCGAAATCAAGCATTTTACAGCAGGTTGGAGCAGCCTGTATCTCAGCACAGGAATAAGGTAGGGAAGAATTCAAATACTCATTTTGACTGCTTCCAGAAGTTAGATCAGATGGCAAATTGTATTTGGTGCTAGGTCTTTCCCTTTAGGTTTTACCCCAACAATGTTTTCATTAGTTTCGCTCACTCTCGAAATCAAGCATTTTACAGCAGGTTGGAGCAGCCTGTATCTCAGCACAGGAATAAGGTAGGGAAGAATTCTAAGGATCATTTTGACTGCCTCCAGAAGTTAGATCAGATGGCAAATTGGATTTGGTGCTAGGTCTTTCCCTTTAGGTTTTACCCCAACAATGTTTTCATTAGTTTCGCTCACTCTCGAAATCAAGCATTTTACAGCAGGTTGGAGCAGCCTGTATCTCAGCACAGGAATAAGGTAGGGAAGAATTCTAAGGATCATTTTGACTGCCTCCAGAAGTTAGATCAGATGGCCAATGCAATTTGGTGCTAGGCCTTTCCCTTTAGGTTTTACCCCAACAATGTTTTCATTAGTTTCGCTCACTCTCGAAATCAAGCATTTTACAGCAGGTTGGAGCAGCCTGTATCTCAGCACAGGAATAAGGTAGGGAAGAATTCTAAGGATCATTTTGACTGCCTCCAGAAGTTAGATCAGGTGGCAAATTGGATTTGGTGCTAGGTCTTTCCCTTTAGGTTTTACCCCAACAATGTTTTCATTAGTTTCGATCACTCTCGAAATCAAGCATTTTACAGCAGGTTGGAGCAGCCTGTATCTCAGCACAGGAATAAGGTAGGGAAGAATTCTAAGGATCATTTTGACTGCCTCCAGAAGTTAGATCAGATGGCAAATTGGATTTGGTGCCAGGTCTTTCCCTTTAGGTTTTACCCCAACAATGTTTTCATTAGTTTCGATCACTCTCGAAATCAAGCATTTTACAGCAGGTTGGAGCAGCCTGTATCTCAGCACAGGAATAAGGTAGGGAAGAATTCTAAGGATCATTTTGACTGCCTCCAGAAGTTAGATCAGATGGCCAATGCAATTTGGTGCTAGGTCTTTCCCTTTAGGTTTTACCCCAACAATGTCTTCATTAGTTTCGATCACTCTCGAAATCAAGCATTTTACAGCAGGTTGGAGCAGCCTGTATCTCAGCACAGGAATAAGGTAGGGAAGAATTCAAATACTCATTTTGACTGCCTCCAGAAGTTAGATCAGATGGCAAACTGTATTTGGTGCTAGGTCTTTCCCTTTCGGTTTTACCCCAACAATGTTTTCATTAGTATCGATCACTCTCGAAATCAAGCATTTTACAGCAGGTTGGAGCAGCCTGTATCTCAGCACAGGAATAAGGTAGGGAAGAATTCTAAGGATCATTTTGACTGCCTCCAGAAGTTAGATCAGATGGCAAATTGGATTTGGTGCTAGGTCTTTCCCTTTAGGTTTTACCCCAACAATGTTTTCATTAGTTTCGCTCACTCTCGAAATCAAGCATTTTACAGCAGGTTGGAGCAGCCTGTATCTCAGCACAGGAATAAGGTAGGGAAGAATTCTAAGGATCATTTTGACTGCCTCCAGAAGTTAGATCAGATGGCAAATTGGATTTGGTGCTAGGTCTTTCCCTTTAGGTTTTACCCCAACAATGTTTTCATTAGTTTCGATCACTCTCGAAATCAAGCATTTTACAGCAGGTTGGAGCAGCCTGTATCTCAGCACAGGAATAAGGTAGGGAAGAATTCAAATACTCATTTTGACTGCCTCCAGAAGTTAGATCAGATGGCAAATTGTATTTGGTGCTAGGTCTTTCCCTTTAGGAGGTTTTACCCCAACAATGTTTTCATTAGTTTCGCTCACTCTCGAAATCAAGCATTTTACAGCAGGTTGGAGCAGCCTGTATCTCAGCACAGGAATAAGGTAGGGAAGAATTCTAAGGATCATTTTGACTGCCTCCAGAAGTTAGATAAGATGGCAAATTGTATTTGGTGCTAGGTCTTTCCCTTTAGGTTTTACCCCAACAATGTTTTCATTAGTTTCGCTCACTCTCGAAATCAAGCATTTTACAGCAGGTTGGAGCAGCCTGTATCTCAGCACAGGAATAAGGTAGGGAAGAATTCTAAGGATCATTTTGACTGCCTCCAGAAGTTAGATCAGATGGCCAATGCAATTTGGTGCTAGGTCTTTCCCTTTAGGTTTTACCCCAACAATGTTTTCATTAGTTTCGATCACTCTCGAAATCAAGCATTTTACAGCAGGTTGGAGCAGCCTGTATCTCAGCACAGGAATAAGGTAGGGAAGAATTCTAAGGATCATTTTGACTGCCTCCAGAAGTTAGATCAGATGGCAAATTGTATTTGGTGCTAGGTCTTTCCCTTTAGGTTTTACCCCAACAATGTTTTCATTAGTTTCGCTCACTCTCGAAATCAAGCATTTTACAGCAGGTTGGAGCAGCCTGTATCTCAGCACAGGAATAAGGTAGGGAAGAATTCAAATACTCATTTTGACTGCTTCCAGAAGTTAGATCAGATGGCAAATTGTATTTGGTGCTAGGTCTTTCCCTTTAGGTTTTACCCCAACAATGTTTTCATTAGTTTCGCTCACTCTCGAAATCAAGCATTTTACAGCAGGTTGGAGCAGCCTGTATCTCAGCACAGGTATAAGGTAGGGAAGAATTCTAAGGATCATTTTGACTGCCTCCAGAAGTTAGATCAGATGGCAAATTGTATTTGGTGCTAGGTCTTTCCCTTTAGGTTTTACCCCAACAATGTTTTCATTAGTTTCGCTCACTCTCGAAATCAAGCATTTTACAGCAGGTTGGAGCAGCCTGTATCTCAGCACAGGAATAAGGTAGGGAAGAATTCTAAGGATCATTTTGACTGCCTCCAGAAGTTAGATCAGATGGCCAATGCAATTTGGTGCTAGGCCTTTCCCTTTAGGTTTTACCCCAACAATGTTTTCATTAGTTTCGCTCACTCTCGAAATCAAGCATTTTACAGCAGGTTGGAGCAGCCTGTATCTCAGCACAGGAATAAGGTAGGGAAGAATTCAAATACTCATTTTGACTGCCTCCAGAAGTTAGATCAGATGGCAAATTGTATTTGGTGCCAGGTCTTTCCCTTTAGGTTTTACCCCAACAATGTTTTCATTAGTTTCGCTCACTCTCAAAATCAAGCATTTTACAGCAGGTTGGAGCAGCCTGTATCTCAGCACAGGAATAAGGTAGGGAAGAATTCTAAGGATCATTTTGACTGCCTCCAGAAGTTAGATCAGATGGCCAATGCAATTTGGTGCTAGGTCTTTCCCTTTAGGTTTTACCCCAACAATGTTTTCATTAGTTTCGATCACTCTCGAAATCAAGCATTTTACAGCAGGTTGGAGCAGCCTGTATCTCAGCACAGGAATAAGGTAGGGAAGAATTCAAATACTCATTTTGACTGCTTCCAGAAGTTAGACCAGATGGCCAATGCAATTTGGTGCTAGGCCTTTCCCTTTAGGTTTTACCCCAACAATGTTTTCATTAGTTTCGATCACTCTCCAAATCAAGCATTTTACAGCAGGTTGGAGCAGCCTGTATCTCAGCACAGGAATAAGGTAGGGAAGAATTCAAATACTCATTTTGACTGCCTCCAGAAGTTAGATCAGATGGCAAATTGGATTTGGTGCTAGGTCTTTCCCTTTAGGTTTTACCCCAACAATGTTTTCATTAGTTTCGCTCACTCTCGAAATCAAGCATTTTACAGCAGGTTGGAGCAGCCTGTATCTCAGCACAGGAATAAGGTAGGGAAGAATTCTAAGGATCATTTTGACTGTCTCCAGAAGTTAGATCAGATGGCCAATGCAATTTGGTGCTAGGCCTTTCCCTTTAGGTTTTACCCCAACAATGTTTTCATTAGTTTCGCTCACTCTCGAAATCAAGCATTTTACAGCAGGTTGGAGCAGCCTGTATCTCAGCACAAGAATAAGGTAGGGAAGAATTCAAATACTCATTTTGACTGCTTCCAGAAGTTAGATCAGATGGCAAATTGGATTTGGTGCTAGGTCTTTCCCTTTAGGTTTTACCCCAACAATGTTTTCATTAGTTTCGCTCACTCTCGAAATCAAGCATTTTACAGCAGGTTGGAGCAGCCTGTATCTCAGCACAGGAATAAGGTAGGGAAGAATTCAAATACTCATTTTGACTGCCTCCAGAAGTTAGATCAGATGGCAAATTGTATTTGGTGCTAGGTCTTTCCCTTTAGGTTTTACCCCAACAATGTTTTCATTAGTTTCGATCACTCTCGAAATCAAGCATTTTACAGCAGGTTGGAGCAGCCTGTATCTCAGCACAGGAATAAGGTAGGGAAGAATTCTAAGGATCATTTTGACTGCCTCCAGAAGTTAGATCAGATGGCAAATTGGATTTGGTGCTAGGTCTTTCCCTTTAGGTTTTACCCCAACAATGTTTTCATTAGTTTCGATCACTCTCGAAATCAAGCATTTTACAGCAGGTTGGAGCAGCCTGTATCTCAGCACAGGAATAAGGTAGGGAAGAATTCTAAGGATCATTTTGACTGCCTCCAGAAGTTAGATCAGATGGCAAATTGTATTTGGTGCCAGGTCTTTCCCTTTAGGTTTTACCCCAACAATGTTTTCATTAGTTTCGCTCACTCTCGAAATCAAGCATTTTACAGCAGGTTGGAGCAGCCTGTATCTCAGCACAGGAATAAGGTAGGGAAGAATTCTAAGGATCATTTTGACTGCCTCCAGAAGTTAGATCAGATGGCCAATGCAATTTGGTGCTAGGTCTTTCCCTTTAGGTTTTACCCCAACAATGTTTTCATTAGTTTCGATCACTCTCGAAATCAAGCATTTTACAGCAGGTTGGAGCAGCCTGTATCTAAGCACAGGAATAAGGTAGGGAAGAATTCTAAGGATCATTTTGACTGCCTCCAGAAGTTAGATCAGATGGCAAATTGTATTTGGTGCCAGGTCTTTCCCTTTAGGTTTTACCCCAACAATGTTTTCATTAGTTTCGATCACTCTCGAAATCAAGCATTTTACAGCAGGTTGGAGCAGCCTGTATCTCAGCACAGGAATAAGGTAGGGAAGAATTCAAATACTCATTTTGACTGCCTCCAGAAGTTAGATCAGATGGCAAATTGTATTTGGTGCCAGGTCTTTCCCTTTAGGTTTTACCCCAACAATGTTTTCATTAGTTTCGCTCACTCTCGAAATCAAGCATTTTACAGCAGGTTGGAGCAGCCTGTATCTCAGCACAGGAATAAGGTAGGGAAGAATTCTAAGGATCATTTTGACTGCCTCCAGAAGTTAGATCAGATGGCCAATGCAATTTGGTGCTAGGTCTTTCCCTTTAGGTTTTACCCCAACAATGTTTTCATTAGTTTCGATCACTCTCGAAATCAAGCATTTTACAGCAGGTTGGAGCAGCCTGTATCTCAGCACAGGAATAAGGTAGGGAAGAATTCAAATACTCATTTTGACTGCTTCCAGAAGTTAGACCAGATGGCCAATGCAATTTGGTGCTAGGCCTTTCCCTTTAGGTTTTACCCCAACAATGTTTTCATTAGTTTCGATCACTCTCCAAATCAAGCATTTTAGAGCAGGTTGGAGCAGCCTGTATCTCAGCACAGGAATAAGGTAGGGAAGAATTCAAATACTTATTTTGACTGCCTCCAGAAGTTAGATCAGATGGCAAATTGTATTTGGTGCTAGGTCTTTCCCTTTAGGTTTTACCCCAACAATGTTTTCATTAGTTTCGCTCACTCTCGAAATCAAGCATTTTACAGCAGGTTGGAGCAGCCTGTATCTCAGCACAGGAATAAGGTAGGGAAGAATTCTAAGGATCATTTTGACTGTCTCCAGAAGTTAGATCAGATGGCCAATGCAATTTGGTGCTAGGCCTTTCCCTTTAGGTTTTACCCCAACAATGTTTTCATTAGTTTCGCTCACTCTCGAAATCAAGCATTTTACAGCAGGTTGGAGCAGCCTGTATCTCAGCACAAGAATAAGGTAGGGAAGAATTCAAATACTCATTTTGACTGCTTCCAGAAGTTAGATCAGATGGCAAATTGGATTTGGTGCTAGGTCTTTCCCTTTAGGTTTTACCCCAACAATGTTTTCATTAGTTTCGCTCACTCTCGAAATCAAGCATTTTACAGCAGGTTGGAGCAGCCTGTATCTCAGCACAGGAATAAGGTAGGGAAGAATTCAAATACTCATTTTGACTGCCTCCAGAAGTTAGATCAGATGGCAAATTGTATTTGGTGCTAGGTCTTTCCCTTTAGGTTTTACCCCAACAATGTTTTCATTAGTTTCGATCACTCTCGAAATCAAGCATTTTACAGCAGGTTGGAGCAGCCTGTATCTCAGCACAGGAATAAGGTAGGGAAGAATTCTAAGGATCATTTTGACTGCCTCCAGAAGTTAGATCAGATGGCAAATTGGATTTGGTGCTAGGTCTTTCCCTTTAGGTTTTACCCCAACAATGTTTTCATTAGTTTCGATCACTCTCGAAATCAAGCATTTTACAGCAGGTTGGAGCAGCCTGTATCTCAGCACAGGAATAAGGTAGGGAAGAATTCTAAGGATCATTTTGACTGCCTCCAGAAGTTAGATCAGATGGCAAATTGTATTTGGTGCTAGGTCTTTCCCTTTAGGTTTTACCCCAACAATGTTTTCATTAGTTTCGCTCACTCTCGAAATCAAGCATTTTACAGCAGGTTGGAGCAGCCTGTATCTCAGCACAGGAATAAGGTAGGGAAGAATTCTAAGGATCATTTTGACTGCCTCCAGAAGTTAGATCAGATGGCAAATTGGATTTGGTGCTAGGTCTTTCCCTTTAGGAGGTTTTACCCCAACAATGTTTTCATTAGTTTCGATCACTCTCGAAATCAAGCATTTTACAGCAGGTTGGAGCAGCCTGTATCTCAGCACAGGAATAAGGTAGGGAAGAATTCAAATACTCATTTTGACTGCCTCCAGAAGTTAGACCAGATGGCCAATGCAATTTGGTGCTAGGCCTTTCCCTTTAGGTTTTACCCCAACAATGTTTTCATTAGTTTCGCTCACTCTCGAAATCAAGCATTTTACAGCAGGTTGGAGCAGCCTGTATCTCAGCACAGGAATAAGGTAGGGAAGAATTCAAATACTCATTTTGACTGCCTCCAGAAGTTAGATCAGATGGCAAATTGTATTTGGTGCTAGGTCTTTCCCTTTAGGAGCTTTTACCCCAACAATGTTTTCATTAGTTTCGCTCACTCTCGAAATCAAGCATTTTACAGCAGGTTGGAGCAGCCTGTATCTCAGCACAGGAATAAGGTAGGGAAGAATTCTAAGGATCATTTTGACTGCCTCCAGAAGTTAGATCAGATGGCAAATTGGATTTGGTGCTAGGTCTTTCCCTTTAGGTTTTACCCCAACAATGTTTTCATTAGTTTCGCTCACTCTCGAAATCAAGCATTTTACAGCAGGTTGGAGCAGCCTGTATCTCAGCACAGGAATAAGGTAGGGAAGAATTCTAAGGATCATTTTGACTGCCTCCAGAAGTTAGATCAGATGGCCAATGCAATTTGGTGCTAGGTCTTTCCCTTTAGGTTTTACCCCAACAATGTTTTCATTAGTTTCGCTCACTCTCGAAATCAAGCATTTTACAGCAGGTTGGAGCAGCCTGTATCTCAGCACAGGAATAAGGTAGGGAAGAATTCTAAGGATCATTTTGACTGCCTCCAGAAGTTAGATCAGATGGCAAATTGTATTTGGTGCTAGGTCTTTCCCTTTAGGTTTTACCCCAACAATGTTTTCATTAGTTTCGCTCACTCTCGAAATCAAGCACTTTACAGCAGGTTGGAGCAGCCTGTATCTCAGCACAGGAATAAGGTAGGGAAGAATTCTAAGGATCATTTTGACTGCCTCCAGAAGTTAGATCAGATGGCCAATGCAATTTGGTGCTAGGTCTTTCCCTTTAGGTTTTACCCCAACAATGTTTTCATTAGTTTCGCTCACTCTCGAAATCAAGCATTTTACAGCAGGTTGGAGCAGCCTGTATCTCAGCACAGGAATAAGGTAGGGAAGAATTCTAAGGATCATTTTGACTGCCTCCAGAAGTTAGATCAGATGGCAAATTGGATTTGGTGCTAGGTCTTTCCCTTTAGGTTTTACCCCAACAATGTTTTCATTAGTTTCGATCACTCTCGAAATCAAGCATTTTACAGCAGGTTGGAGCAGCCTGTATCTCAGCACAGGAATAAGGTAGGGAAGAATTCTAAGGATCATTTTGACTGCCTCCAGAAGTTAGATCAGATGGCAAATTGGATTTGGTGCCAGGTCTTTCCCTTTAGGTTTTACCCCAACAATGTTTTCATTAGTTTCGATCACTCTCGAAATCAAGCATTTTACAGCAGGTTGGAGCAGCCTGTATCTCAGCACAGGAATAAGGTAGGGAAGAATTCTAAGGATCATTTTGACTGCCTCCAGAAGTTAGATCAGATGGCCAATGCAATTTGGTGCTAGGTCTTTCCCTTTAGGTTTTACCCCAACAATGTCTTCATTAGTTTCGATCACTCTCGAAATCAAGCATTTTACAGCAGGTTGGAGCAGCCTGTATCTCAGCACAGGAATAAGGTAGGGAAGAATTCAAATACTCATTTTGACTGCCTCCAGAAGTTAGATCAGATGGCAAACTGTATTTGGTGCTAGGTCTTTCCCTTTCGGTTTTACCTCAACAATGTTTTCATTAGTATCGATCACTCTCGAAATCAAGCATTTTACAGCAGGTTGGAGCAGCCTGTATCTCAGCACAGGAATAAGGTAGGGAAGAATTCTAAGGATCATTTTGACTGCCTCCAGAAGTTAGATCAGATGGCAAATTGGATTTGGTGCTAGGTCTTTCCCTTTAGGTTTTACCCCAACAATGTTTTCATTAGTTTCGCTCACTCTCGAAATCAAGCATTTTACAGCAGGTTGGAGCAGCCTGTATCTCAGCACAGGAATAAGGTAGGGAAGAATTCTAAGGATCATTTTGACTGCCTCCAGAAGTTAGATCAGATGGCAAATTGTATTTGGTGCTAGGTCTTTCCCTTTAGGTTTTACCCCAACAATGTTTTCATTAGTTTCGCTCACTCTCGAAATCAAGCATTTTACAGCAGGTTGGAGCAGCCTGTATCTCAGCACAGGAATAAGGTAGGGAAGAATTCAAATACTCATTTTGACTGCCTCCAGAAGTTAGACCAGATGGCCAATGCAATTTGGTGCTAGGCCTTTCCCTTTAGGTTTTACCCCAACAATGTTTTCATTAGTTTCGCTCACTCTCGAAATCAAGCATTTTACAGCAGGTTGGAGCAGCCTGTATCTCAGCACAGGAATAAGGTAGGGAAGAATTCAAATACTCATTTTGACTGCCTCCAGAAGTTAGATAAGATGGCAAATTGTATTTGGTGCTAGGTCTTTCCCTTTAGGTTTTACCCCAACAATGTTTTCATTAGTTTCGATCACTCTCGAAATCAAGCATTTTACAGCAGGTTGGAGCAGCCTGTATCTCAGCACAGGAATAAGGTAGGGAAGAATTCTAAGGATCATTTTGACTGCCTCCAGAAGTTAGATCAGATGGCCAATGCAATTTGGTGCTAGGTCTTTCCCTTTAGGTTTTACCCCAACAATGTTTTCATTAGTTTCTCTCACTCTCGAAATCAAGCATTTTACAGCAGGTTGGAGCAGCCTGTATCTCAGCACAGGAATAAGGTAGGGAAGAATTCTAAGGATCATTTTGACTGCCTCCAGAAGTTAGATCAGATGGCAAATTGTATTTGGTGCTAGGTCTTTCCCTTTAGGTTTTACCCCAACAATGTTTTCATTAGTTTCGCTCACTCTCGAAATCAAGCATTTTACAGCAGGTTGGAGCAGCCTGTATCTCAGCACAGGAATAAGGTAGGGAAGAATTCAAATACTCATTTTGACTGCTTCCAGAAGTTAGATCAGATGGCAAATTGTATTTGGTGCTAGGTCTTTCCCTTTAGGTTTTACCCCAACAATGTTTTCATTAGTTTCGCTCACTCTCGAAATCAAGCATTTTACAGCAGGTTGGAGCAGCCTGTATCTCAGCACAGGAATAAGGTAGGGAAGAATTCTAAGGATCATTTTGACTGCCTCCAGAAGTTAGATCAGATGGCAAATTGTATTTGGTGCTAGGTCTTTCCCTTTAGGTTTTACCCCAACAATGTTTTCATTAGTTTCGCTCACTCTCGAAATCAAGCATTTTAGAGCAGGTTGGAGCAGCCTGTATCTCAGCACAGGAATAAGGTAGGGAAGAATTCTAAGGATCATTTTGACTGCCTCCAGAAGTTAGATCAGATGGCAAATTGGATTTGGTGCTAGGCCTTTCCCTTTAGGTTTTACCCCAACAATGTTTTCATTAGTTTCGCTCACTCTCGAAATCAAGCATTTTACAGCAGGTTGGAGCAGCCTGTATCTCAGCACAGGAATAAGGTAGGGAAGAATTCAAATACTCATTTTGACTGCTTCCAGAAGTTAGATCAGATGGCAAATTGTATTTGGTGCTAGGTCTTTCCCTTTAGGTTTTACCCCAACAATGTTTTCATTAGTTTCGCTCACTCTCGAAATCAAGCATTTTACAGCAGGTTGGAGCAGCCTGTATCTCAGCACAGGAATAAGGTAGGGAAGAATTCTAAGGATCATTTTGACTGCCTCCAGAAGTTAGATCAGATGGCAAATTGGATTTGGTGCTAGGTCTTTCCCTTTAGGTTTTACCCCAACAATGTTTTCATTAGTTTCGATCACTCTCGAAATCAAGCATTTTACAGCAGGTTGGAGCAGCCTGTATCTCAGCACAGGAATAAGGTAGGGAAGAATTCTAAGGATCATTTTGACTGCCTCCAGAAGTTAGATCAGATGGCAAATTGTATTTGGTGCCAGGTCTTTCCCTTTAGGTTTTACCCCAACAATGTTTTCATTAGTTTCGCTCACTCTCGAAATCAAGCATTTTACAGCAGGTTGGAGCAGCCTGTATCTCAGCACAGGAATAAGGTAGGGAAGAATTCTAAGGATCATTTTGACTGCCTCCAGAAGTTAGATCAGATGGCCAATGCAATTTGGTGCTAGGTCTTTCCCTTTAGGTTTTACCCCAACAATGTTTTCATTAGTTTCGCTCACTCTCGAAATCAAGCATTTTACAGCAGGTTGGAGCAGCCTGTATCTAAGCACAGGAATAAGGTAGGGAAGAATTCTAAGGATCATTTTGACTGCCTCCAGAAGTTAGATCAGATGGCAAATTGTATTTGGTGCCAGGTCTTTCCCTTTAGGTTTTACCCCAACAATGTTTTCATTAGTTTCGATCACTCTCGAAATCAAGCATTTTACAGCAGGTTGGAGCAGCCTGTATCTCAGCACAGGAATAAGGTAGGGAAGAATTCAAATACTCATTTTGACTGCTTCCAGAAGTTAGACCAGATGGCCAATGCAATTTGGTGCTAGGCCTTTCCCTTTAGGTTTTACCCCAACAATGTTTTCATTAGTTTCGCTCACTCTCGAAATCAAGCATTTTACAGCAGGTTGGAGCAGCCTGTATCTCAGCACAGGAATAAGGTAGGGAAGAATTCAAATACTCATTTTGACTGCCTCCAGAAGTTAGATCAGATGGCAAATTGTATTTGGTGCTAGGTCTTTCCCTTTAGGTTTTACCCCAACAATGTTTTCATTAGTTTCGCTCACTCTCGAAATCAAGCATTTTACAGCAGGTTGGAGCAGCCTGTATCTCAGCACAGGAATAAGGAAGGGAAGAATTCTAAGGATCATTTTGACTGTCTCCAGAAGTTAGATCAGATGGCCAATGCAATTTGGTGCTAGGCCTTTCCCTTTAGGTTTTACCCCAACAATGTTTTCATTAGTTTCGCTCACTCTCGAAATCAAGCATTTTACAGCAGGTTGGAGCAGCCTGTATCTCAGCACAGGAATAAGGTAGGGAAGAATTCTAAGGATCATTTTGACTGCCTCCAGAAGTTAGATCAGATGGCAAATTGTATTTGGTGCCAGGTCTTTCCCTTTAGGTTTTACCCCAACAATGTTTTCATTAGTTTCGATCACTCTCGAAATCAAGCATTTTACAGCAGGTTGGAGCAGCCTGTATCTCAGCACAGGAATAAGGTAGGGAAGAATTCAAATACTCATTTTGACTGCTTACAGAAGTTAAACCAGATGGCCAATGCAATTTGGTGCTAGGCCTTTCCCTTTAGGTTTTACCCCAACAATGTTTTCATTAGTTTCGCTCACTCTCGAAATCAAGCATTTTACAGCAGGTTGGAGCAGCCTGTATCTCAGCACAGGAATAAGGTAGGGAAGAATTCAAATACTCATTTTGACTGCCTCCAGAAGTTAGATCAGATGGCAAATTGTATTTGGTGCTAGGTCTTTCCCTTTAGGTTTTACCCCAACAATGTTTTCATTAGTTTCGCTCACTCTCGAAATCAAGCATTTTACAGCAGGTTGGAGCAGCCTGTATCTCAGCACAGGAATAAGGAAGGGAAGAATTCTAAGGATCATTTTGACTGTCTCCAGAAGTTAGATCAGATGGCCAATGCAATTTGGTGCTAGGCCTTTCCCTTTAGGTTTTACCCCAACAATGTTTTCATTAGTTTCGCTCACTCTCGAAATCAAGCATTTTACAGCAGGTTGGAGCAGCCTGTATCTCAGCACAGGAATAAGGTAGGGAAGAATTCAAATACTCATTTTGACTGCCTCCAGAAGTTAGATCAGATGGCAAATTGGATTTGGTGCTAGGTCTTTCCCTTTAGGTTTTACCCCAACAATGTTTTCACTAGTTTGAATCACTCTCGAAATCAAGCATTTTACAGCAGGTTGGAGCAGCCTGTATCTCAGCACAGGAATAAGGTAGGGAAGAATTCTAAGGATCATTTTGACTGCCTCCAGAAGTTAGATCAGATGGCCAATGGAATTTGGTGCTAGGTCTTTCCCTTTAGGTTTTACCCCAACAATGTTTTCATTAGTTTCGCTCACTCTCGAAATCAAGCATTTTACAGCAGGTTGGAGCAGCCTGTATCTCAGCACAGGAATAAGGTAGGGAAGAATTCTAAGGATCATTTTGACTGCCTCCAGAAGTTAGATCAGATGGCCAATGCAATTTGGTGCTAGGTCTTTCCCTTTAGGTTTTACCCCAACAATGTTTTCATTAGTTTCGCTCACTCTCGAAATCAAGCATTTTACAGCAGGTTGGAGTAGCCTGTATCTCAGCACAGGAATAAGGTAGGGAAGAATTCTAAGGATCATTTTGACTGCCTCCAGAAGTTAGATCAGATGGCAAATTGGATTTGGTGCTAGGTCTTTCCCTTTAGGTTTTACCCCAACAATGTTTTCATTAGTTTCGCTCACTCTCGAAATCAAGCATTTTACAGCAGGTTGGAGCAGCCTGTATCTCAGCACAGGAATAAGGTAGGGAAGAATTCTAAGGATCATTTTGACTGCCTCCAGAAGTTAGATCAGATGGCCAATGCAATTTGGTGCTAGGTCTTTCCCTTTAGGTTTTACCCCAACAATGTTTTCATTAGTTTCGCTCACTCTCGAAATCAAGCATTTTACAGCAGGTTGGAGCAGCCTGTATCTCAGCACAGGAATAAGGTAGGGAAGAATTCAAATACTCATTTTGACTGCCTCCAGAAGTTAGATCAGATGGCAAACTGTATTTGGTGCTAGGTCTTTCCCTTTAGGTTTTACCCCAACAATGTTTTCATTAGTTTCGATCACTCTCGAAATCAAGCATTTTACAGCAGGTTGGAGCAGCCTGTATCTCAGCACAGGAATAAGGTAGGGAAGAATTCAAATACTCATTTTGACTGCCTCCAGAAGTTAGATCAGATGGCATATTGTATTTGGTGCTAGGTCTTTCCCTTTAGGTTTTACCCCAACAATGTTTTCATTAGTTTCGCTCACTCTCGAAACCAAGCATTTTACAGCAGGTTGGAGCGGCCTGTATCTCAGCACAGGAATAAGGTAGGGAAGAATTCAAATACTCATTTTGACTGCCTCCAGAAGTTAGATCAGATGGCAAATTGTATTTGGTGCTAGGTCTTTCCCTTTAGGAGGTTTTACCCCAACAATGTTTTCATTAGTTTCGCTCACTCTCGAAATCAAGCATTTTACAGCAGGTTGGAGCAGCCTGTATCTCAGCACAGGAATAAGGTAGGGAAGAATTCAAATACTCATTTTGACTGCCTCCAGAAGTTAGATCAGATGGCAAATTGGATTTGGTGCTAGGCCTTTCCCTTTAGGTTTTACCCCAACAATGTTTTCATTAGTTTCGCTCACTCTCGAAATCAAGCATTTTACAGCAGGTTGGAGCAGCCTGTATCTCAGCACAGGAATAAGGTAGGGAAGAATTCTAAGGATCATTTTGACTGCCTCCAGAAGTTAGATCAGATGGCAAATTGGATTTGGTGCTAGGTCTTTCCCTTTAGGTTTTACCCCAACAATGTTTTCATTAGTTTCGCTCACTCTCGAAATCAAGCATTTTACAGCAGGTTGGAGCAGCCTGTATCTCAGCACAGGAATAAGGTAGGGAAGAATTCTAAGGATCATTTTGACTGCCTCCAGAAGTTAGATCAGATGGCAAATTGTATTTGGTGCTAGGTCTTTCTATTTAGGTTTTACCCCAACAATGTTTTCATTAGTTTCGCTCACTCTCGAAATCAAGCATTTTACAGCAGGTTGGAGCAGCCTGTATCTCAGCACAGGAATAAGGTAGGGAAGAATTCAAATACTCATTTTGACTGCTTCCAGAAGTTAGATCACATGGCAAATTGTATTTGGTGCTAGGTCTTTCCCTTTAGGTTTTACCCCAACAATGTTTTCATTAGTTTCGCTCACTCTCGAAATCAAGCATTTTACAGCAGGTTGGAGCAGCCTGTATCTCAGCACAGGAATAAGGTAGGGAAGAATTCAAATACTCATTTTGACTGCCTCCAGAACTTAGATCAGAGGGCCAATGCAATTTGGTGCTAGGTCTTTCCCTTTAGGTTTTACCCCAACAATGTTTTCATTAGTTTCGCTCACTCTCGAAATCAAGCATTTTACAGCAGGTTGGAGCAGCCTGTATCTCAGCACAGGAATAAGGTAGGGAAGAATTCAAATACTCATTTTGACTGCCTCCAGAAGTTAGATCAGATGGCAAATTGTATTTGGTGCTAGGTCTTTCCCTTTAGGTTTTACCCCAACAATGTTTTCATTAGTTTCGCTCACTCTCGAAATCAAGCATTTTACAGCAGGTTGGAGCAGCCTGTATCTCAGCACAGGAATAAGGTAGGGAAGAATTCTAAGGATCATTTTGACTGTCTCCAGAAGTTAGATCAGATGGCCAATGCAATTTGGTGCTAGGCCTTTCCCTTTAGGTTTTACCCCAACAATGTTTTCATTAGTTTCGCTCACTCTCGAAATCAAGCATTTTACAGCAGGTTGGAGCAGCCTGTATCTCAGCACAGGAATAAGATAGGGAAGAATTCAAATACTCATTTTGACTGCCTCCAGAAGTTAGATCAGATGGCAAATTGGATTTGGTGCTAGGTCTTTCCCTTTAGGTTTTACCCCAACAATGTTTTCATTAGTTTGAATCACTCTCGAAATCAAGCATTTTACAGCAGGTTGGAGCAGCCTGTATCTCAGCACAGGAATAAGGTAGGGAAGAATTCTAAGGATCATTTTGACTGCCTCCAGAAGTTAGATCAGAGGGCCAATGCAATTTGGTGCTAGGTCTTTCCCTTTAGGTTTTACCCCAAGAATGTTTTCATTAGTTTCGCTCACTCTCGAAATCAAGCATTTTACAGCAGGTTGGAGCAGCCTGTATCTCAGCACAGGAATAAGGTAGGGAAGAATTCAAATACTCATTTTGACTGCCTCCAGAAGTTAGATCAGATGGCAAACTGTATTTGGTGCTAGGTCTTTCCCTTTAGGTTTTACCCCAACAATGTTTTCATTAGTATCGATCACTCTCGAAATCAAGCATTTTACAGCAGGTTGGAGCAGCCTGTATCTCAGCACAGGAATAAGGTAGGGAAGAATTCTAAGGATCATTTTGACTGCCTCCAGAAGTTAGATCAGATGGCAAATTGTATTTGGTGCTAGGTCTTTCCCTTTAGGTTTTACCCCAACAATGTTTTCATTAGTTTCACTCACTCTCGAAATCAAGCATTTTACAGCAGGTTGGAGCAGCCTGTATCTCAGCACAGGAATAAGGTAGGGAAGAATTCTAAGGATCATTTTGACTGCCTCCAGAAGTTAGATCAGATGGCAAATTGGATTTGGTGCTAGGTCTTTCCCTTTAGGTTTTACCCCAACAATGTTTTCATTAGTTTCGCTCACTCTCGAAATCAAGCATTTTACAGCAGGTTGGAGCAGCCTGTATCTCAGCACAGGAATAAGGTAGGGAAGAATTCAAATACTCATTTTGACTGCCTCCAGAAGTTAGATCAGATGGCATATTGTATTTGGTGCTAGGTCTTTCCCTTTAGGTTTTACCCCAACAATGTTTTCATTAGTTTCGCTCACTCTCGAAATCAAGCATTTTACAGCAGGTTGGAGCAGCCTGTATCTCAGCACAGGAATAAGGTAGGGAAGAATTCAAATACTCATTTTGACTGCCTCCAGAAGTTAGATCAGATGGCAAATTGTATTTGGTGCTAGGTCTTTCCCTTTAGGAGGTTTTACCCCAACAATGTTTTCATTAGTTTCGCTCACTCTCGAAATCAAGCATTTTACAGCAGGTTGGAGCAGCCTGTATCTCAGCACAGGAATAAGGTAGGGAAGAATTCAAATACTCATTTTGACTGCCTCCAGAAGTTAGATCAGATGGCAAATTGGATTTGGTGCTAGGTCTTTCCCTTTAGGTTTTACCCCAACAATGTTTTCATTAGTTTCGCTCACTCTCGAAATCAAGCATTTTACAGCAGGTTGGAGCAGCCTGTATCTCAGCACAGGAATAAGGTAGGGAAGAATTCTAAGGATCATTTTGACTGCCTCCAGAAGTTAGATCAGATGGCCAATGCAATTTGGTGCTAGGTCTTTCCCTTTAGGTTTTACCCCAACAATGTTTTCATTAGTTTCGCTCACTCTCGAAATCAAGCATTTTACAGCAGGTTGGAGCAGCCTGTATCTCAGCACAGGAATAAGGTAGGGAAGAATTCTAAGGATCATTTTGACTGCCTCCAGAAGTTAGATCAGATGGCAAATTGGATTTGGTGCTAGGTCTTTCTATTTAGGTTTTACCCCAACAATGTTTTCATTAGTTTCGCTCACTCTCGAAATCAAGCATTTTACAGCAGGTTGGAGCAGCCTGTATCTCAGCACAGGAATAAGGTAGGGAAGAATTCAAATACTCATTTTGACTGCCTCCAGAACTTAGATCAGAGGGCCAATGCAATTTGGTGCTAGGTCTTTCCCTTTAGGTTTTACCCCAACAATGTTTTCATTAGTTTCGCTCACTCTCGAAATCAAGCATTTTACAGCAGGTTGGAGCAGCCTGTATCTCAGCACAGGAATAAGGTAGGGAAGAATTCAAATACTCATTTTGACTGCCTCCAGAAGTTAGATCAGATGGCAAATTGTATTTGGTGCTAGGTCTTTCCCTTTAGGTTTTACCCCAACAATGTTTTCATTAGTTTCGCTCACTCTCGAAATCAAGCATTTTACAGCAGGTTGGAGCAGCCTGTATCTCAGCACAGGAATAAGGTAGGGAAGAATTCTAAGGATCATTTTGACTGTCTCCAGAAGTTAGATCAGATGGCCAATGCAATTTGGTGCTAGGCCTTTCCCTTTAGGTTTTACCCCAACAATGTTTTCATTAGTTTCGCTCACTCTCGAAATCAAGCATTTTACAGCAGGTTGGAGCAGCCTGTATCTCAGCACAGGAATAAGATAGGGAAGAATTCAAATACTCATTTTGACTGCCTCCAGAAGTTAGATCAGATGGCAAATTGGATTTGGTGCTAGGTCTTTCCCTTTAGGTTTTACCCCAACAATGTTTTCATTAGTTTGAATCACTCTCGAAATCAAGCATTTTACAGCAGGTTGGAGCAGCCTGTATCTCAGCACAGGAATAAGGTAGGGAAGAATTCTAAGGATCATTTTGACTGCCTCCAGAAGTTAGATCAGAGGGCCAATGCAATTTGGTGCTAGGTCTTTCCCTTTAGGTTTTACCCCAAGAATGTTTTCATTAGTTTCGCTCACTCTCGAAATCAAGCATTTTACAGCAGGTTGGAGCAGCCTGTATCTCAGCACAGGAATAAGGTAGGGAAGAATTCAAATACTCATTTTGACTGCCTCCAGAAGTTAGATCAGATGGCAAACTGTATTTGGTGCTAGGTCTTTCCCTTTAGGTTTTACCCCAACAATGTTTTCATTAGTATCGATCACTCTCGAAATCAAGCATTTTACAGCAGGTTGGAGCAGCCTGTATCTCAGCACAGGAATAAGGTAGGGAAGAATTCTAAGGATCATTTTGACTGCCTCCAGAAGTTAGATCAGATGGCAAATTGTATTTGGTGCTAGGTCTTTCCCTTTAGGTTTTACCCCAACAATGTTTTCATTAGTTTCACTCACTCTCGAAATCAAGCATTTTACAGCAGGTTGGAGCAGCCTGTATCTCAGCACAGGAATAAGGTAGGGAAGAATTCTAAGGATCATTTTGACTGCCTCCAGAAGTTAGATCAGATGGCAAATTGGATTTGGTGCTAGGTCTTTCCCTTTAGGTTTTACCCCAACAATGTTTTCATTAGTTTCGCTCACTCTCGAAATCAAGCATTTTACAGCAGGTTGGAGCAGCCTGTATCTCAGCACAGGAATAAGGTAGGGAAGAATTCAAATACTCATTTTGACTGCCTCCAGAAGTTAGATCAGATGGCATATTGTATTTGGTGCTAGGTCTTTCCCTTTAGGTTTTACCCCAACAATGTTTTCATTAGTTTCGCTCACTCTCGAAATCAAGCATTTTACAGCAGGTTGGAGCAGCCTGTATCTCAGCACAGGAATAAGGTAGGGAAGAATTCAAATACTCATTTTGACTGCCTCCAGAAGTTAGATCAGATGGCAAATTGTATTTGGTGCTAGGTCTTTCCCTTTAGGAGGTTTTACCCCAACAATGTTTTCATTAGTTTCGCTCACTCTCGAAATCAAGCATTTTACAGCAGGTTGGAGCAGCCTGTATCTCAGCACAGGAATAAGGTAGGGAAGAATTCAAATACTCATTTTGACTGCCTCCAGAAGTTAGATCAGATGGCAAATTGGATTTGGTGCTAGGTCTTTCCCTTTAGGTTTTACCCCAACAATGTTTTCATTAGTTTCGCTCACTCTCGAAATCAAGCATTTTACAGCAGGTTGGAGCAGCCTGTATCTCAGCACAGGAATAAGGTAGGGAAGAATTCTAAGGATCATTTTGACTGCCTCCAGAAGTTAGATCAGATGGCCAATGCAATTTGGTGCTAGGTCTTTCCCTTTAGGTTTTACCCCAACAATGTTTTCATTAGTTTCGCTCACTCTCGAAATCAAGCATTTTACAGCAGGTTGGAGCAGCCTGTATCTCAGCACAGGAATAAGGTAGGGAAGAATTCTAAGGATCATTTTGACTGCCTCCAGAAGTTAGATCAGATGGCAAATTGGATTTGGTGCTAGGTCTTTCTATTTAGGTTTTACCCCAACAATGTTTTCATTAGTTTCGCTCACTCTCGAAATCAAGCATTTTACAGCAGGTTGGAGCAGCCTGTATCTCAGCACAGGAATAAGGTAGGGAAGAATTCAAATACTCATTTTGACTGCTTCCAGAAGTTAGATCAGATGGCAAATTGTATTTGGTGCTAGGTCTTTCCCTTTAGGTTTTACCCCAACAATGTTTTCATTAGTTTCGCTCACTCTCGAAATCAAGCATTTTACAGCAGGTTGGAGCAGCCTGTATCTCAGCACAGGAATAAGGTAGGGAAGAATTCAAATACTCATTTTGACTGCCTCCAGAAGTTAGATCAGATGGCAAATTGGATTTGGTGCTAGGTCTTTCCCTTTAGGTTTTACCCCAACAATGTTTTCATTAGTTTCGCTCACTCTCGAAATCAAGCATTTTACAGCAGGTTGGAGCAGCCTGTATCTCAGCACAGGAATAAGGTAGGGAAGAATTCTAAGGATCATTTTGACTGCCTCCAGAAGTTAGATCAGATGGCCAATGGAATTTGGTGCTAGGCCTTTCCCTTTAGGTTTTACCCCAACAATGTTTTCATTAGTTTCGCTCACTCTCGAAATCAAGCATTTTACAGCAGGTTGGAGCAGCCTGTATCTCAGCACAGGAATAAGGTAGGGAAGAATTCAAATACTCATTTTGACTGCCTCCAGAAGTTAGATCAGATGGCAAATTGTATTTGGTGCTAGGTCTTTCCCTTTAGGTTTTACCCCAACAATGTTTTCATTAGTGTCGCTCACTCTCGAAATCAAGCATTTTACAGCAGGTTGGAGCAGCCTGTATCTCAGCACAGGAATAAGGTAGGGAAGAATTCTAAGGATCATTTTGACTGCCTCCAGAAGTTAGATCAGATGGCAAATTGTATTTGGTGCCAGGTCTTTCCCTTTAGGTTTTACCCCAACAATGTTTTCATTAGTTTCGCTCACTCTCGAAATCAAGCATTTTACAGCAGGTTGGAGCAGCCTGTATCTCAGCACAGGAATAAGGTAGGGAAGAATTCAAATACTCATTTTGACTGCCTCCAGAAGTTAGATCAGATGGCAAATTGGATTTGGTGCTAGGTCTTTTCCTTTAGGTTTTAATCCAACAATGTTTTCATTAGTTTCGCTCACTCTCGAAATCAAGCATTTTACAGCAGGTTGGAGCAGCCTGTATCTCAGCACAGGAATAAGGTAGGGAAGAATTCTAAGGATCATTTTGACTGCCTCCAGAAGTTAGATCAGATGGCCAATGCAATTTGGTGCTAGGCCTTTCCCTTTAGGTTTTACCCCAACAATGTTTTCATTAGTTTCGCTCACTCTCGAAATCAAGCATTTTACAGCAGGTTGGAGCAGCCTGTATCTCAGCACAGGAATAAGGTAGGGAAGAATTCAAATACTCATTTTGACTGCCTCCAGAAGTTAGATCAGATGGCAAATTGTATTTGGTGCTAGGTCTTTCCCTTTAGGTTTTACCCCAACAATGTTTTCATTAGTGTCGCTCACTCTCGAAATCAAGCATTTTACAGCAGGTTGGAGCAGCCTGTATCTCAGCACAGGAATAAGGTAGGGAAGAATTCTAAGGATCATTTTGACTGCCTCCAGAAGTTAGATCAGATGGCAAATTGTATTTGGTGCCAGGTCTTTCCCTTTAGGTTTTACCCCAACAATGTTTTCATTAGTTTCAATCACTCTCGAAATCAAGCATTTTACAGCAGGTTGGAGCAGCCTGTATCTCAGCACAGGAATAAGGTAGGGAAGAATTCAAATACTCATTTTGACTGCCTCCAGAAGTTAGATCAGATGGCAAATTGGATTTGGTGCTAGGTCTTTCCCTTTAGGTTTTACCCCAACAATGTTTTCTTTAGTTTCGATCACTCTCGAAATCAAGCATTTTACAGCAGGTTGGAGCAGCCTGTATCTCAGCACAGGAATAAGGTAGGGAAGAATTCTAAGGATCATTTTGACTGCCTCCAGAAGTTAGATCAGAGGGCCAATGCAATTTGGTGCTAGGTCTTTCCCTTTAGGTTTTACCCCAAGAATGTTTTCATTAGTTTCGCTCACTCTCGAAATCAAGCATTTTACAGCAGGTTGGAGCAGCCTGTATCTCAGCACAGGAATAAGGTAGGGAAGAATTCTAAGGATCATTTTGACTGCCTCCAGAAGTTAGATCAGATGGCAAATTGTATTTGGTGCTAGGTCTTTCCCTTTAGGTTTTACCCCAACAATGTTTTCATTAGTTTCGCTCACTCTCGAAATCAAGCATTTTACAGCAGGTTGGAGCAGCCTGTATCTCAGCACAGGAATAAGGTAGGGAAGAATTCAAATACTCATTTTGACTGCTTCCAGAAGTTAGATCAGATGGCAAATTGTATTTGGTGCTAGGTCTTTCCCTTTAGGTTTTACCCCAACAATGTTTTCATTAGTTTCGCTCACTCTCGAAATCAAGCATTTTACAGCAGGTTGGAGCAGCCTGTATCTCAGCACAGGAATAAGGTAGGGAAGAATTCAAATACTCATTTTGACTGCCTCCAGAAGTTAGATCAGATGGCCAATGCAATTTGGTGCTAGGTCTTTCCCTTTAGGTTTTACCCCAACAATGTTTTCATTAGTTTCGCTCACTCTCGAAATCAAGCATTTTACAGCAGGTTGGAGCAGCCTGTATCTCAGCACAGGAATAAGGTAGGGAAGAATTCTAAGGATCATTTTGACTGCCTCCAGAAGTTAGATCAGATGGCCAATGCAATTTGGTGCTAGGCCTTTCCCTTTAGGTTTTACCCCAACAATGTTTTCATTAGTTTCGCTCACTCTCGAAATCAAGCATTTTACAGCAGGTTGGAGCAGCCTGTATCTCAGCACAGGAATAAGGTAGGGAAGAATTCAAATACTCATTTTGACTGCCTCCAGAAGTTAGATCAGATGGCAAATTGGATTTGGTGCTAGGTCTTTCCCTTTAGGTTTTACCCCAACAATGTTTTCATTAGTGTCGCTCACTCTCGAAATCAAGCATTTTACAGCAGGTTGGAGCAGCCTGTATCTCAGCACAGGAATAAGGTAGGGAAGAATTCTAAGGATCATTTTGACTGCCTCCAGAAGTTAGATCAGATGGCAAATTGGATTTGGTGCCAGGTCTTTCCCTTTAGGTTTTACCCCAACAATGTTTTCATTATATTCGCTCACTCTCGAAATCAAGCATTTTACAGCAGGTTGGAGCAGCCTGTATCTCAGCACAGGAATAAGGTAGGGAAGAATTCTAAGGATCATTTTGACTGCCTCCAGAAGTTAGATCAGATGGCAAATTGTATTTGGTGCCAGGTCTTTCCCTTTAGGTTTTACCCCAACAATGTTTTCATTAGTTTCGCTCACTCTCGAAATCAAGCATTTTACAGCAGGTTGGAGCAGCCTGTATCTCAGCACAGGAATAAGGTAGGGAAGAATTCTAAGGATCATTTTGACTGCCTCCAGAAGTTAGATCAGATGGCCAATGCAATTTGGTGCTAGGTCTTTCCCTTTAGGTTTTACCCCAACAATGTTTTCATTAGTTTCGATCACTCTCGAAATCAAGCATTTTACAGCAGGTTGGAGCAGCCTGTATCTCAGCACAGGAATAAGGTAGGGAAGAATTCAAATACTCATTTTGACTGCCTCCAGAAGTTAGATCAGATGGCAAATTGTATTTGGTGCTAGGTCTTTCCCTTTAGGTTTTACCCCAACAATGTTTTCATTAGTTTCGCTCACTCTCGAAATCAAGCATTTTACAGCAGGTTGGAGCAGCCTGTATCTCAGCACAGGAATAAGGTAGGGAAGAATTCAAATACTCATTTTGACTGCCTCCAAAAGTTAGATCAGATGGCAAATTGTATTTGGTGCTAGGTCTTTCCCTTTAGGTTTTACCCCAACAATGTTTTCATTAGTGTCGCTCACTCTCGAAATCAAGCATTTTACAGCAGGTTGGAGCAGCCTGTATCTCAGCACAGGAATAAGGTAGGGAAGAATTCTAAGGATCATTTTGACTGCCTCCAGAAGTTAGATCAGATGGCAAATTGGATTTGGTGCCAGGTCTTTCCCTTTAGGTTTTACCCCAACAATGTTTTCATTAGATTCGCTCACTCTCGAAATCAAGCATTTTACAGCAGGTTGGAGCAGCCTGTATCTCAGCACAGGAATAAGGTAGGGAAGAATTCTAAGGATCATTTTGACTGCCTCCAGAAGTTAGATCAGATGGCAAATTGTATTTGGTGCCAGGTCTTTCCCTTTAGGTTTTACCCCAACAATGTTTTCATTAGTTTCGCTCACTCTCGAAATCAAGCATTTTACAGCAGGTTGGAGCAGCCTGTATCTCAGCACAGGAATAAGGTAGGGAAGAATTCTAAGGATCATTTTGACTGCCTCCAGAAGTTAGATCAGATGGCCAATGCAATTTGGTGCTAGGTCTTTCCCTTTAGGTTTTACCCCAACAATGTTTTCATTAGTTTCGATCACTCTCGAAATCAAGCATTTTACAGCAGGTTGGAGCAGCCTGTATCTCAGCACAGGAATAAGGTAGGGAAGAATTCAAATACTCATTTTGACTGCTTCCAGAAGTTAGATCAGATGGCAAATTGTATTTGGTGCTAGGTCTTTCCCTTTAGGTTTTACCCCAACAATGTTTTCATTAGTTTCGCTCACTCTCGAAATCAAGCATTTTACAGCAGGTTGGAGCAGCCTGTATCTCAGCACAGGAATAAGGTAGGGAAGAATTCAAATACTCATTTTGACTGCCTCCAGAAGTTAGATCAGATGGCAAATTGTATTTGGTGCTAGGTCTTTCCCTTTAGGTTTTACCCCAACAATGTTTTCATTAGTTTCGCTCACTCTCGAAATCAAGCATTTTACAGCAGGTTGGAGCAGCCTGTATCTCAGCACAGGAATAAGGTAGGGAAGAATTCTAAGGATCATTTTGACTGCCTCCAGAAGTTAGATCAGATGGTCAATGCAATTTGGTGCTAGACCTTTCCCTTTAGGTTTACCCCAACAATGTTTTCATTAGTTTCGCTCACTCTCGAAATCAAGCATTTTACAGCAGGTTGGAGCAGCCTGTATCTCAGCACAGGAATAAGGTAGGGAAGAATTCTAGGGACCATTTTGACTGTCTCCAGAAGTTAGATCAGATGGCCAATGCAATTTGGTGCTAGGCCTTTCCCTTTAGGTTTTACCCCAACAATGTTTTCATTAGTTTCGATCACTCTCGAAATCAAGCATTTTACAGCAGGTTGGAGCAGCCTGTATCTCAGCAGAGGAATAAGGTAGGGAAGAATTCAAATACTCATTTTGACTGCCTCCAGAAGTTAGATCAGATGGCAAATTGTATTTGGTGCTAGGTCTTTCCCTTTAGGTTTTACCCCAACAATGTTTTCATTAGTTTCGCTCACTCTCGAAATCAAGCATTTTACAGCAGGTTGGAGCAGCCTGTATCTCAGCACAGGAATAAGGTAGGGAAGAATTCAAATACTCATTTTGACTGCCTCCAGAAGTTAGATCAGATGGCCAATGCAATTTGGTGCTAGGCCTTTCCCTTTAGGTTTTACCCCAACAATGTTTTCATTAGTTTCGCTCACTCTCGAAATCAAGCATTTTACAGCAGGTTGGAGCAGCCTGTATCTCAGCACAGGAATAAGGTAGGGAAGAATTCAAATACTCATTTTGACTGCCTCCAGAAGTTAGATCAGATGGCAAATTGTATTTGGTGTTAGGTCTTTCCCTTTAGGTTTTACCCCAACAATGTTTTCATTAGTTTCGCTCACTCTCGAAATCAAGCATTTTACAGCAGGTTGGAGCAGCCTGTATCTCAGCACAGGAATAAGGTAGGGAAGAATTCTAAGGATCATTTTGACTGCCTCCAGAAGTTAGATCAAATGGCAAATGCAATTTGGTGCTAGGCCTTTCCCTTTAGGTTTTGCCCCAACAATGTTTTCATTAGTTTCGATCACTCTCGAAATCAAGCATTTTACAGCAGGTTGGAGCAGCCTGTATCTCAGCACAGGAATAAGGTAGGGAAGAATTCTAAGGATCATTTTGACTGCCTCCAGAAGTTAGATCAGATGGCCAATGCAATTTGGTGCTAGGCCTTTCCCTTTAGGTTTTACCCCAACAATGTTTTCATTAGTTTCGATCACTCTCGAAATCAAGCATTTTACAGCAGGTTGGAGCAGCCTGTATCTCAGCACAGGAATAAGGTAGGGAAGAATTCAAATACTCATTTTGACTGCCTCCAGAAGTTAGATCAGATGGCCAATGCAATTTGGTGCTAGGCCTTTCCCTTTAGGTTTTACCCCAACAATGTTTTCATTAGTTTCGATCACTCTCGAAATCAAGCATTTTACAGCAGGTTGGAGCAGCCTGTATCTCAGCACAGGAATAAGGTAGGGAAGAATTCAAATACTCATTTTGACTGCCTCCAGAAGTTAGATCAGATGGCCAATGCAATTTGGTGCTAGGTCTTTCCCTTTAGGTTTTACCCCAACAATGTTTTCATTAGTTTCGCTCACTCTCGAAATCAAGCATTTTACAGCAGGTTGGAGCAGCCTGTATCTCAGCACAGGAATAAGGTAGGGAAGAATTCTAAGGATCATTTTGACTGCCTCCAGAAGTTAGATCAGATGGCAAATTGTATTTGGTGCCAGGTCTTTCCCTTTAGGTTTTACCCCAACAATGTTTTCATTAGTTTCGCTCACTCTCGAAATCAAGCATTTTACAGCAGGTTGGAGCAGCCTGTATCTCAGCACAGGAATAAGGTAGGGAAGAATTCTAAGGATCATTTTGACTGCCTCCAGAAGTTAGATCAGATGGCCAATGCAATTTGGTGCTAGGTCTTTCCCTTTAGGTTTTACCCCAACAATGTTTTCATTAGTTTCGATCACTCTCGAAATCAAGCATTTTACAGCAGGTTGGAGCAGCCTGTATCTCAGCACAGGAATAAGGTAGGGAAGAATTCAAATACTCATTTTGACTGCTTCCAGAAGTTAGATCAGATGGCAAATTGGATTTGGTGCTAGGTCTTTCCCTTTAGGTTTTACCCCAACAATGTTTTCATTAGTTTCGCTCACTCTCGAAATCAAGCATTTTACAGCAGGTTGGAGCAGCCTGTATCTCAGCACAGGAATAAGGTAGGGAAGAATTCTAAGGATCATTTTGACTGCCTCCAGAAGTTAGATCAGATGGCAAATTGTATTTGGTGCTAGGTCTTTCCCTTTAGGTTTTACCCCAACAATGTTTTCATTAGTTTCGCTCACTCTCGAAATCAAGCATTTTACAGCAGGTTGGAGCAGCCTGTATCTCAGCACAGGAATAAGGTAGGGAAGAATTCTAAGGATCATTTTGACTGCCTCCAGAAGTTAGATCAGATGGCCAATGCAATTTGGTGCTAGGCCTTTCCCTTTAGGTTTTACCCCAACAATGTTTTCATTAGTTTCGCTCACTCTCGAAATCAAGCATTTTACAGCAGGTTGGAGCAGCCTGTATCTCAGCACAGGAATAAGGTAGGGAAGAATTCTAAGGATCATTTTGACTGCCTCCAGAAGTTAGATCAGATGGCAAATTGGATTTGGTGCTAGGCCTTTCCCTTTAGGTTTTACCCCAACAATGTTTTCATTAGTTTCGCTCACTCTCGAAATCAAGCATTTTACAGCAGGTTGGAGCAGCCTGTATCTCAGCACAGGAATAAGGTAGGGAAGAATTCTATGGATCATTTTGACTGCCTCCAGAAGTTAGATCAGATGGCAAATTGGATTTGGTGCTAGGTCTTTCCCTTTAGGTTTTACCCCAACAATGTTTTCATTAGTTTCGCTCACTCTCGAAATCAAGCATTTTACAGCAGGTTGGAGCAGCCTGTATCTCAGCACAGGAATAAGGTAGGGAAGAATTCAAATACTCATTGTGACTGCCTCCAGAAGTTAGATCAGATGGCCAATGCAATTTGGTGCTAGGCCTTTCCCTTTAGGTTTTACCCCAACAATGTTTTCATTAGTTTCGCTCACTCTCGAAATCAAGCATTTTACAGCAGGTTGGAGCAGCCTGTATCTCAGCACAGGAATAAGGTAGGGAAGAATTCAAATACTCATTTTGACTGCCTCCAGAAGTTAGATCAGATGGCAAATTGTATTTGGTGTTAGGTCTTTCCCTTTAGGTTTTACCCCAACAATGTTTTCATTAGTTTCGCTCACTCTCGAAATCAAGCATTTTACAGCAGGTTGGAGCAGCCTGTATCTCAGCACAGGAATAAGGTAGGGAAGAATTCAAATACTCATTTTGACTGCCTCCAGAAGTTAGATCAGATGGCCAATGCAATTTGGTGCTAGGCCTTTCCCTTTAGGTTTTACCCCAACAATGTTTTCATTAGTTTCGATCACTCTCGAAATCAAGCATTTTACAGCAGGTTGGAGCAGCCTGTATCTCAGCACAGGAATAAGGTAGGGAAGAATTCAAATACTCATTTTGACTGCCTCCAGAAGTTAGATCAGATGGCCAATGCAATTTGGTGCTAGGTCTTTCCCTTTAGGTTTTACCCCAACAATGTTTTCATTAGTTTCGATCACTCTCGAAATCAAGCATTTTACAGCAGGTTGGAGCAGCCTGTATCTCAGCACAGGAATAAGGTAGGGAAGAATTCTAAGGATCATTTTGACTGCCTCCAGAAGTTAGATCAGATGGCAAATTGTATTTGGTGCCAGGTCTTTCCCTTTATGTTTTACCCCAACAATGTTTTCATTAGTTTCGCTCACTCTCGAAATCAAGCATTTTACAGCAGGTTGGAGCAGCCTGTATCTCAGCACAGGAATAAGGTAGGGAAGAATTCTAAGGATCATTTTGACTGCCTCCAGAAGTTAGATCAGATGGCCAATGCAATTTGGTGCTAGGTCTTTCCCTTTAGGTTTTACCCCAACAATGTTTTCATTAGTTTCGATCACTCTCGAAATCAAGCATTTTACAGCAGGTTGGAGCAGCCTGTATCTCAGCACAGGAATAAGGTAGGGAAGAATTCAAATACTCATTTTGACTGCTTCCAGAAGTTAGATCAGATGGCAAATTGTATTTGGTGCTAGGTCTTTCCCTTTAGGTTTTACCCCAACAATGTTTTCATTAGTTTCGCTCACTCTCGAAATCAAGCATTTTACAGCAGGTTGGAGCAGCCTGTATCTCAGCACAGGAATAAGGTAGGGAAGAATTCTAAGGATCATTTTGACTGCCTCCAGAAGTTAGATCAGATGGCAAATTGGATTTGGTGCTAGGTCTTTCCCTTTAGGTTTTACCCCAACAATGTTTTCATTAGTTTCGATCACTCTCGAAATCAAGCATTTTACAGCAGGTTGGAGCAGCCTGTATCTCAGCACAGGAATAAGGTAGGGAGAAATTCTAAGGATCATTTTGACTGCCTCCAGAAGTTAGATCAGATGGCCAATGCAATTTGGTGCTAGGCCTTTCCCTTTAGGTTTTACCCCAACAATGTTTTCATTAGTTTCGCTCACTCTCGAAATCAAGCATTTTACAGCAGGTTGGAGCAGCCTGTATCTCAGCACAGGAATAAGGTAGGGAAGAATTCTAAGGATCATTTTGACTGCCTCCAGAAGTTAGATCAGATGGCAAATTGGATTTGGTGCTAGGCCTTTCCCTTTAGGTTTTACCCCAACAATGTTTTCATTAGTTTCGCTCACTCTCGAAATCAAGCATTTTACAGCAGGTTGGAGCAGCCTGTATCTCAGCACAGGAATAAGGTAGGGAAGAATTCTAAGGATCATTTTGACTGCCTCCAGAAGTTAGATCAGATGGCAAATTGGATTTGGTGCTAGGTCTTTCCCTTTAGGTTTTACCCCAACAATGTTTTCATTAGTTTCGCTCACTCTCGAAATCAAGCATTTTACAGCAGGTTGGAGCAGCCTGTATCTCAGCACAGGAATAAGGTAGGGAAGAATTCTAAGGATCATTTTGACTGCCTCCAGAAGTTAGATCAGATGGCCAATGCAATTTGGTGCTAGGTCTTTCCCTTTAGGTTTTACCCCAACAATGTTTTCATTAGTTTTGATCACTCTCGAAATCAAGCATTTTACAGCAGGTTGGAGCAGCCTGTATCTCAGCACAGGAATAAGGTAGGGAAGAATTCAAATACTCATTTTGACTGCCTCCAGAAGTTAGATCAGATGGCCAATGCAATTTGGTGCTAGGTCTTTCCCTTTAGGTTTTACCCCAACAATGTTTTCATTAGTTTCGCTCACTCTCGAAATCAAGCATTTTACAGCAGGTTGGAGCAGCCTGTATCTCAGCACAGGAATAAGGTAGGGAAGAATTCTAAGGATCATTTTGACTGCCTCCAGAAGTTAGATCAGATGGCAAATTGGATTTGGTGCTAGGTCTTTCCCTTTAGGTTTTACCCCAACAATGTTTTCATTAGTTTCGCTCACTCTCGAAATCAAGCATTTTACAGCAGGTTGGAGCAGCCTGTATCTCAGCACAGGAATAAGGTAGGGAAGAATTCTAAGGATCATTTTGACTGCCTCCAGAAGTTAGATCAGATGGCAAATTGTATTTGGTGCTAGGCCTTTCCCTTTAGGTTTTACCCCAACAATGTTTTCATTAGTTTCGCTCACTCTCGAAATCAAGCATTTTACAGCAGGTTGGAGCAGCCTGTATCTCAGCACAGGAATAAGGTAGGGAAGAATTCTAAGGATCATTTTGACTGCCTCCAGAAGTTAGATCAGATGGCCAATGCAATTTGGTGCTAGGCCTTTCCCTTTAGGTTTTACCCCAACAATGTTTTCATTAGTTTCGCTCACTCTCGAAATCAAGCATTTTACAGCAGGTTGGAGCAGCCTGTATCTCAGCATAGGAATAAGGTAGGGAAGAATTCAAATACTCATTTTGACTGCCTCCAGAAGTTAGATCAGATGGCCAATGCAATTTGGTGCTAGGCCTTTCCCTTTAGGTTTTACCCCAACAATGTTTTCATTAGTTTCGATCACTCTCGAAATCAAGCATTTTACAGCAGGTTGGAGCAGCCTGTATCTCAGCACAGGAATAAGGTAGGGAAGAATTCTAAGGATCATTTTGACTGCCTCCAGAAGTTAGATCAGATGGCAAATTGTATTTGGTGCCAGGTCTTTCCCTTTAGGTTTTACCCCAACAATGTTTTCATTAGTTTCGCTCACTCTCGAAATCAAGCATTTTACAGCAGGTTGGAGCAGCCTGTATCTCAGCACAGGAATAAGGTAGGGAAGAATTCTAAGGATCATTTTGACTGCCTCCAGAAGTTAGATCAGATGGCAAATTGGATTTGGTGCTAGGCCTTTCCCTTTAGGTTTTACCCCAACAATGTTTTCATTAGTTTCGCTCACTCTCGAAATCAAGCATTTTACAGCAGGTTGGAGCAGCCTGTATCTCAGCACAGGAATAAGGTAGGGAAGAATTCTAAGGATCATTTTGACTGCCTCGAGAAGTTAGATCAGATGGTCAATGCAATTTGGTGCTAGACCTTTCCCTTTAGGTTTACCCCAACAATGTTTTCATTAGTTTCGCTCACTCTCGAAATCAAGCATTTTACAGCAGGTTGGAGCAGCCTGTATCTCAGCACAGGAATAAGGTAGGGAAGAATTCTAGGGACCATTTTGACTGTCTCCAGAAGTTAGATCAGATGGCCAATGCAATTTGGTGCTAGGTCTTTCCCTTTAGGTTTTACCCCAACAATGTTTTCATTAGTTTCGATCACTCTCGAAATCAAGCATTTTACAGCAGGTTGGAGCAGCCTGTATCTCAGCAGAGGAATAAGGTAGGGAAGAATTCAAATACTCATTTTGACTGCCTCCAGAAGTTAGATCAGATGGCAAATTGTATTTGGTGCTAGGTCTTTCCCTTTAGGTTTTACCCCAACAATGTTTTCATTAGTTTCGCTCACTCTCGAAATCAAGCATTTTACAGCAGGTTGGAGCAGCCTGTATCTCAGCACAGGAATAAGGTAGGGAAGAATTCAAATACTCATTTTGACTGCCTCCAGAAGTTAGATCAGATGGCCAATGCAATTTGGTGCTAGGCCTTTCCCTTTAGGTTTTACCCCAACAATGTTTTCATTAGTTTCGCTCACTCTCGAAATCAAGCATTTTACAGCAGGTTGGAGCAGCCTGTATCTCAGCACAGGAATAAGGTAGGGAAGAATTCAAATACTCATTTTGACTGCCTCCAGAAGTTAGATCAGATGGCAAATTGTATTTGGTGTTAGGTCTTTCCCTTTAGGTTTTACCCCAACAATGTTTTCATTAGTTTCGCTCACTCTCGAAATCAAGCATTTTACAGCAGGTTGGAGCAGCCTGTATCTCAGCACAGGAATAAGGTAGGGAAGAATTCTAAGGATCATTTTGACTGCCTCCAGAAGTTAGATCAAATGGCAAATGCAATTTGGTGCTAGGCCTTTCCCTTTAGGTTTTGCCCCAACAATGTTTTCATTAGTTTCGATCACTCTCGAAATCAAGCATTTTACAGCAGGTTGGAGCAGCCTGTATCTCAGCACAGGAATAAGGTAGGGAAGAATTCTAAGGATCATTTTGACTGCCTCCAGAAGTTAGATCAGATGGCCAATGCAATTTGGTGCTAGGCCTTTCCCTTTAGGTTTTACCCCAACAATGTTTTCATTAGTTTCGATCACTCTCGAAATCAAGCATTTTAGAGCAGGTTGGAGCAGCCTGTATCTCAGCACAGGAATAAGGTAGGGAAGAATTCAAATACTCATTTTGACTGCCTCCAGAAGTTAGATCAGATGGCCAATGCAATTTGGTGCTAGGCCTTTCCCTTTAGGTTTTACCCCAACAATGTTTTCATTAGTTTCGATCACTCTCGAAATCAAGCATTTTACAGCAGGTTGGAGCAGCCTGTATCTCAGCACAGGAATAAGGTAGGGAAGAATTCAAATACTCATTTTGACTGCCTCCAGAAGTTAGATCAGATGGCCAATGCAATTTGGTGCTAGGCCTTTCCCTTTAGGTTTTACCCCAACAATGTTTTCATTAGTTTCGCTCACTCTCGAAATCAAGCATTTTACAGCAGGTTGGAGCAGCCTGTATCTCAGCACAGGAATAAGGTAGGGAAGAATTCTAAGGATCATTTTGACTGCCTCCAGAAGTTAGATCAGATGGCCAATGCAATTTGGTGCTAGGTCTTTCCCTTTAGGTTTTACCCCAACAATGTTTTCATTAGTTTTGATCACTCTCGAAATCAAGCATTTTACAGCAGGTTGGAGCAGCCTGTATCTCAGCACAGGAATAAGGTAGGGAAGAATTCAAATACTCATTTTGACTGCCTCCAGAAGTTAGATCAGATGGCCAATGCAATTTGGTGCTAGGTCTTTCCCTTTAGGTTTTACCCCAACAATGTTTTCATTAGTTTCGCTCACTCTCGAAATCAAGCATTTTACAGCAGGTTGGAGCAGCCTGTATCTCAGCACAGGAATAAGGTAGGGAAGAATTCTAAGGATCATTTTGACTGCCTCCAGAAGTTAGATCAGATGGCAAATTGGATTTGGTGCTAGGTCTTTCCCTTTAGGTTTTACCCCAACAATGTTTTCATTAGTTTCGCTCACTCTCGAAATCAAGCATTTTACAGCAGGTTGGAGCAGCCTGTATCTCAGCACAGGAATAAGGTAGGGAAGAATTCTAAGGATCATTTTGACTGCCTCCAGAAGTTAGATCAGATGGCAAATTGTATTTGGTGCTAGGCCTTTCCCTTTAGGTTTTACCCCAACAATGTTTTCATTAGTTTCGCTCACTCTCGAAATCAAGCATTTTACAGCAGGTTGGAGCAGCCTGTATCTCAGCACAGGAATAAGGTAGGGAAGAATTCTAAGGATCATTTTGACTGCCTCCAGAAGTTAGATCAGATGGCCAATGCAATTTGGTGCTAGGCCTTTCCCTTTAGGTTTTACCCCAACAATGTTTTCATTAGTTTCGCTCACTCTCGAAATCAAGCATTTTACAGCAGGTTGGAGCAGCCTGTATCTCAGCACAGGAATAAGGTAGGGAAGAATTCAAATACTCATTTTGACTGCCTCCAGAAGTTAGATCAGATGGCCAATGCAATTTGGTGCTAGGCCTTTCCCTTTAGGTTTTACCCCAACAATGTTTTCATTAGTTTCGATCACTCTCGAAATCAAGCATTTTACAGCAGGTTGGAGCAGCCTGTATCTCAGCACAGGAATAAGGTAGGGAAGAATTCTAAGGATCATTTTGACTGCCTCCAGAAGTTAGATCAGATGGCAAATTGTATTTGGTGCCAGGTCTTTCCCTTTAGGTTTTACCCCAACAATGTTTTCATTAGTTTCGCTCACTCTCGAAATCAAGCATTTTACAGCAGGTTGGAGCAGCCTGTATCTCAGCACAGGAATAAGGTAGGGAAGAATTCTAAGGATCATTTTGACTGCCTCCAGAAGTTAGATCAGATGGCCAATGCAATTTGGTGCTAGGCCTTTCCCTTTAGGTTTTACCCCAACAATGTTTTCATTAGTTTCGCTCACTCTCGAAATCAAGCATTTTACAGCAGGTTGGAGCAGCCTGTATCTCAGCACAGGAATAAGGTAGGGAAGAATTCTAAGGATCATTTTGACTGCCTCCAGAAGTTAGATCAGATGGTCAATGCAATTTGGTGCTAGACCTTTCCCTTTAGGTTTACCCCAACAATGTTTTCATTAGTTTCGCTCACTCTCGAAATCAAGCATTTTACAGCAGGTTGGAGCAGCCTGTATCTCAGCACAGGAATAAGGTAGGGAAGAATTCTAAGGATCATTTTGACTGCCTCCAGAAGTTAGATCAAATGGCAAATGCAATTTGGTGCTAGGCCTTTCCCTTTAGGTTTTGCCCCAACAATGTTTTCATTAGTTTCGATCACTCTCGAAATCAAGCATTTTACAGCAGGTTGGAGCAGCCTGTATCTCAGCACAGGAATAAGGTAGGGAAGAATTCTAAGGATCATTTTGACTGCCTCCAGAAGTTAGATCAGATGGCCAATGCAATTTGGTGCTAGGCCTTTCCCTTTAGGTTTTACCCCAACAATGTTTTCATTAGTTTCGATCACTCTCGAAATCAAGCATTTTACAGCAGGTTGGAGCAGCCTGTATCTCAGCACAGGAATAAGGTAGGGAAGAATTCAAATACTCATTTTGACTGCCTCCAGAAGTTAGATCAGATGGCCAATGCAATTTGGTGCTAGGCCTTTCCCTTTAGGTTTTACCCCAACAATGTTTTCATTAGTTTCGCTCACTCTCGAAATCAAGCATTTTACAGCAGGTTGGAGCAGCCTGTATCTCAGCACAGGAATAAGGTAGGGAAGAATTCTAAGGATCATTTTGACTGCCTCCAGAAGTTAGATCAGATGGTCAATGCAATTTGGTGCTAGAGCTTTCCCTTTAGGTTTACCCCAGCAATGTTTTCATTAGTTTCGCTCACTCTCGAAATCAAGCATTTTACAGCAGGTTGGAGCAGCCTGTATCTCAGCACAGGAATAAGGTAGGGAAGAATTCTAGGGACCATTTTGACTGTCTCCAGAAGTTAGATCAGATGGCCAATGCAATTTGGTGCTAGGTCTTTCCCTTTAGGTTTTACCCCCAACAATGTTTTCATTAGTTTCGATCACTCTCGAAATCAAGCATTTTACAGCAGGTTGGAGCAGCCTGTATCTCAGCAGAGGAATAAGGTAGGGAAGAATTCAAATACTCATTTTGACTGCCTCCAGAAGTTAGATCAGATGGCAAATTGTATTTGGTGCTAGGTCTTTCCCTTTAGGTTTTACCCCAACAATGTTTTCATTAGTTTCGCTCACTCTCGAAATCAAGCATTTTACAGCAGGTTGGAGCAGCCTGTATCTCAGCACAGGAATAAGGTAGGGAAGAATTCAAATACTCATTTTGACTGCCTCCAGAAGTTAGATCAGATGGCCAATGCAATTTGGTGCTAGGCCTTTCCCTTTAGGTTTTACCCCAACAATGTTTTCATTAGTTTCGCTCACTCTCGAAATCAAGCATTTTACAGCAGGTTGGAGCAGCCTGTATCTCAGCACAGGAATAAGGTAGGGAAGAATTCAAATACTCATTTTGACTGCCTCCAGAAGTTAGATCAGATGGCAAATTGTATTTGGTGTTAGGTCTTTCCCTTTAGGTTTTACCCCAACAATGTTTTCATTAGTTTCGCTCACTCTCGAAATCAAGCATTTTACAGCAGGTTGGAGCAGCCTGTATCTCAGCACAGGAATAAGGTAGGGAAGAATTCTAAGGATCATTTTGACTGCCTCCAGAAGTTAGATCAAATGGCGAATGAAATTTGGTGCTAGGCCTTTCCCTTTAGGTTTTGCCCCAACAATGTTTTCATTAGTTTCGATCACTCTCGAAATCAAGCATTTTACAGCAGGTTGGAGCAGCCTGTATCTCAGCACAGGAATAAGGTAGGGAAGAATTCTAAGGATCATTTTGACTGCCTCCAGAAGTTAGATCAGATGGCCAATGCAATTTGGTGCTAGGCCTTTCCCTTTAGGTTTTACCCCAACAATGTTTTCATTAGTTTCGATCACTCTCGAAATCAAGCATTTTACAGCAGGTTGGAGCAGCCTGTATCTCAGCACAGGAATAAGGTAGGGAAGAATTCAAATACTCATTTTGACTGCCTCCAGAAGTTAGATCAGATGGCCAATGCAATTTGGTGCTAGGCCTTTCCCTTTAGGTTTTACCCCAACAATGTTTTCATTAGTTTCGATCACTCTCGAAATCAAGCATTTTACAGCAGGTTGGAGCAGCCTGTATCTCAGCACAGGAATAAGGTAGGGAAGAATTCAAATACTCATTTTGACTGCCTCCAGAAGTTAGATCAGATGGCCAATGCAATTTGGTGCTAGGCCTTTCCCTTTAGGTTTTACCCCAACAATGTTTTCATTAGTTTCGCTCACTCTCGAAATCAAGCATTTTACAGCAGGTTGGAGCAGCCTGTATCTCAGCACAGGAATAAGGTAGGGAAGAATTCTAAGGATCATTTTGACTGCCTCCAGAAGTTAGATCAGATGGCAAATTGTATTTGGTGCCAGGTCTTTCCCTTTAGGTTTTACCCCAACAATGTTTTCATTAGTTTCGCTCACTCTCGAAATCAAGCATTTTACAGCAGGTTGGAGCAGCCTGTATCTCAGCACAGGAATAAGGTAGGGAAGAATTCTAAGGATCATTTTGACTGCCTCCAGAAGTTAGATCAAATGGCAAATGCAATTTGGTGCTAGACCTTTCCCTTTAGGTTTACCCCAACAATGTTTTCATTAGTTTCGCTCACTCTCGAAATCAAGCATTTTACAGCAGGTTGGAGCAGCCTGTATCTCAGCACAGGAATAAGGTAGGGAAGAATTCTAGGGACCATTTTGACTGTCTCCAGAAGTTAGATCAGATGGCAAATTGGATTTGGTGCTAGGTCTTTCCCTTTAGGTTTTACCCCAACAATGTTTTCATTAGTTTCGATCACTCTCGAAATCAAGCATTTTACAGCAGGTTGGAGCAGCCTGTATCTCAGCAGAGGAATAAGGTAGGGAAGAATTCAAATACTCATTTTGACTGCCTCCAGAAGTTAGATCAGATGGCAAATTGTATTTGGTGCTAGGTCTTTCCCTTTAGGTTTTACCCCAACAATGTTTTCATTAGTTTCGCTCACTCTCGAAATCAAGCATTTTACAGCAGGTTGGAGCAGCCTGTATCTCAGCACAGGAATAAGGTAGGGAAGAATTCAAATACTCATTTTGACTGCCTCCAGAAGTTAGATCAAATGGCAAATGCAATTTGGTGCTAGGCCTTTCCCTTTAGGTTTTGCCCCAACAATGTTTTCATTAGTTTCGATCACTCTCGAAATCAAGCATTTTACAGCAGGTTGGAGCAGCCTGTATCTCAGCACAGGAATAAGGTAGGGAAGAATTCAAATACTCATTTTGACTGCCTCCAGAAGTTAGATCAGATGGCCAATGCAATTTGGTGCTAGGCCTTTCCCTTTAGGTTTTACCCCAACAATGTTTTCATTAGTTTCGATCACTCTCGAAATCAAGCATTTTACAGCAGGTTGGAGCAGCCTGTATCTCAGCACAGGAATAAGGTAGGGAAGAATTCAAATACTCATTTTGACTGCCTCCAGAAGTTAGATCAGATGGCCAATGCAATTTGGTGCTAGGTCTTTCCCTTTAGGTTTTACCCCAACAATGTTTTCATTAGTTTCGATCACTCTCGAAATCAAGCATTTTACAGCAGGTTGGAGCAGCCTGTATCTCAGCACAGGAATAAGGCAGGGAAGAATTCTAAGGATCATTTTCACTGCCTCCAGAAGTTAGATCAGATGGCAAATTGTATTTGGTGCCAGGTCTTTCCCTTTAGGTTTTACCCCAACAATGTTTTCATTAGTTTCGCTCACTCTCGAAATCAAGCATTTTACAGCAGGTTGGAGCAGCCTGTATCTCAGCACAGGAATAAGGTAGGGAAGAATTCTAAGGATCATTTTGACTGCCTCCAGAAGTTAGATCAGATGGCCAATGCAATTTGGTGCTAGGTCTTTCCCTTTAGGTTTTACCCCAACAATGTTTTCATTAGTTTCGATCATTCTCGAAATCAAGCATTTTACAGCAGGTTGGAGCAGCCTGTATCTCAGCACAGGAATAAGGTAGGGAAGAATTCAAATACTCATTTTGACTGCTTCCAGAAGTTAGATCAGATGGCAAATTGTATTTGGTGCTAGGTCTTTCCCTTTAGGTTTTACCCCAACAATGTTTTCATTAGTTTCGCTCACTCTCGAAATCAAGCATTTTACAGCAGGTTGGAGCAGCCTGTATCTCAGCACAGGAATAAGGTAGGGAAGAATTCAAATACTCATTTTGACTGCCTCCAGAAGTTAGATCAGATGGCAAATTGTATTTGGTGCTAGGTCTTTCCCTTTAGGTTTTACCCCAACAATGTTTTCATTAGTTTCGCTCACTCTCGAAATCAAGCATTTTACAGCAGGTTGGAGCAGCCTGTATCTCAGCACAGGAATAAGGTAGGGAAGAATTCTAAGGATCATTTTGACTGCCTCCAGAAGTTAGATCAGATGGCCAATGCAATTTGGTGCTAGGCCTTTCCCTTTAGGTTTTACCCCAACAATGTTTTCATTAGTTTCGCTCACTCTCGAAATCAAGCATTTTACAGCAGGTTGGAGCAGCCTGTATCTCAGCACAGGAATAAGGTAGGGAAGAATTCTAAGGATCATTTTGACTGCCTCCAGAAGTTAGATCAGATGGTAAATTGGATTTGGTGCTAGGCCTTTCCCTTTAGGTTTTACCCCAACAATGTTTTCATTAGTTTCGCTCACTCTCGAAATCAAGCATTTTACAGCAGGTTGGAGCAGCCTGTATCTCAGCACAGGAATAAGGTAGGGAAGAATTCTAAGGATCATTTTGACTGCCTCCAGAAGTTAGATCAGATGGCAAATTGGATTTGGTGCTAGGTCTTTCCCTTTAGGTTTTACCCCAACAATGTTTTCATTAGTTTCGCTCACTCTCGAAATCAAGCATTTTACAGCAGGTTGGAGCAGCCTGTATCTCAGCACAGGAATAAGGTAGGGAAGAATTCAAATACTCATTTTGACTGCCTCCAGAAGTTAGATCAGATGGCCAATGCAATTTGGTGCTAGGCCTTTCCCTTTAGGTTTTACCCCAACAATGTTTTCATTAGTTTCGCTCACTCTCGAAATCAAGCATTTTACAGCAGGTTGGAGCAGCCTGTATCTCAGCACAGGAATAAGGTAGGGAAGAATTCAAATACTCATTTTGACTGCCTCCAGAAGTTAGATCAGATGGCAAATTGTATTTGGTGTTAGGTCTTTCCCTTTAGGTTTTACCCCAACAATGTTTTCATTAGTTTCGCTCACTCTCGAAATCAAGCATTTTACAGCAGGTTGGAGCAGCCTGTATCTCAGCACAGGAATAAGGTAGGGAAGAATTCTAAGGATCATTTTGACTGCCTCCAGAAGTTAGATCAAATGGCAAATGCAATTTGGTGCTAGGCCTTTCCCTTTAGGTTTTGCCCCAACAATGTTTTCATTAGTTTCGATCACTCTCGAAATCAAGCATTTTACAGCAGGTTGGAGCAGCCTGTATCTCAGCACAGGAATAAGGTAGGGAAGAATTCAAATACTCATTTTGACTGCCTCCAGAAGTTAGATCAGATGGCCAATGCAATTTGGTGCTAGGCCTTTCCCTTTAGGTTTTACCCCAACAATGTTTTCATTAGTTTCGATCACTCTCGAAATCAAGCATTTTACAGCAGGTTGGAGCAGCCTGTATCTCAGCACAGGAATAAGGTAGGGAAGAATTCAAATACTCATTTTGACTGCCTCCAGAAGTTAGATCAGATGGCCAATGCAATTTGGTGCTAGGTCTTTCCCTTTAGGTTTTACCCCAACAATGTTTTCATTAGTTTCGATCACTCTCGAAATCAAGCATTTTACAGCAGGTTGGAGCAGCCTGTATCTCAGCACAGGAATAAGGTAGGGAAGAATTCTAAGGATCATTTTGACTGCCTCCAGAAGTTAGATCAGATGGCAAATTGTATTTGGTGCTAGGTCTTTCCCTTTAGGTTTTACCCCAACAATGTTTTCATTAGTTTCGCTCACTCTCGAAATCAAGCATTTTACAGCAGGTTGGAGCAGCCTGTATCTCAGCACAGGAATAAGGTAGGGAAGAATTCTAAGGATCATTTTGACTGCCTCCAGAAGTTAGATGAGATGGCCAATGCAATTTGGTGCTAGGTCTTTCCCTTTAGGTTTTACCCCAACAATGTTTTCATTAGTTTCGATCACTCTCGAAATCAAGCATTTTACAGCAGGTTGGAGCAGCCTGTATCTCAGCACAGGAATAAGGTAGGGAAGAATTCAAATACTCATTTTGACTGCTTCCAGAAGTTAGATCAGATGGCAAATTGTATTTGGTGCTAGGTCTTTCCCTTTAGGTTTTACCCCAACAATGTTTTCATTAGTTTCGCTCACTCTCGAAATCAAGCATTTTACAGCAGGTTGGAGCAGCCTGTATCTCAGCACAGGAATAAGGTAGGGAAGAATTCAAATACTCATTTTGACTGCCTCCAGAAGTTAGATCAGATGGCAAATTGTATTTGGTGCTAGGTCTTTCCCTTTAGGTTTTACCCCAACAATGTTTTCATTAGTTTCGCTCACTCTCGAAATCAAGCATTTTACAGCAGGTTGGAGCAGCCTGTATCTCAGCACAGGAATAAGGTAGGGAAGAATTCTAAGGATCATTTTGACTGCCTCCAGAAGTTAGATCAGATGGCCAATGCAATTTGGTGCTAGGCCTTTCCCTTTAGGTTTTACCCCAACAATGTTTTCATTAGTTTCGCTCACTCTCGAAATCAAGCATTTTACAGCAGGTTGGAGCAGCCTGTATCTCAGCACAGGAATAAGGTAGGGAAGAATTCTAAGGATCATTTTGACTGCCTCCAGAAGTTAGATCAGATGGCAAATTGGATTTGGTGCTAGGCCTTTCCCTTTAGGTTTTACCCCAACAATGTTTTCATTAGTTTCGCTCACTCTCGAAATCAAGCATTTTACAGCAGGTTGGAGCAGCCTGTATCTCAGCACAGGAATAAGGTAGGGAAGAATTCTAAGGATCATTTTGACTGCCTCCAGAAGTTAGATCAGATGGCAAATTGGATTTGGTGCTAGGTCTTTCCCTTTAGGTTTTACCCCAACAATGTTTTCATTAGTTTCGCTCACTCTCGAAATCAAGCATTTTACAGCAGGTTGGAGCAGCCTGTATCTCAGCACAGGAATAAGGTAGGGAAGAATTCAAATACTCATTTTGACTGCCTCCAGAAGTTAGATCAGATGGCCAATGCAATTTGGTGCTAGGCCTTTCCCTTTAGGTTTTACCCCAACAATGTTTTCATTAGTTTCGCTCACTCTCGAAATCAAGCATTTTACAGCAGGTTGGAGCAGCCTGTATCTCAGCACAGGAATAAGGTAGGGAAGAATTCAAATACTCATTTTGACTGCCTCCAGAAGTTAGATCAGATGGCCAATGCAATTTGGTGCTAGGCCTTTCCCTTTAGGTTTTACCCCAACAATGTTTTCATTAGTTTCGATCACTCTCGAAATCAAGCATTTTACAGCAGGTTGGAGCAGCCTGCATCTCAGCACAGGAATAAGGTAGGGAAGAATTCAAATACTCATTTTGACTGCCTCCAGAAGTTAGATCAGATGGCCAATGCAATTTGGTGCTAGGTCTTTCCCTTTAGGTTTTACCCCAACAATGTTTTCATTAGTTTCGCTCACTCTCGAAATCAAGCATTTTACAGCAGGTTGGAGCAGCCTGTATCTCAGCACAGGAATAAGGTAGGGAAGAATTCTAAGGATCATTTTGACTACCTCCAGAAGTTAGATCAGATGGCAAATTGGATTTGGTGCTAGGTCTTTCCCTTTAGGTTTTACCCCAACAATGTTTTCATTAGTTTCGATCACTCTCGAAATCAAGCATTTTACAGCAGGTTGGAGCAGCCTGTATCTCAGCACAGGAATAAGGTAGGGAAAAATTCTAAGGATCATTTTGACTGCCTCCAGAAGTTAGATCAGATGGCAAATTGTATTTGGTGCTAGGTCTTTCCCTTTAGGTTTTACCCCAACAATGTTTTCATTAGTTTCGCTCACTCTCGAAATCAAGCATTTTACAGCAGGTTGGAGCAGCCTGTATCTCAGCACAGGAATAAGGTAGGGAAGAATTCTAAGGATCATTTTGACTGCCTCCAGAAGTTAGATCAGATGGCAAATTGGATTTGGTGCTAGGCCTTTCCCTTTAGGTTTTACCCCAACAATGTTTTCATTAGTTTCGCTCACTCTCGAAATCAAGCATTTTACAGCAGGTTGGAGCAGCCTGTATCTCAGCACAGGAATAAGGTAGGGAAGAATTCTAAGGATCATTTTGACTGCCTCCAGAAGTTAGATCAGATGGCAAATTGGATTTGGTGCTAGGTCTTTCCCTTTAGGTTTTACCCCAACAATGTTTTCATTAGTTTCGCTCACTCTCGAAATCAAGCATTTTACAGCAGGTTGGAGCAGCCTGTATCTCAGCACAGGAATAAGGTAGGGAAGAATTCTAAGGATCATTTTGACTGCCTCCAGAAGTTAGATCAGATGGCCAATGCAATTTGGTGCTAGGTCTTTCCCTTTAGGTTTTACCCCAACAATGTTTTCATTAGTTTTGATCACTCTCGAAATCAAGCATTTTACAGCAGGTTGGAGCAGCCTGTATCTCAGCACAGGAATAAGGTAGGGAAGAATTCAAATACTCATTTTGACTGCCTCCAGAAGTTAGATCAGATGGCCAATGCAATTTGGTGCTAGGTCTTTCCCTTTAGGTTTTACCCCAACAATGTTTTCATTAGTTTCGCTCACTCTCGAAATCAAGCATTTTACAGCAGGTTGGAGCAGCCTGTATCTCAGCACAGGAATAAGGTAGGGAAGAATTCTAAGGATCATTTTGACTGCCTCCAGAAGTTAGATCAGATGGCAAATTGGATTTGGTGCTAGGTCTTTCCCTTTCGGTTTTACCCCAACAATGTTTTCATTAGTTTCGCTCACTCTCGAAATCAAGCATTTTACAGCAGGTTGGAGCAGCCTGTATCTCAGCACAGGAATAAGGTAGGGAAGAATTCTAAGGATCATTTTGACTGCCTCCAGAAGTTAGATCAGATGGCAAATTGTATTTGGTGCTAGGCCTTTCCCTTTAGGTTTTACCCCAACAATGTTTTCATTAGTTTCGCTCACTCTCGAAATCAAGCATTTTACAGCAGGTTGGAGCAGCCTGTATCTCAGCACAGGAATAAGGTAGGGAAGAATTCTAAGGATCATTTTGACTGCCTCCAGAAGTTAGATCAGATGGCCAATGCAATTTGGTGCTAGGCCTTTCCCTTTAGGTTTTACCCCAACAATGTTTTCATTAGTTTCGCTCACTCTCGAAATCAAGCATTTTACAGCAGGTTGGAGCAGCCTGTATCTCAGCACAGGAATAAGGTAGGGAAGAATTCTAAGGATCATTTTGACTGCCTCCAGAAGTTAGATCAGATGGCCAATGCAATTTGGTGCTAGGCCTTTCCCTTTAGGTTTTACCCCAACAATGTTTTCATTAGTTTCGATCACTCTCGAAATCAAGCATTTTACAGCAGGTTGGAGCAGCCTGTATCTCAGCACAGGAATAAGGTAGGGAAGAATTCTAAGGATCATTTTGACTGCCTCCAGAAGTTAGATCAGATGGCAAATTGTATTTGGTGCCAGGTCTTTCCCTTTAGGTTTTACCCCAACAATGTTTTCATTAGTTTCGCTCACTCTCGAAATCAAGCATTTTACAGCAGGTTGGAGCAGCCTGTATCTCAGCACAGGAATAAGGTAGGGAAGAATTCAAATACTCATTTTGACTGCCTCCAGAAGTTAGATCAGATGGCCAATGCAATTTGGTGCTAGGTCTTTCCCTTTAGGTTTTACCCCAACAATGTTTTCATTAGTTTCGATCACTCTCGAAATCAAGCATTTTACAGCAGGTTGGAGCAGCCTGTATCTCAGCACAGGAATAAGGTAGGGAAGAATTCAAATACTCATTTTGACTGCTTCCAGAAGTTAGATCAGATGGCAAATTGTATTTGGTGCTAGGTCTTTCCCTTTAGGTTTTACCCCAACAATGTTTTCATTAGTTTCGCTCACTCTCGAAATCAAGCATTTTACAGCAGGTTGGAGCAGCCTGTATCTCAGCACAGGAATAAGGTAGGGAAGAATTCTAAGGATCATTTTGACTGCCTCCAGAAGTTAGATCAGATGGCAAATTGGATTTGGTGCTAGGTCTTTCCCTTTAGGTTTTACCCCAACAATGTTTTCATTAGTTTCGCTCACTCTCGAAATCAAGCATTTTACAGCAGGTTGGAGCAGCCTGTATCTCAGCACAGGAATAAGGTAGGGAAGAATTCTAAGGATCATTTTGACTGCCTCCAGAAGTTAGATCAGATGGCCAATGCAATTTGGTGCTAGGTCTTTCCCTTTAGGTTTTACCCCAACAATGTTTTCATTAGTTTCGCTCACTCTTGAAATCAAGCATTTTACAGCAGGTTGGAGCAGCCTGTATCTCAGCACAGGAATAAGGTAGGGAAGAATTCTAAGGATCATTTTGACTGCCTCCAGAAGTTAGATCAGATGGCAAATTGGATTTGGTGCTAGGTCTTTCCCTTTAGGTTTTACCCCAACAATGTTTTCATTAGTTTCGCTCACTCTCGAAATCAAGCATTTTACAGCAGGTTGGAGCAGCCTGTATCTCAGCACAGGAATAAGGTAGGGAAGAATTCTAAGGATCATTTTGACTGCCTCCAGAAGTTAGATCAGATGGCCAATGCAATTTGGTGCTAGGTCTTTCCCTTTAGGTTTTACCCCAACAATGTTTTCATTAGTTTCGCTCACTCTCGAAATCAAGCATTTCACAGCAGGTTGGAGCAGCCTGTATCTCAGCACAGGAATAAGGTAGGGAAGAATTCAAATACTCATTTTGACTGCCTCCAGAAGTTAGATCAGATGGCAAACTGTATTTGGTGCTAGGTCTTTCCCTTTAGGTTTTACCCCAACAATGTTTTCATTAGTTTCGCTCACTCTCGAAATCAAGCATTTTACAGCAGGTTGGAGCAGCCTGTATCTCAGCACAGGAATAAGGTAGGGAAGAATTCTAAGGATCATTTTGACTGCCTCCAGAAGTTAGATCAGATGGCAAATTGTATTTGGTGCTAGGTCTTTCCCTTTAGGTTTTACCCCAACAATGTTTTAATTAGTTTCGCTCACTCTCGAAATCAAGCATTTTACAGCAGGTTGGAGCAGCCTGTATCTCAGCACAGGAATAAGGTAGGGAAGAATTCTAAGGATCATTTTGACTGCCTCCAGAAGTTAGATCAGATGGCAAATTGGATTTGGTGCCAGGTCTTTCCCTTTAGGTTTTACCCCAACAATGTTTTCATTAGTTTCGCTCACTCTCGAAATCAAGCATTTTACAGCAGGTTGGAGCAGCCTGTATCTCAGCACAGGAATAAGGTAGGGAAGAATTCTAGGGACCATTTTGACTGCCTCCAGAAGTTAGATCAGATGGCAAATTGTATTTGGTGCTAGGTCTTTCCCTTTAGGTTTTACCCCAACAATGTTTTCATTAGTTTCGATCACTCTCGAAATCAAGCATTTTACAGCAGGTTGGAGCAGCCTGTATCTCAGCAGAGGAATAAGGTAGGGAAGAATTCAAATACTCATTTTGACTGCCTCCAGAAGTTAGATCAGATGGCAAATTGTATTTGGTGCTAGGTCTTTCCCTTTAGGTTTTACCCCAACAATGTTTTCATTAGTTTCGCTCACTCTCGAAATCAAGCATTTTACAGCAGGTTGGAGCAGCCTGTATCTCAGCACAGGAATAAGGTAGGGAAGAATTCAAATACTCATTTTGACTGCCTCCAGAAGTTAGATCAGATGGCCAATGCAATTTGGTGCTAGGCCTTTCCCTTTAGGTTTTACCCCAACAATGTTTTCATTAGTTTCGATCACTCTCGAAATCAAGCATTTTACAGCAGGTTGGAGCAGCCTGTATCTCAGCACAGGAATAAGGTAGGGAAGAATTCTAAGGATCATTTTGACTGCCTCCAGAAGTTAGATCAGATGGCCAATGCAATTTGGTGCTAGGCCTTTCCCTTTAGGTTTTACCCCAACAATGTTTTCATTAGTTTCGCTCACTCTCGAAATCAAGCATTTTACAGCAGGTTGGAGCAGCCTGTATCTCAGCACAGGAATAAGGTAGGGAAGAATTCAAATACTCATTTTGACTGCCTCCAGAAGTTAGATCAGATGGCCAATGCAATTTGGTGCTAGGCCTTTCCCTTTAGGTTTTACCCCAACAATGTTTTAATTAGTTTCGCTCACTCTCGAAATCAAGCATTTTACAGCAGGTTGGAGCAGCCTGTATCTCAGCACAGGAATAAGGTAGGGAAGAATTCTAAGAATCATTTTGACTGCCTCGAGAAGTTAGATCAGATGGCCAATGCAATTTGGTGCTAGGCCTTTCCCTTTAGGTTTTACCCCAACAATGTTTTCATTAGTTTCGCTCACTCTCGAAATCAAGCATTTTACAGCAGGTTGGAGCAGCCTGTATCTCAGCACAGGAATAAGGAAGGGAAGAATTCTAAGGATCATTTTGACTGCCCCCAGAAGTTAGATCAGATGGCAAATTGTATTTGGTGCTAGGTCTTTCCCTTTAGGTTTTACCCCAACAATGTTTTCATTAGTTTCGATCACTCTCGAAATCAAGCATTTTACAGCAGGTTGGAGCAGCCTGTATCTCAGCACAGGAATAAGGTAGGGAAGAATTCAAATACTCATTTTGACTGCCTCCAGAAGTTAGACCAGATGGCCAATGCAATTTGGTGCTAGGCCTTTCCCTTTAGGTTTTACCCCAACAATGTTTTCATTAGTTTCGCTCACTCTCGAAATCAAGCATTTTACAGCAGGTTGGAGCAGCCTGTATCTCAGCACAGGAATAAGGTAGGGAAGAATTCTAAGGATCATTTTGACTGCCTCCAGAAGTTAGATCAGATGGCCAATGCAATTTGGTGCTAGGCCTTTCCCTTTAGGTTTTACCCCAACAATGTTTTCATTAGTTTCGCTCACTCTCGAAATCAAGCATTTTACAGCAGGTTGGAGCAGCCTGTATCTCAGCACCGGAATAAGGTAGGGAAGAATTCAAATACTCATTTTGACTGCCTCCAGAAGTTAGATCAGATGGCCAATGCAATTTGGTGCTAGGCCTTTCCCTTTAGGTTTTACCCCAACAATGTTTTCATTAGTTTCGCTCACTCTCGAAATCAAGCATTTTACAGCAGGTTGGAGCAGCCTGTATCTCAGCACAGGAATAAGGTAGGGAAGAATTCAAATACTCATTTTGACTGCCTCCAGAAGTTAGATCAGATGGCCAATGCAATTTGGTGCTAGGCCTTTCCCTTTAGGTTTTACCCCAACAATGTTTTCATTAGTTTCGCTCACTCTCGAAATCAAGCATTTTACAGCAGGTTGGAGCAGCCTGTATCTCAGCACAGGAATAAGGTAGGGAAGAATTCTAAGGATCATTTTGACTGCCTCCAGAAGTTAGATCTGATGGCCAATGCAATTTGGTGCTAGGTCTTTCCCTTTAGGTTTTACCCCAACAATGTTTTCATTAGTTTCGCTCACTCTCGAAATCAAGCATTTTACAGCAGGTTGGAGCAGCCTGTATCTGAGCACAGGAATAAGGTAGGGAAGAATTCAAATACTCATTTTGACTGCCTCCAGAAGTTAGATCAGATGGCAAATTGTATTTGGTGTTAGGTCTTTCCCTTTAGGTTTTACCCCAACAATGTTTTCATTAGTTTCGCTCACTCTCGAAATCAAGCATTTTACAGCAGGTTGGAGCAGCCTGTATCTCAGCACATGAATAAGGTAGGGAAGAATTCAAATACTCATTTTGACTGCCTCCAGAAGTTAGATCAGATGGCCAATGCAATTTGGTGCTAGGCCTTTCCCTTTAGGTTTTACCCCAACAATGTTTTCATTAGTTTCGCTCACTCTCGAAATCAAGCATTTTACAGCAGGTTGGAGCAGCCTGTATCTCAGCACAGGAATAAGGTAGGGAAGAATTCAAATACTCATTTTGACTGCCTCCAGAAGTTAGATCAGATGGCAAACTGTATTTGGTGCTAGGTCTTTCCCTTTAGGTTTTACCCCAACAATGTTTTCATTAGTTTCGCTCACTCTCGAAATCAAGCATTTTACAGCAGGTTGGAGCAGCCTGTATCTCAGCACAGGAATAAGGTAGGGAAGAATTCTAAGGATCATTTTGACTGCCTCCAGAAGTTAGATCTGATGGCCAATGCAATTTGGTGTTAGGTCTTTCCCTTTAGGTTTTACCCCAACAATGTTTTCATTAGTTTCGCTCACTCTCGAAATCAAGCATTTTACAGCAGGTTGGAGCAGCCTGTATCTCAGCACAGGAATAAGGTAGGGAAGAATTCAAATACTCATTTTGACTGCCTCCAGAAGTTAGATCAGATGGCAAATTGTATTTGGTGCTAGGTCTTTCCCTTTAGGTTTTACCCCAACAATGTTTTCATTAGTTTCGCTCACTCTCGAAATCAAGCATTTTACAGCAGGTTGGAGCAGCCTGTATCTCAGCACAGGAATAAGGTAGGGAAGAATTCTAAGGATCATTTTGACTGCCTCCAGAAGTTAGATCAGATGGCAAATTGTATTTGGTGCTAGGCCTTTCCCTTTAGGTTTTACCCCAACAATGTTTTCATTAGTTTCGCTCACTCTCGAAATCAAGCATTTTACAGCAGGTTGGAGCAGCCTGTATCTCAGCACAGGAATAAGGTAGGGAAGAATTCTAAGGATCATTTTGACTGCCTCCAGAAGTTAGATCAGATGGCCAATGGAATTTGGTGCTAGGCCTTTCCCTTTAGGTTTTACCCCAACAATGTTTTCATTAGTTTCGATCACTCTCGAAATCAAGCATTTTACAGCAGGTTGGAGCAGCCTGTATCTCAGCACAGGAATAAGGTAGGGAAGAATTCTAAGGATCATTTTGACTGCCTCCAGAAGTTAGATCAGATGGCAAATTGGATTTGGTGCTAGGTCTTTCCCTTTAGGTTTTACCCCAACAATGTTTTCATTAGTTTCGATCACTCTCGAAATCAAGCATTTTACAGCAGGTTGGAGCAGCCTGTATCTCAGCACAGGAATAAGGTAGGGAAGAATTCAAATACTCATTTTGACTGCCTCCAGAAGTTAGATCAGATGGCCAATGCAATTTGGTGCTAGGTCTTTCCCTTTAGGTTTTACCCCAACAATGTTTTCATTAGTTTCGATCACTCTCGAAATCAAGCATTTTACAGCAGGTTGGAGCAGCCTGTATCTCAGCACAGGAATAAGGTAGGGAAGAATTCAAATACTCATTTTGACTGCTTCCAGAAGTTAGATCAGATGGCAAATTGGATTTGGTGCTAGGTCTTTCCCTTTAGGTTTTACCCCAACAATGTTTTCATTAGTTTCGCTCACTCTCGAAATCAAGCATTTTACAGCAGGTTGGAGCAGCCTGTATCTCAGCACAGGAATAAGGTAGGGAAGAATTCTAAGGATCATTTTGACTGCCTCCAGAAGTTAGATCAGATGGCAAATTGGATTTGGTGCTAGGTCTTTCCCTTTAGGTTTTACCCCAACAATGTTTTCATTAGTTTCGCTCACTCTCGAAATCAAGCATTTTACAGCAGGTTGGAGCAGCCTGTATCTCAGCACAGGAATAAGGTAGGGAAGAATTCTAAGGATCATTTTGACTGCCTCCAGAAGTTAGATCAGATGGCCAATGCAATTTGGTGCTAGGTCTTTCCCTTTAGGTTTTACCCCAACAATGTTTTCATTAGTTTCGCTCACTCTTGAAATCAAGCATTTTACAGCAGGTTGGAGCAGCCTGTATCTCAGCACAGGAATAAGGTAGGGAAGAATTCTAAGGATCATTTTGACTGCCTCCAGAAGTTAGATCAGATGGCAAATTGGATTTGGTGCTAGGTCTTTCCCTTTAGGTTTTACCCCAACAATGTTTTCATTAGTTTCGCTCACTCTCGAAATCAAGCATTTTACAGCAGGTTGGAGCAGCCTGTATCTCAGCACAGGAATAAGGTAGGGAAGAATTCTAAGGATCATTTTGACTGCCTCCAGAAGTTAGATCAGATGGCCAATGCAATTTGGTGCTAGGTCTTTCCCTTTAGGTTTTACCCCAACAATGTTTTCATTAGTTTCGCTCACTCTCGAAATCAAGCATTTTACAGCAGGTTGGAGCAGCCTGTATCTCAGCACAGGAATAAGGTAGGGAAGAATTCAAATACTCATTTTGACTGCCTCGAGAAGTTAGATCAGATGGCCAATGCAATTTGGTGCTAGGTCTTTCCCTTTAGGTTTTACCCCAACAATGTTTTCATTAGTTTCGCTCACTCTCGAAATCAAGCATTTTACAGCAGGTTGGAGCAGCCTGTATCTCAGCACAGGAATAAGGTAGGGAAGAATTCTAAGGATCATTTTGACTGCCTCCAGAAGTTAGATCAGATGGCAAATTGGATTTGGTGCTAGGTCTTTCCCTTTAGGTTTTACCCCAACAATGTTTTCATTAGTTTCGCTCACTCTCGAAATCAAGCATTTTACAGCAGGTTGGAGCAGCCTGTATCTCAGCACAGGAATAAGGTAGGGAAGAATTCTAAGGATCATTTTGACTGCCTCCAGAAGTTAGATCAGATGGCAAATTGTATTTGGTGCTAGGCCTTTCCCTTTAGGTTTTACCCCAACAATGTTTTCATTAGTTTCGCTCACTCTCGAAATCAAGCATTTTACAGCAGGTTGGAGCAGCCTGTATCTCAGCACAGGAATAAGGTAGGGAAGAATTCTAGGGACCATTTTGACTGCCTCCAGAAGTTAGATCAGATGGCAAATTGTATTTGGTGCTAGGTCTTTCCCTTTAGGTTTTACCCCAACAATGTTTTCATTAGTTTCGATCACTCTCGAAATCAAGCATTTTACAGCAGGTTGGAGCAGCCTGTATCTCAGCAGAGGAATAAGGTAGGGAAGAATTCAAATACTCATTTTGACTGCCTCCAGAAGTTAGATCAGATGGCAAATTGTATTTGGTGCTAGGTCTTTCCCTTTAGGTTTTACCCCAACAATGTTTTCATTAGTTTCGCTCACTCTCGAAATCAAGCATTTTACAGCAGGTTGGAGCAGCCTGTATCTCAGCACAGGAATAAGGTGGGGAAGAATTCAAATACTCATTTTGACTGCCTCCAGAAGTTAGATCAGATGGCCAATGCAATTTGGTGCTAGGCCTTTCCCTTTAGGTTTTACCCCAACAATGTTTTCATTAGTTTCGCTCACTCTCGAAATCAAGCATTTTACAGCAGGTTGGAGCAGCCTGTATCTCAGCACAGGAATAAGGTAGGGAAGAATTCAAATACTCATTTTGACTGCCTCCAGAAGTTAGATCAGATGGCAAATTGTATTTGGTGTTAGGTCTTTCCCTTTAGGTTTTACCCCAACAATGTTTTCATTAGTTTCGCTCACTCTCGAAATCAAGCATTTTACAGCAGGTTGGAGCAGCCTGTATCTCAGCACAGGAATAAGGTAGGGAAGAATTCTAAGGATCATTTTGACTGCCTCCAGAAGTTAGATCAAATGGCAAATGCAATTTCGTGCTAGGCCTTTCCCTTTAGGTTTTGCCCCAACAATGTTTTCATTAGTTTCGCTCACTCTCGAAATCAAGCATTTTACAGCAGGTTGGAGCAGCCTGTATCTCAGCACAGGAATAAGGTAGGGAAGAATTCAAATACTCATTTTGACTGCCTCCAGAAGTTAGATCAGATGGCCAATGCAATTTGGTGCTAGGCCTTTCCCTTTAGGTTTTACCCCAACAATGTTTTCATTAGTTTCGCTCACTCTCGAAATCAAGCATTTTACAGCAGGTTGGAGCAGCCTGTATCTCAGCACAGGAATAAGGAAGGGAAGAATTCTAAGGATCATTTTGACTGCCCCCAGAAGTTAGATCAGATGGCAAATTGTATTTGGTGCTAGGTCTTTCCCTTTAGGTTTTACCCCAACAATGTTTTCATTAGTTTCGATCACTCTCGAAATCAAGCATTTTACAGCAGGTTGGAGCAGCCTGTATCTCAGCACAGGAATAAGGTAGGGAAGAATTCAAATACTCATTTTGACTGCCTCCAGAAGTTAGACCAGATGGCCAATGCAATTTGGTGCTAGGCCTTTCCCTTTAGGTTTTACCCCAACAATGTTTTCATTAGTTTTGCTCACTCTCGAAATCAAGCATTTTACAGCAGGTTGGAGCAGCCTGTATCTCAGCACAGGAATAAGGTAGGGAAGAATTCTAAGGATCATTTTGACTGCCTCCAGAAGTTAGATCAGATGGCCAATGCAATTTGGTGCTAGGTCTTTCCCTTTAGGTTTTACCCCAACAATGTTTTCATTAGTTTCGCTCACTCTCGAAATCAAGCATTTTACAGCAGGTTGGAGCAGCCTGTATCTCAGCACAGGAATAAGGTAGGGAAGAATTCAAATACTCATTTTGACTGCCTCCAGAAGTTAGATCAGATGGCCAATGCAATTTGGTGCTAGGCCTTTCCCTTTAGGTTTTACCCCAACAATGTTTTCATTAGTTTCGCTCACTCTCGAAATCAAGCATTTTACAGCAGGTTGGAGCAGCCTGTATCTCAGCACAGGAATAAGGTAGGGAAGAATTCAAATACTCATTTTGACTGCCTCCAGAAGTTAGATCAGATGGCCAATGCAATTTGGTGCTAGGCCTTTCCCTTTAGGTTTTACCCCAACAATGTTTTCATTAGTTTCGCTCACTCTCGAAATCAAGCATTTTACAGCAGGTTGGAGCAGCCTGTATCTGAGCACAGGAATAAGGTAGGGAAGAATTCAAATACTCATTTTGACTGCCTCCAGAAGTTAGATCAGATGGCAAATTGTATTTGGTGTTAGGTCTTTCCCTTTAGGTTTTACCCCAACAATGTTTTCATTAGTTTCGCTCACTCTCGAAATCAAGCATTTTACAGCAGGTTGGAGCAGCCTGTATCTCAGCACATGAATAAGGTAGGGAAGAATTCAAATACTCATTTTGACTGCCTCCAGAAGTTAGATCAGATGGCCAATGCAATTTGGTGCTAGGCCTTTCCCTTTAGGTTTTACCCCAACAATGTTTTCATTAGTTTCGCTCACTCTCGAAATCAAGCATTTTACAGCAGGTTGGAGCAGCCTGTATCTCAGCACAGGAATAAGGAAGGGAAGAATTCTAAGGATCATTTTGACTGCCTCCAGAAGTTAGATCAGATGGCAAATTGTATTTGGTGCTAGGTCTTTCCCTTTAGGTTTTACCCCAACAATGTTTTCATTAGTTTCGCTCACTCTCGAAATCAAGCATTTTACAGCAGGTTGGAGCAGCCTGTATCTCAGCACAGGAATAAGGTAGGGAAGAATTCAAATACTCATTTTGACTGCCTCCAGAAGTTAGACCAGATGGCCAATGCAATTTGGTGCTAGGCCTTTCCCTTTAGGTTTTACCCCAACAATGTTTTCATTAGTTTCGCTCATTCTCGAAATCAAGCATTTTACAGCAGGTTGGAGCAGCCTGTATCTCAGCACAGGAATAAGGTAGGGAAGAATTCTAAGGATCATTTTGACTGCCTCCAGAAGTTAGATCAGATGGCAAATTGGATTTGGTGCTAGGTCTTTCCCTTTAGGTTTTACCCCAACAATGTTTTCATTAGTTTCGCTCACTCTCGAAATCAAGCATTTTACAGCAGGTTGGAGCAGCCTGTATCTCAGCACAGGAATAAGGTAGGGAAGAATTCTAAGGATCATTTTGACTGCCTCCAGAAGTTAGATCAGATGGCCAATGCAATTTGGTGCTAGGTCTTTCCCTTTAGGTTTTACCCCAACAATGTTTTCATTAGTTTTGATCACTCTCGAAATCAAGCATTTTACAGCAGGTTGGAGCAGCCTGTATCTCAGCACAGGAATAAGGTAGGGAAGAATTCTAAGGATCATTTTGACTGCCTCCAGAAGTTAGATCAGATGGCAAATTGGATTTGGTGCTAGGTCTTTCCCTTTAGGTTTTACCCCAACAATGTTTTCATTAGTTTCGATCACTCTCGAAATCAAGCATTTTACAGCAGGTTGGAGCAGCCTGTATCTCAGCACAGGAATAAGGTAGGGAAGAATTCAAATACTCATTTTGACTGCCTCCAGAAGTTAGATCAGATGGCCAATGCAATTTGGTGCTAGGCCTTTCCCTTTAGGTTTTACCCCAACAATGTTTTCATTAGTTTCGCTCACTCTCGAAATCAAGCATTTTACAGCAGGTTGGAGCAGCCTGTATCTCAGCACAGGAATAAGGAAGGGAGGAATTCTAAGGATCATTTTGACTGCCCCCAGAAGTTAGATCAGATGGCAAATTGTATTTGGTGCTAGGTCTTTCCCTTTAGGTTTTACCCCAACAATGTTTTCATTAGTTTCGATCACTCTCGAAATCAAGCATTTTACAGCAGGTTGGAGCAGCCTGTATCTCAGCACAGGAATAAGGTAGGGAAGAATTCAAATACTCATTTTGACTGCCTCCAGAAGTTAGATCAGATGGCAAACTGTATTTGGTGCTAGGTCTTTCCCTTTAGGTTTTACCCCAACAATGTTTTCATTAGTTTCGCTCACTCTCGAAATCAAGCATTTTACAGCAGGTTGGAGCAGCCTGTATCTCAGCACAGGAATAAGGTAGGGAAGAAGTCTAAGGATCATTTTGACTGCCTCCAGAAGTTAGATCTGATGGCCAATGCAATTTGGTGCTAGGTCTTTCCCTTTAGGTTTTACCCCAACAATGTTTTCATTAGTTTCGCTCACTCTCGAAATCAAGCATTTTACAGCAGGTTGGAGCAGCCTGTATCTCAGCACAGGAATAAGGTAGGGAAGAATTCAAATACTCATTTTGACTGCCTCCAGAAGTTAGATCAGATGGCAAATTGTATTTGGTGCTAGGTCTTTCCCTTTAGGTTTTACCCCAACAATGTTTTCATTAGTTTCGATCACTCTCGAAATCAAGCATTTTACAGCAGGTTGGAGCAGCCTGTATCTCAGCACAGGAATAAGGTAGGGAAGAATTCTAAGGATCATTTTGACTGCCTCCAGAAGTTAGATCAGATGGCAAATTGTATTTGGTGCTAGGTCTTTCCCTTTAGGTTTTACCCCAACAATGTTTTCATTAGTTTCGCTCACTCTCGAAATCAAGCATTTTACAGCAGGTTGGAGCAGCCTGTATCTCAGCACAGGAATAAGGTAGGGAAGAATTCTAAGGATCATTTTGACTGCCTCCAGAAGTTAGATCAGATGGCAAATTGTATTTGGTGCTAGGTCTTTCCCTTTAGGTTTTACCCCAACAATGTTTTCATTAGTTTCGCTCACTCTCGAAATCAAGCATTTTACAGCAGGTTGGAGCAGCCTGTATCTCAGCACAGGAATAAGGTAGGGAAGAATTCTAAGGATCATTTTGACTGCCTCCAGAAGTTAGATCAGATGGCAAATTGTATTTGGTGCTAGGTCTTTCCCTTTAGGTTTTACCCCAACAATGTTTTCATTAGTTTCGCTCACTCTCGAAATCAAGCATTTTACAGCAGGTTGGAGCAGCCTGTATCTCAGCACAGGAATAAGGTAGGGAAGAATTCAAATACGCATTTTGACTGCCTCCAGAAGTTAGACCAGATGGCCAATGCAATTTGGTGCTAGGCCTTTCCCTTTAGGTTTTACCCCAACAATGTTTTCATTAGTTTCGCTCACTCTCGAAATCAAGCATTTTACAGCAGGTTGGAGCAGCCTGTATCTCAGCACAGGAATAAGGTAGGGAAGAATTCAAATACTCATTTTGACTGCCTCCAGAAGTTAGACCAGATGGCCAATGCAATTTGGTGCTAGGCCTTTCCCTTCAGGTTTTACCCCAACAATGTTTTCATTAGTTTCGCTCACTCTCGAAATCAAGCATTTTACAGCAGGTTGGAGCAGCCTGTATCTCAGCACAGGAATAAGGTAGGGAAGAATTCTAAGGATCATTTTGACTGCCTCCAGAAGTTAGATCAGATGGCCAATGCAATTTGGTGCTAGGTCTTTCCCTTTAGGTTTTACCCCAACAATGTTTTCATTAGTTTCGCTCACTCTCGAAATCAAGCATTTTACAGCAGGTTGGAGCAGCCTGTATCTCAGCACAGGAATAAGGTAGGGAAGAATTCTAAGGATCATTTTGACTGCCTCCAGAAGTTAGATCTGATGGCCAATGCAATTTGGTGCTAGGTCTTTCCCTTTAGGTTTTACCCCAACAATGTTTTCATTAGTTTCGCTCACTCTCGAAATCAAGCATTTTACAGCAGGTTGGAGCAGCCTGTATCTCAGCACAGGAATAAGGTAGGGAAGAATTCTAAGGATCATTTTGACTGCCTCCAGAAGTTAGATCAGATGGCCAATGCAATTTGGTGCTAGGTCTTTCCCTTTAGGTTTTACCCCAACAATGTTTTCATTAGTTTCGCTCACTCTCGAAATCAAGCATTTTACAGCAGGTTGGAGCAGCCTGTATCTCAGCACAGGAATAAGGTAGGGAAGAATTCTAAGGATCATTTTGACTGCCTCCAGAAGTTAGATCAGATGGCAAATTGGATTTGGTGCTAGGTCTTTCCCTTTAGGTTTTACCCCAACAATGTTTTCATTAGTTTCGCTCACTCTCGAAATCAAGCATTTTACAGCAGGTTGGAGCAGCCTGTATCTCAGCACAGGAATAAGGTAGGGAAGAATTCTAAGGATCATTTTGACTGCCTCCAGAAGTTAGATCAGATGGCAAATTGTATTTGGTGCTAGGTCTTTCCCTTTAGGTTTTACCCCAACAATGTTTTCATTAGTTTCGCTCACTCTCGAAATCAAGCATTTTACAGCAGGTTGGAGCAGCCTGTATCTCAGCACAGGAATAAGGTAGGGAAGAATTCTAAGGATCATTTTGACTGCCTCCAGAAGTTAGATCAGATGGCAAATTGGATTTGGTGCTAGGTCTTTCCCTTTAGGTTTTACCCCAACAATGTTTTCATTAGTTTCGCTCACTCTCGAAATCAAGCATTTTACAGCAGGTTGGAGCAGCCTGTATCTCAGCACAGGAATAAGGTAGGGAAGAATTCTAAGGATCATTTTGACTGCCTCCAGAAGTTAGATCAGATGGCAAATTGTATTTGGTGCTAGGTCTTTCCCTTTAGGTTTTACCCCAACAATGTTTTCATTAGTTTCGATCACTCTCGAAATCAAGCATTTTACAGCAGGTTGGAGCAGCCTGTATCTCAGCACAGGAATAAGGAAGGGAAGAATTCAAATACTCATTTTGACTGCCTCCAGAAGTTAGACCAGATGGCCAATGCAATTTGGTGCTAGGCCTTTCCCTTTAGGTTTTACCCCAACAATGTTTTCATTAGTTTCGCTCACTCTCGAAATCAAGCATTTTACAGCAGGTTGGAGCAGCCTGTATCTCAGCACAGGAATAAGGTAGGGAAGAATTCTAAGGATCATTTTGACTGCCTCCAGAAGTTAGATCAGATGGCCAATGCAATTTGGTGCTAGGTCTTTCCCTTTAGGTTTTACCCCAACAATGTTTTCATTAGTTTCGCTCACTCTCGAAATCAAGCATTTTACAGCAGGTTGGAGCAGCCTGTATCTCAGCACAGGAATAAGGTAGGGAAGAATTCAAATACTCATTTTGACTGCCTCCAGAAGTTAGATCAGATGGCAAATTGTATTTGGTGCTAGGTCTTTCCCTTTAGGTTTTACCCCAACAATGTTTTCATTAGTTTCGCTCACTCTCGAAATCAAGCATTTTACAGCAGGTTGGAGCAGCCTGTATCTCAGCACAGGAATAAGGTAGGGAAGAATTCTAAGGATCATTTTGACTGCCTCCAGAAGTTAGATCAGATGGCAAATTGGATTTGGTGCTAGGTCTTTCCCTTTAGGTTTTACCCCAACAATGTTTTCATTAGTTTCGCTCACTCTCGAAATCAAGCATTTTACAGCAGGTTGGAGCAGCCTGTATCTCAGCACAGGAATAAGGTAGGGAAGAATTCTAAGGATCATTTTGACTGCCTCCAGAAGTTAGATCAGATGGCAAATTGTATTTGGTGCTAGGTCTTTCCCTTTAGGTTTTACCCCAACAATGTTTTCATTAGTTTCGCTCACTCTCGAAATCAAGCATTTTACAGCAGGTTGGAGCAGCCTGTATCTCAGCACAGGAATAAGGTAGGGAAGAATTCTAAGGATCATTTTGACTGCCTCCAGAAGTTAGATCAGATGGCAAATTGGATTTGGTGCTAGGTCTTTCCCTTTAGGTTTTACCCCAACAATGTTTTCATTAGTTTCGCTCACTCTCGAAATCAAGCATTTTACAGCAGGTTGGAGCAGCCTGTATCTCAGCACAGGAATAAGGTAGGGAAGAATTCAAATACTCATTTTGACTGCCTCCAGAAGTTAGACCAGATGGCCAATGCAATTTGGTGCTAGGCCTTTCCCTTTAGGTTTTACCCCAACAATGTTTTCATTAGTTTCGCTCACTCTCGAAATCAAGCATTTTACAGCAGGTTGGAGCAGCCTGTATCTCAGCACAGGAATAAGGTAGGGAAGAATTCTAAGGATCATTTTGACTGCCTCCAGAAGTTAGATCAGATGGCAAATTGTATTTGGTGCTAGGTCTTTCCCTTTAGGAGGTTTTACCCCAACAATGTTTTCATTAGTTTCGCTCACTCTCGAAATCAAGCATTTTACAGCAGGTTGGAGCAGCCTGTATCTCAGCACAGGAATAAGGTAGGGAAGAATTCTAAGGATCATTTTGACTGCCTCCAGAAGTTAGATCAGATGGCCAATGCAATTTGGTGCTAGGTCTTTCCCTTTAGGTTTTACCCCAACAATGTTTTCATTAGTTTCGCTCACTCTCGAAATCAAGCATTTTACAGCAGGTTGGAGCAGCCTGTATCTCAGCACAGGAATAAGGTAGGGAAGAATTCTAAGGATCATTTTGACTGCCTCCAGAAGTTAGATCAGATGGCAAATTGTATTTGGTTCTAGGTCTTTCCCTTTAGGTTTTACCCCAACAATGTTTTCATTAGTTTCGCTCACTCTCGAAATCAAGCATTTTACAGCAGGTTGGAGCAGCCTGTATCTCAGCACAGGAATAAGGTAGGGAAGAATTCTAAGGATCATTTTGACTGCCTCCAGAAGTTAGATCTGATGGCCAATGCAATTTGGTGCTAGGTCTTTCCCTTTAGGTTTTACCCCAACAATGTTTTCATTAGTTTCGCTCACTCTCGAAATCAAGCATTTTACAGCAGGTTGGAGCAGCCTGTATCTCAGCACAGGAATAAGGTAGGGAAGAATTCTAAGGATCATTTTGACTGCCTCCAGAAGTTAGATCAGATGGCCAATGCAATTTGGTGCTAGGTCTTTCCCTTTAGGTTTTACCCCAACAATGTTTTCATTAGTTTCGCTCACTCTCGAAATCAAGCATTTTACAGCAGGTTGGAGCAGCCTGTATCTCAGCACAGGAATAAGGTAGGGAAGAATTCTAAGGATCATTTTGACTGCCTCCAGAAGTTAGATCAGATGGCAAATTGGATTTGGTGCTAGGTCTTTCCCTTTAGGTTTTACCCCAACAATGTTTTCATTAGTTTCGCTCACTCTCGAAATCAAGCATTTTACAGCAGGTTGGAGCAGCCTGTATCTCAGCACAGGAATAAGGTAGGGAAGAATTCTAAGGATCATTTTGACTGCCTCCAGAAGTTAGATCAGATGGCAAATTGTATTTGGTGCTAGGTCTTTCCCTTTAGGTTTTACCCCAACAATGTTTTCATTAGTTTCGCTCACTCTCGAAATCAAGCATTTTACAGCAGGTTGGAGCAGCCTGTATCTCAGCACAGGAATAAGGTAGGGAAGAATTCTAAGGATCATTTTGACTGCCTCCAGAAGTTAGATCAGATGGCAAATTGGATTTGGTGCTAGGTCTTTCCCTTTAGGTTTTACCCCAACAATGTTTTCATTAGTTTCGCTCACTCTCGAAATCAAGCATTTTACAGCAGGTTGGAGCAGCCTGTATCTCAGCACAGGAATAAGGTAGGGAAGAATTCTAAGGATCATTTTGACTGCCTCCAGAAGTTAGATCAGATGGCAAATTGTATTTGGTGCTAGGTCTTTCCCTTTAGGTTTTACCCCAACAATGTTTTCATTAGTTTCGATCACTCTCGAAATCAAGCATTTTACAGCAGGTTGGAGCAGCCTGTATCTCAGCACAGGAATAAGGAAGGGAAGAATTCAAATACTCATTTTGACTGCCTCCAGAAGTTAGACCAGATGGCCAATGCAATTTGGTGCTAGGCCTTTCCCTTTAGGTTTTACCCCAACAATGTTTTCATTAGTTTCGCTCACTCTCGAAATCAAGCATTTTACAGCAGGTTGGAGCAGCCTGTATCTCAGCACAGGAATAAGGTAGGGAAGAATTCTAAGGATCATTTTGACTGCCTCCAGAAGTTAGATCAGATGGCCAATGCAATTTGGTGCTAGGTCTTTCCCTTTAGGTTTTACCCCAACAATGTTTTCATTAGTTTCGCTCACTCTCGAAATCAAGCATTTTACAGCAGGTTGGAGCAGCCTGTATCTCAGCACAGGAATAAGGTAGGGAAGAATTCAAATACTCATTTTGACTGCCTCCAGAAGTTAGATCAGATGGCAAATTGTATTTGGTGCTAGGTCTTTCCCTTTAGGTTTTACCCCAACAATGTTTTCATTAGTTTCGATCACTCTCGAAATCAAGCATTTTACAGCAGGTTGGAGCAGCCTGTATCTCAGCACAGGAATAAGGTAGGGAAGAATTCTAAGGATCATTTTGACTGCCTCCAGAAGTTAGATCAGATGGCAAATTGGATTTGGTGCTAGGTCTTTCCCTTTAGGTTTTACCCCAACAATGTTTTCATTAGTTTCGCTCACTCTCGAAATCAAGCATTTTACAGCAGGTTGGAGCAGCCTGTATCTCAGCACAGGAATAAGGTAGGGAAGAATTCTAAGGATCATTTTGACTGCCTCCAGAAGTTAGATCAGATGGCAAATTGTATTTGGTGCTAGGTCTTTCCCTTTAGGTTTTACCCCAACAATGTTTTCATTAGTTTCGCTCACTCTCGAAATCAAGCATTTTACAGCAGGTTGGAGCAGCCTGTATCTCAGCACAGGAATAAGGTAGGGAAGAATTCTAAGGATCATTTTGACTGCCTCCAGAAGTTAGATCAGATGGCAAATTGGATTTGGTGCTAGGTCTTTCCCTTTAGGTTTTACCCCAACAATGTTTTCATTAGTTTCGCTCACTCTCGAAATCAAGCATTTTACAGCAGGTTGGAGCAGCCTGTATCTCAGCACAGGAATAAGGTAGGGAAGAATTCAAATACTCATTTTGACTGCCTCCAGAAGTTAGACCAGATGGCCAATGCAATTTGGTGCTAGGCCTTTCCCTTTAGGTTTTACCCCAACAATGTTTTCATTAGTTTCGCTCACTCTCGAAATCAAGCATTTTACAGCAGGTTGGAGCAGCCTGTATCTCAGCACAGGAATAAGGTAGGGAAGAATTCTAAGGATCATTTTGACTGCCTCCAGAAGTTAGATCAGATGGCAAATTGTATTTGGTGCTAGGTCTTTCCCTTTAGGAGGTTTTACCCCAACAATGTTTTCATTAGTTTCGCTCACTCTCGAAATCAAGCATTTTACAGCAGGTTGGAGCAGCCTGTATCTCAGCACAGGAATAAGGTAGGGAAGAATTCTAAGGATCATTTTGACTGCCTCCAGAAGTTAGATCAGATGGCCAATGCAATTTGGTGCTAGGTCTTTCCCTTTAGGTTTTACCCCAACAATGTTTTCATTAGTTTCGCTCACTCTCGAAATCAAGCATTTTACAGCAGGTTGGAGCAGCCTGTATCTCAGCACAGGAATAAGGTAGGGAAGAATTCTAAGGATCATTTTGACTGCCTCCAGAAGTTAGATCAGATGGCAAATTGTATTTGGTTCTAGGTCTTTCCCTTTAGGTTTTACCCCAACAATGTTTTCATTAGTTTCGCTCACTCTCGAAATCAAGCATTTTACAGCAGGTTGGAGCAGCCTGTATCTCAGCACAGGAATAAGGTAGGGAAGAATTCTAAGGATCATTTTGACTGCCTCCAGAAGTTAGATCAGATGGCAAATTGGATTTGGTGCTAGGTCTTTCCCTTTAGGTTTTACCCCAACAATGTTTTCATTAGTTTCGCTCACTCTCGAAATCAAGCATTTTACAGCAGGTTGGAGCAGCCTGTATCTCAGCACAGGAATAAGGTAGGGAAGAATTCTAAGGATCATTTTGACTGCCTCCAGAAGTTAGATCAGATGGCCAATGGAATTTGGTGCTAGGTCTTTCCCTTTAGGTTTTACCCCAACAATGTTTTCATTAGTTTCGCTCACTCTCGAAATCAAGCATTTTACAGCAGGTTGGAGCAGCCTGTATCTCAGCACAGGAATAAGGTAGGGAAGAATTCTAAGGATCATTTTGACTGCCTCCAGAAGTTAGATCAGATGGCCAATGCAATTTGGTGCTAGGCCTTTCTCTTTAGGTTTTACCCCAACAATGTTTTCATTAGTTTCGCTCACTCTCGAAATCAAGCATTTTACAGCAGGTTGGAGCAGCCTGTATCTCAGCACAGGAATAAGGTAGGGAAGAATTCTAAGGATCATTTTGACTGCCTCCAGAAGTTAGATCAGATGGCAAATTGGATTTGGTGCTAGGTCTTTCCCTTTAGGTTTTACCCCAACAATGTTTTCATTAGTTTCGCTCACTCTCGAAATCAAGCATTTTACAGCAGGTTGGAGCAGCCTGTATCTCAGCACAGGAATAAGGTAGGGAAGAATTCTAAGGATCATTTTGACTGCCTCCAGAAGTTAGATCAGATGGCAAATTGTATTTGGTGCCAGGTCTTTCCCTTTAGGTTTTACCCCAACAATGTTTTCATTAGTTTCGCTCACTCTCGAAATCAAGCATTTTACAGCAGGTTGGAGCAGCCTGTATCTCAGCACAGGAATAAGGTAGGGAAGAATTCTAAGGATCATTTTGACTGCCTCCAGAAGTTAGATCAGATGGCAAATTGTATTTGGTGCCAGGTCTTTCCCTTTAGGTTTTACCCCAACAATGTTTTCATTAGTTTCGCTCACTCTCGAAATCAAGCATTTTACAGCAGGTTGGAGCAGCCTGTATCTCAGCACAGGAATAAGGTAGGGAAGAATTCTAAGGATCATTTTGACTGCCTCCAGAAGTTAGATCAGATGGCCAATGGAATTTGGTGCTAGGTCATTCCCTTTAGGTTTTACCCCAACAATGTTTTCATTAGTTTCGCTCACTCTTGAAATCAAGCATTTTACAGCAGGTTGGAGCAGCCTGTATCTCAGCACAGGAATAAGGTAGGGAAGAATTCTAAGGATCATTTTGACTGCCTCCAGAAGTTAGATCAGATGGCCAATGCAATTTGGTGCTAGGTCTTTCCCTTTAGGTTTTACCCCAACAATGTTTTCATTAGTTTCGCTCATTCTCGAAATCAAGCATTTTACAGCAGGTTGGAGCAGCCTGTATCTCAGCACAGGAATAAGGTAGGGAAGAATTCAAATACTCATTTTGACTGCTTCCAGAAGTTAGACCGGATGGCCAATGCAATTTGGTGCTAGGCCTTTCCCTTTAGGTTTTACCCCAACAATGTTTTCATTAGTTTCGCTCACTCTCGAAATCAAGCATTTTACAGCAGGTTGGAGCAGCCTGTATCTCAGCACAGGAATAAGGTAGGGAAGAATTCAAATACTCATTTTGACTGCCTCCAGAAGTTAGATCAGGTGGCAAATTGTATTTGGTGCTAGGTCTTTCCCTTTAGGTTTTACCCCAACAATGTTTTCATTAGTTTCGCTCACTCTCGAAATCAAGCATTTTACAGCAGGTTGGAGCAGCCTGTATCTCAGCACAGGAATAAGGTAGGGAAGAATTCTAAGGATCATTTTGACTGCCTCCAGAAGTTAGATCAGATGGCAAATTGGATTTGGTGCTAGGTCTTTCCCTTTAGGTTTTACCCCAACAATGTTTTCATTAGTTTCGATCACTCTCGAAATCAAGCATTTTACAGCAGGTTGGAGCAGCCTGTATCTCAGCACAGGAATAAGGTAGGGAAGAATTCAAATACTCATTTTGACTGCCTCCAGAAGTTAGATCAGATGGCAAATTGGATTTGGTGCTAGGTCTTTCCCTTTAGGTTTTACCCCAACAATGTTTTCATTAGTTTCGCTCACTCTCGAAATCAAGCATTTTACAGCAGGTTGGAGCAGCCTGTATCTCAGCACAGGAATAAGGTAGGGAAGAATTCTAAGGATCATTTTGACTGCCTCCAGAAGTTAGATCAGATGGCAAATTGGATTTGGTGCCAGGTCTTTCCCTTTAGGTTTTACCCCAACAATGTTTTCATTAGTTTCGCTCACTCTCGAAATCAAGCATTTTACAGCAGGTTGGAGCAGCCTGTATCTCAGCACAGGAATAAGGTAGGGAAGAATTCTAAGGATCATTTTGACTGCCTCCAGAAGTTAGATCAGATGGCAAATTGGATTTGGTGCTAGGTCTTTCCCTTTAGGTTTTACCCCAACAATGTTTTCATTAGTTTCGCTCACTCTCGAAATCAAGCATTTTACAGCAGGTTGGAGCAGCCTGTATCTCAGCACAGGAATAAGGTAGGGAAGAATTCTAAGGATCATTTTGACTGCCTCCAGAAGTTAGATCAGATGGCAAATTGGATTTGGTGCCAGGTCTTTCCCTTTAGGTTTTACCCCAACAATGTTTCCATTAGTTTCGCTCACTCTCGAAATCAAGCATTTTACAGCAGGTTGGAGCAGCCTGTATCTCAGCACAGGAATAAGGTAGGGAAGAATTCTAAGGATCATTTTGACTGCCTCCAGAAGTTAGATCAGATGGCCAATTGGATTTGGTGCTAGGTCTTTCCCTTTAGGTTTTACCCCAACAATGTTTTCATTAGTTTCGCTCACTCTCGAAATCAAGCATTTTACAGCAGGTTGGAGCAGCCTGTATCTCAGCACAGGAATAAGGTAGGGAAGAATTCAAATACTCATTTTGACTGCCTCCAGAAGTTAGATCAGATGGCAAATTGGATTTGGTGCTAGGTCTTTCCCTTTAGGTTTTACCCCAACAATGTTTTCATTAGTTTCGCTCACTCTCGAAATCAAGCATTTTACAGCAGGTTGGAGCAGCCTGTATCTCAGCACAGGAATAAGGTAGGGAAGAATTCTAAGGATCATTTTGACTGCCTCCAGAAGTTAGATCAGATGGCAAATTGGATTTGGTGCTAGGTCTTTCCCTTTAGGAGGTTTTACCCCAACAATGTTTTCATTAGTTTCGATCACTCTCGAAATCAAGCATTTTACAGCAGGTTGGAGCAGCCTGTATCTCAGCACAGGAATAAGGTAGGGAAGAATTCTAAGGATCATTTTGACTGCCTCCAGAAGTTAGATCAGATGGCAAATTGGATTTGGTGCTAGGTCTTTCCCTTTAGGTTTTACCCCAACAATGTTTTCATTAGTTTCGATCACTCTCGAAATCAAGCATTTTACAGCAGGTTGGAGCAGCCTGTATCTCAGCACAGGAATAAGGTAGGGAAGAATTCTAAGGATCATTTTGACTGCCTCCAGAAGTTAGATCAGATGGCCAATGCAATTTGGTGCTAGGTCTTTCCCTTTAGGTTTTACCCCAACAATGTTTTCATTAGTTTCGCTCACTCTCGAAATCAAGCATTTTACAGCAGGTTGGAGCAGCCTGTATCTCAGCACAGGAATAAGGTAGGGAAGAATTCTAAGGATCATTTTGACTGCCTCCAGAAGTTAGATCAGATGGCAAATTGGATTTGGTGCTAGGTCTTTCCCTTTAGGTTTTACCCCAACAATGTTTTCATTAGTTTCGCTCACTCTCGAAATCAAGCATTTTACAGCAGGTTGGAGCAGCCTGTATCTCAGCACAGGAATAAGGTAGGGAAGAATTCAAATACTCATTTTGACTGCCTCCAGAAGTTAGATCAGATGGCAAATTGTATTTGGTGCTAGGTCTTTCCCTTTAGGTTTTACCCCAACAATGTTTTCATTAGTTTCGCTCACTCTCGAAATCAAGCATTTTACAGCAGGTTGGAGCAGCCTGTATCTCAGCACAGGAATAAGGTAGGGAAGAATTCTAAGGATCATTTTGACTGCCTCCAGAAGTTAGATCAGATGGCAAATTGGATTTGGTGCTAGGTCTTTCCCTTTAGGTTTTACCCCAACAATGTTTTCATTAGTTTCGCTCACTCTCGAAATCAAGCATTTTACAGCAGGTTGGAGCAGCCTGTATCTCAGCACAGGAATAAGGTAGGGAAGAATTCTAAGGATCATTTTGACTGCCTCCAGAAGTTAGATCAGATGGCCAATGCAATTTGGTGCTAGGCCTTTCCCTTTAGGTTTTACCCCAACAATGTTTTCATTAGTTTCGCTCACTCTCGAAATCAAGCATTTTACAGCAGGTTGGAGCAGCCTGTATCTCAGCACAGGAATAAGGTAGGGAAGAATTCAAATACTCATTTTGACTGCCTCCAGAAGTTAGATCAGATGGCAAATTGGATTTGGTGCTAGGTCTTTCCCTTTAGGTTTTACCCCAACAATGTTTTCATTAGTTTCGCTCACTCTCGAAATCAAGCATTTTACAGCAGGTTGGAGCAGCCTGTATCTCAGCACAGGAATAAGGTAGGGAAGAATTCTAAGGATCATTTTGACTGCCTCCAGAAGTTAGATCAGATGGCAAATTGGATTTGGTGCTAGGTCTTTCCCTTTAGGTTTTACCCCAACAATGTTTTCATTAGTTTCGCTCACTCTCGAAATCAAGCATTTTACAGCAGGTTGGAGCAGCCTGTATCTCAGCACAGGAATAAGGTAGGGAAGAATTCAAATACTCATTTTGACTGCCTCCAGAAGTTAGATCAGATGGCCAATGCAATTTGGTGCTAGGCCTTTCCCTTTAGGTTTTACCCCAACAATGTTTTCATTAGTTTCGCTCACTCTCGAAATCAAGCATTTTACAGCAGGATGGAGCAGCCTGTATCTCAGCACAGGAATAAGGAAGGGAAGAATTCTAAGGATCATTTTGACTGCCTCCAGAAGTTAGATCAGATGGCAAATTGTATTTGGTGCTAGGTCTTTCCCTTTAGGTTTTACCCCAACAATGTTTTCATTAGTTTCGATCACTCTCGAAATCAAGCATTTTACAGCAGGTTGGAGCAGCCTGTATCTCAGCACAGGAATAAGGTAGGGAAGAATTCAAATACTCATTTTGACTGCCTCCAGAAGTTAGACCAGATGGCCAATGCAATTTGGTGCTAGGCCTTTCCCTTTAGGTTTTACCCCAACAATGTTTTCATTAGTTTCGCTCACTCTCGAAATCAAGCATTTTACAGCAGGTTGGAGCAGCCTGTATCTCAGCACAGGAATAAGGTAGGGAAGAATTCTAAGGATCATTTTGACTGCCTCCAGAAGTTAGATCAGATGGCCAATGCAATTTGGTGCTAGGTCTTTCCCTTTAGGTTTTACCCCAACAATGTTTTCATTAGTTTCGCTCACTCTCGAAATCAAGCATTTTACAGCAGGTTGGAGCAGCCTGTATCTCAGCACAGGAATAAGGTAGGGAAGAATTCAAATACTCATTTTGACTGCCTCCAGAAGTTAGATCAGATGGCAAATTGTATTTGGAGCTAGGTCTTTCCCTTTAGGTTTTACCCCAACAATGTTTTCATTAGTTTCGATCACTCTCGAAATCAAGCATTTTACAGCAGGTTGGAGCAGCCTGTATCTCAGCACAGGAATAAGGTAGGGAAGAATTCAAATACTCATTTTGACTGCCTCCAGAAGTTAGATCAGATGGCAAATTGGATTTGGTGCTAGGTCTTTCCCTTTAGGAGGTTTTACCCCAACAATGTTTTCATTAGTTTCGCTCACTCTCGAAATCAAGCATTTTACAGCAGGTTGGAGCAGCCTGTATCTCAGCACAGGAATAAGGTAGGGAAGAATTCTAAGGATCATTTTGACTGCCTCCAGAAGTTAGATCAGATGGCAAATTGGATTTGGTGCTAGGTCTTTCCCTTTAGGTTTTACCCCAACAATGTTTTCATTAGTTTCGCTCACTCTCGAAATCAAGCATTTTACAGCAGGTTGGAGCAGCCTGTATCTCAGCACAGGAATAAGGTAGGGAAGAATTCTAAGGATCATTTTGACTGCCTCCAGAAGTTAGATCAGATGGCCAATGCAATTTGGTGCTAGGTCTTTCCCTTTAGGTTTTACCCCAACAATGTTTTCATTAGTTTCGCTCACTCTCGAAATCAAGCATTTTACAGCAGGTTGGAGCAGCCTGTATCTCAGCACAGGAATAAGGTAGGGAAGAATTCTAAGGATCATTTTGACTGCCTCCAGAAGTTAGATCAGATGGCAAATTGGATTTGGTGCTAGGTCTTTCCCTTTAGGTTTTACCCCAACAATGTTTTCATTAGTTTCGCTCACTCTCGAAATCAAGCATTTTACAGCAGGTTGGAGCAGCCTGTATCTCAGCACAGGAATAAGGTAGGGAAGAATTCTAAGGATCATTTTGACTGCCTCCAGAAGTTAGATCAGATGGCCAATGGAATTTGGTGCTAGGTCTTTCCCTTTAGGTTTTACCCCAACAATGTTTTCATTAGTTTCGCTCACTCTTGAAATCAAGCATTTTACAGCAGGTTGGAGCAGCCTGTATCTCAGCACAGGAATAAGGTAGGGAAGAATTCTAAGGATCATTTTGACTGCCTCCAGAAGTTAGATCAGATGGCCAATTCAATTTGGTGCTAGGTCTTTCCCTTTAGGTTTTACCCCAACAATGTTTTCATTAGTTTCGCTCACTCTCGAAATCAAGCATTTTACAGCAGGTTGGGGCAGCCTGTATCTCAGCACAGGAATAAGGTAGGGAAGAATTCAAATACTCATTTTGACTGCTTCCAGAAGTTAGACCGGATGGCCAATGCAATTTGGTGCTAGGCCTTTCCCTTTAGGTTTTACCCCAACAATGTTTTCATTAGTTTCGCTCACTCTCGAAATCAAGCATTTTACAGCAGGTTGGAGCAGCCTGTATCTCAGCACAGGAATAAGGTAGGGAAGAATTCAAATACTCATTTTGACTGCCTCCAGAAGTTAGATCAGGTGGCAAATTGTATTTGGTGCTAGGTCTTTCCCTTTAGGTTTTACCCCAACAATGTTTTCATTAGTTTCGCTCACTCTCGAAATCAAGCATTTTACAGCAGGTTGGAGAAGCCTGTATCTCAGCACAGGAATAAGGTAGGGAAGAATTCTAAGGATCATTTTGACTGCCTCCAGAAGTTAGATCAGATGGCCAATGCAATTTGGTGCTAGGCCTTTCCCTTTAGGTTTTACCCCAACAATGTTTTCATTAGTTTCGCTCACTCTCGAAATCAAGCATTTTACAGCAGGTTGGAGCAGCCTGTATCTCAGCACAGGAATAAGGTAGGGAAGAATTCTAAGGATCATTTTGACTGCCTCCAGAAGTTAGATCAGATGGCAAATTGGATTTGGTGCTAGGTCTTTCCCTTTAGGTTTTACCCCAACAATGTTTTCATTAGTTTCGCTCACTCTCGAAATCAAGCATTTTACAGCAGGTTGGAGCAGCCTGTATCTCAGCACAGGAATAAGGTAGGGAAGAATTCTAAGGATCATTTTGACTGCCTCCAGAAGTTAGATCAGATGGCAAATTGGATTTGGTGCCAGGTCTTTCCCTTTAGGTTTTACCCCAACAATGTTTTCATTAGTTTCGCTCACTCTCGAAATCAAGCATTTTACAGCAGGTTGGAGCAGCCTGTATCTCAGCACAGGAATAAGGTAGGGAAGAATTCTAAGGATCATTTTGACTGCCTCCAGAAGTTAGATCAGATGGCAAATTGGATTTGGTGCTAGGTCTTTCCCTTTAGGTTTTACCCCAACAATGTTTTCATTAGTTTCGCTCACTCTCGAAATCAAGCATTTTACAGCAGGTTGGAGCAGCCTGTATCTCAGCACAGGAATAAGGTAGGGAAGAATTCTAAGGATCATTTTGACTGCCTCCAGAAGTTAGATCAGATGGCAAATTGGATTTGGTGCTAGGTCTTTCCCTTTAGGTTTTACCCCAACAATGTTTTCATTAGTTTCGATCACTCTCGAAATCAAGCATTTTACAGCAGGTTGGAGCAGCCTGTATCTCAGCACAGGAATAAGGTAGGGAAGAATTCTAAGGATCATTTTGACTGCCTCCAGAAGTTAGATCAGATGGCAAATTGGATTTGGTGCTAGGTCTTTCCCTTTAGGTTTTACCCCAACAATGTTTTCATTAGTTTCGCTCACTCTCGAAATCAAGCATTTTACAGCAGGTTGGAGCAGCCTGTATCTCAGCACAGGAATAAGGTAGGGAAGAATTCAAATACTCATTTTGACTGCCTCCAGAAGTTAGATCAGATGGCAAATTGGATTTGGTGCTAGGTCTTTCCCTTTAGGTTTTACCCCAACAATGTTTTCATTAGTTTCGCTCACTCTCGAAATCAAGCATTTTACAGCAGGTTGGAGCAGCCTGTATCTCAGCACAGGAATAAGGTAGGGAAGAATTCTAAGGATCATTTTGACTGCCTCCAGAAGTTAGATCAGATGGCAAATTGTATTTGGTGCTAGGTCTTTCCCTTTAGGAGGTTTTACCCCAACAATGTTTTCATTAGTTTCGATCACTCTCGAAATCAAGCATTTTACAGCAGGTTGGAGCAGCCTGTATCTCAGCACAGGAATAAGGTAGGGAAGAATTCTAAGGATCATTTTGACTGCCTCCAGAAGTTAGATCAGATGGCAAATTGGATTTGGTGCTAGGTCTTTCCCTTTAGGTTTTACCCCAACAATGTTTTCATTAGTTTCGATCACTCTCGAAATCGAGCATTTTACAGCAGGTTGGAGCAGCCTGTATCTCAGCACAGGAATAAGGTAGGGAAGAATTCTAAGGATCATTTTGACTGCCTCCAGAAGTTAGATCAGATGGCCAATGCAATTTGGTGCTAGGTCTTTCCCTTTAGGTTTTACCCCAACAATGTTTTCATTAGTTTCGCTCACTCTCGAAATCAAGCATTTTACAGCAGGTTGGAGCAGCCTGTATCTCAGCACAGGAATAAGGTAGGGAAGAATTCTAAGGATCATTTTGACTGCCTCCAGAAGTTAGATCAGATGGCAAATTGGATTTGGTGCTAGGTCTTTCCCTTTAGGTTTTACCCCAACAATGTTTTCATTAGTTTCGCTCACTCTCGAAATCAAGCATTTTACAGCAGGTTGGAGCAGCCTGTATCTCAGCACAGGAATAAGGTAGGGAAGAATTCAAATACTCATTTTGACTGCCTCCAGAAGTTAGATCAGATGGCAAATTGTATTTGGTGCTAGGTCTTTCCCTTTAGGTTTTACCCCAACAATGTTTTCATTAGTTTCGCTCACTCTCGAAATCAAGCATTTTACAGCAGGTTGGAGCAGCCTGTATCTCAGCACAGGAATAAGGTAGGGAAGAATTCTAAGGATCATTTTGACTGCCTCCAGAAGTTAGATCAGATGGCAAATTGGATTTGGTGCTAGGTCTTTCCCTTTAGGTTTTACCCCAACAATGTTTTCATTAGTTTCGCTCACTCTCGAAATCAAGCATTTTACAGCAGGTTGGAGCAGCCTGTATCTCAGCACAGGAATAAGGTAGGGAAGAATTCTAAGGATCATTTTGACTGCCTCCAGAAGTTAGATCAGATGGCCAATGCAATTTGGTGCTAGGCCTTTCCCTTTAGGTTTTACCCCAACAATGTTTTCATTAGTTTCGCTCACTCTCGAAATCAAGCATTTTACAGCAGGTTGGAGCAGCCTGTATCTCAGCACAGGAATAAGGTAGGGAAGAATTCAAATACTCATTTTGACTGCCTCCAGAAGTTAGATCAGATGGCAAATTGGATTTGGTGCTAGGTCTTTCCCTTTAGGTTTTACCCCAACAATGTTTTCATTAGTTTCGCTCACTCTCGAAATCAAGCATTTTACAGCAGGTTGGAGCAGCCTGTATCTCAGCACAGGAATAAGGTAGGGAAGAATTCTAAGGATCATTTTGACTGCCTCCAGAAGTTAGATCAGATGGCAAATTGGATTTGGTGCTAGGTCTTTCCCTTTAGGTTTTACCCCAACAATGTTTTCATTAGTTTCGCTCACTCTCGAAATCAAGCATTTTACAGCAGGTTGGAGCAGCCTGTATCTCAGCACAGGAATAAGGTAGGGAAGAATTCAAATACTCATTTTGACTGCCTCCAGAAGTTAGATCAGATGGCCAATGCAATTTGGTGCTAGGCCTTTCCCTTTAGGTTTTACCCCAACAATGTTTTCATTAGTTTCGCTCACTCTCGAAATCAAGCATTTTACAGCAGGATGGAGCAGCCTGTATCTCAGCACAGGAATAAGGAAGGGAAGAATTCTAAGGATCATTTTGACTGCCTCCAGAAGTTAGATCAGATGGCAAATTGTATTTGGTGCTAGGTCTTTCCCTTTAGGTTTTACCCCAACAATGTTTTCATTAGTTTCGATCACTCTCGAAATCAAGCATTTTACAGCAGGTTGGAGCAGCCTGTATCTCAGCACAGGAATAAGGTAGGGAAGAATTCAAATACTCATTTTGACTGCCTCCAGAAGTTAGACCAGATGGCCAATGCAATTTGGTGCTAGGCCTTTCCCTTTAGGTTTTACCCCAACAATGTTTTCATTAGTTTCGCTCACTCTCGAAATCAAGCATTTTACAGCAGGTTGGAGCAGCCTGTATCTCAGCACAGGAATAAGGTAGGGAAGAATTCTAAGGATCATTTTGACTGCCTCCAGAAGTTAGATCAGATGGCCAATGCAATTTGGTGCTAGGTCTTTCCCTTTAGGTTTTACCCCAACAATGTTTTCATTAGTTTCGCTCACTCTCGAAATCAAGCATTTTACAGCAGGTTGGAGCAGCCTGTATCTCAGCACAGGAATAAGGTAGGGAAGAATTCAAATACTCATTTTGACTGCCTCCAGAAGTTAGATCAGATGGCAAATTGTATTTGGAGCTAGGTCTTTCCCTTTAGGTTTTACCCCAACAATGTTTTCATTAGTTTCGCTCACTCTCGAAATCAAGCATTTTACAGCAGGTTGGAGCAGCCTGTATCTCAGCACAGGAATAAGGTAGGGAAGAATTCAAATACTCATTTTGACTGCCTCCAGAAGTTAGATCAGATGGCAAATTGGATTTGGTGCTAGGTCTTTCCCTTTAGGAGGTTTTACCCCAACAATGTTTTCATTAGTTTCGCTCACTCTCGAAATCAAGCATTTTACAGCAGGTTGGAGCAGCCTGTATCTCAGCACAGGAATAAGGTAGGGAAGAATTCTAAGGATCATTTTGACTGCCTCCAGAAGTTAGATCAGATGGCAAATTGGATTTGGTGCTAGGTCTTTCCCTTTAGGTTTTACCCCAACAATGTTTTCATTAGTTTCGCTCACTCTCGAAATCAAGCATTTTACAGCAGGTTGGAGCAGCCTGTATCTCAGCACAGGAATAAGGTAGGGAAGAATTCTAAGGATCATTTTGACTGCCTCCAGAAGTTAGATCAGATGGCCAATGCAATTTGGTGCTAGGTCTTTCCCTTTAGGTTTTACCCCAACAATGTTTTCATTAGTTTCGCTCACTCTCGAAATCAAGCATTTTACAGCAGGTTGGAGCAGCCTGTATCTCAGCACAGGAATAAGGTAGGGAAGAATTCTAAGGATCATTTTGACTGCCTCCAGAAGTTAGATCAGATGGCAAATTGGATTTGGTGCTAGGTCTTTCCCTTTAGGTTTTACCCCAACAATGTTTTCATTAGTTTCGCTCACTCTCGAAATCAAGCATTTTACAGCAGGTTGGAGCAGCCTGTATCTCAGCACAGGAATAAGGTAGGGAAGAATTCTAAGGATCATTTTGACTGCCTCCAGAAGTTAGATCAGATGGCCAATGGAATTTGGTGCTAGGTCTTTCCCTTTAGGTTTTACCCCAACAATGTTTTCATTAGTTTCGCTCACTCTTGAAATCAAGCATTTTACAGCAGGTTGGAGCAGCCTGTATCTCAGCACAGGAATAAGGTAGGGAAGAATTCTAAGGATCATTTTGACTGCCTCCAGAAGTTAGATCAGATGGCCAATTCAATTTGGTGCTAGGTCTTTCCCTTTAGGTTTTACCCCAACAATGTTTTCATTAGTTTCGCTCACTCTCGAAATCAAGCATTTTACAGCAGGTTGGGGCAGCCTGTATCTCAGCACAGGAATAAGGTAGGGAAGAATTCAAATACTCATTTTGACTGCTTCCAGAAGTTAGACCGGATGGCCAATGCAATTTGGTGCTAGGCCTTTCCCTTTAGGTTTTACCCCAACAATGTTTTCATTAGTTTCGCTCACTCTCGAAATCAAGCATTTTACAGCAGGTTGGAGCAGCCTGTATCTCAGCACAGGAATAAGGTAGGGAAGAATTCAAATACTCATTTTGACTGCCTCCAGAAGTTAGATCAGGTGGCAAATTGTATTTGGTGCTAGGTCTTTCCCTTTAGGTTTTACCCCAACAATGTTTTCATTAGTTTCGCTCACTCTCGAAATCAAGCATTTTACAGCAGGTTGGAGAAGCCTGTATCTCAGCACAGGAATAAGGTAGGGAAGAATTCTAAGGATCATTTTGACTGCCTCCAGAAGTTAGATCAGATGGCCAATGCAATTTGGTGCTAGGCCTTTCCCTTTAGGTTTTACCCCAACAATGTTTTCATTAGTTTCGCTCACTCTCGAAATCAAGCATTTTACAGCAGGTTGGAGCAGCCTGTATCTCAGCACAGGAATAAGGTAGGGAAGAATTCTAAGGATCATTTTGACTGCCTCCAGAAGTTAGATCAGATGGCAAATTGGATTTGGTGCTAGGTCTTTCCCTTTAGGTTTTACCCCAACAATGTTTTCATTAGTTTCGCTCACTCTCGAAATCAAGCATTTTACAGCAGGTTGGAGCAGCCTGTATCTCAGCACAGGAATAAGGTAGGGAAGAATTCTAAGGATCATTTTGACTGCCTCCAGAAGTTAGATCAGATGGCAAATTGGATTTGGTGCCAGGTCTTTCCCTTTAGGTTTTACCCCAACAATGTTTTCATTAGTTTCGCTCACTCTCGAAATCAAGCATTTTACAGCAGGTTGGAGCAGCCTGTATCTCAGCACAGGAATAAGGTAGGGAAGAATTCTAAGGATCATTTTGACTGCCTCCAGAAGTTAGATCAGATGGCAAATTGGATTTGGTGCTAGGTCTTTCCCTTTAGGTTTTGCCCCAACAATGTTTTCATTAGTTTCGCTCACTCTCGAAATCAAGCATTTTACAGCAGGTTGGAGCAGCCTGTATCTCAGCACAGGAATAAGGTAGGGAAGAATTCTAAGGATCATTTTGACTGCCTCCAGAAGTTAGATCAGATGGCAAATTGGATTTGGTGCTAGGTCTTTCCCTTTAGGTTTTACCCCAACAATGTTTTCATTAGTTTCGATCACTCTCGAAATCAAGCATTTTACAGCAGGTTGGAGCAGCCTGTATCTCAGCACAGGAATAAGGTAGGGAAGAATTCAAATACTCATTTTGACTGCCTCCAGAAGTTAGATCAGATGGCAAATTGTATTTGGTGCTAGGTCTTTCCCTTTAGGAGGTTTTACCCCAACAATGTTTTCATTAGTTTCGCTCACTCTCGAAATCAAGCATTTTACAGCAGGTTGGAGCAGCCTGTATCTCAGCACAGGAATAAGGTAGGGAAGAATTCTAAGGATCATTTTGACTGCCTCCAGAAGTTAGATCAGATGGCAAATTGGATTTGGTGCCAGGTCTTTCCCTTTAGGTTTTACCCCAACAATGTTTTCATTAGTTTCGATCACTCTCGAAATCAAGCATTTTACAGCAGGTTGGAGCAGCCTGTATCTCAGCACAGGAATAAGGTAGGGAAGAATTCTAAGGATCATTTTGACTGCCTCCAGAAGTTAGATCAGATGGCCAATGCAATTTGGTGCTAGGTCTTTCCCTTTAGGTTTTACCCCAACAATGTTTTCATTAGTTTCGCTCACTCTCGAAATCAAGCATTTTACAGCAGGTTGGAGCAGCCTGTATCTCAGCACAGGAATAAGGTAGGGAAGAATTCAAATACTCATTTTGACTGCCTCCAGAAGTTAGATCAGATGGCAAATTGTATTTGGTGCTAGGTCTTTCCCTTTAGGTTTTACCCCAACAATGTTTTCATTAGTTTCGCTCACTCTCGAAATCAAGCATTTTACAGCAGGTTGGAGCAGCCTGTATCTCAGCACAGGAATAAGGTAGGGAAGAATTCTAAGGATCATTTTGACTGCCTCCAGAAGTTAGATCAGATGGCAAATTGGATTTGGTGCTAGGTCTTTCCCTTTAGGTTTTACCCCAACAATGTTTTCATTAGTTTCGCTCACTCTCGAAATCAAGCATTTTACAGCAGGTTGGAGCAGCCTGTATCTCAGCACAGGAATAAGGTAGGGAAGAATTCTAAGGATCATTTTGACTGCCTCCAGAAGTTAGATCAGATGGTCAATGCAATTTGGTGCTAGACCTTTCCCTTTAGGTTTACCCCAACAATGTTTTCATTAGTTTCGCTCACTCTCGAAATCAAGCATTTTACAGCAGGTTGGAGCAGCCTGTATCTCAGCACAGGAATAAGGTAGGGAAGAATTCTAAGGATCATTTTGACTGCCTCCAGAAGTTAGATCAGATGGCAAATTGGATTTGGTGCTAGGTCTTTCCCTTTAGGTTTTACCCCAACAATGTTTTCATTAGTTTCGCTCACTCTCGAAATCAAGCTTTTTACAGCAGGTTGGAGCAGCCTGTATCTCAGCACAGGAATAAGGTAGGGAAGAATTCAAATACTCATTTTGACTGCCTCCAGAAGTTAGATCAGATGGCCAATGCAATTTGGTGCTAGGCCTTTCCCTTTAGGTTTTACCCCAACAATGTTTTCATTAGTTTCGCTCACTCTCGAAATCAAGCATTTTACAGCAGGTTGGAGCAGCCTGTATCTCAGCACAGGAATAAGGTAGGGAAGAATTCTAAGGATCATTTTGACTGCCTCCAGAAGTTAGATCAGATGGCAAATTGGATTTGGTGCTAGGTCTTTCCCTTTAGGTTTTACCCCAACAATGTTTTCATTAGTTTCGATCACTCTCGAAATCAAGCATTTTACAGCAGGTTGGAGCAGCCTGTATCTCAGCACAGGAATAAGGTACGGAAGAATTCACATACTCATTTTGACTGCCTCCAGAAGTTAGACCAGATGGCCAATGCAATTTGGTGCTAGGCCTTTCCCTTTAGGTTTTACCCCAACAATGTTTTCATTAGTTTCGCTCACTCTCGAAATCAAGCATTTTACAGCAGGTTGGAGCAGCCTGTATCTCAGCACAGGAATAAGGTAGGGAAGAATTCTAAGGATCATTTTGACTGCCTCCAGAAGTCAGATCAGATGGCCAATGCAATTTGGTGCTAGGTCTTTCCCTTTAGGTTTTACCCCAACAATGTTTTCATTAGTTTCGCTCACTCTCGAAATCAAGCATTTTACAGCAGGTTGGAGCAGCCTGTATCTCAGCACAGGAATAAGGTAGGGAAGAATTCTAAGGATCATTTTGACTGCCTCCAGAAGTTAGATCAGATGGCAAATTGTATTTGGTGCTAGGTCTTTCCCTTTAGGTTTTACCCCAACAATGTTTTCATTAGTTTCGATCACTCTCGAAATCAAGCATTTTACAGCAGGTTGGAGCAGCCTGTATCTCAGCACAGGAATAAGGTAGGGAAGAATTCAAATACTCATTTTGACTGCTTCCAGAAGTTAGACCGGATGGCCAATGCAATTTGGTGCTAGGCCTTTCCCTTTAGGTTTTACCCCAACAATGTTTTCATTAGTTTCGATCACTCTCGAAATCAAGCATTTTACAGCAGGTTGGAGCAGCCTGTATCTCAGCACAGGAATAAGGTAGGGAAGAATTCAAATACTCATTTTGACTGCCTCCAGAAGTTAGATCAGGTGGCAAATTGTATTTGGTGCTAGGTCTTTCCCTTTAGGTTTTACCCCAACAATGTTTTCATTAGTTTCGCTCACTCTCGAAATCAAGCATTTTACAGCAGGTTGGAGAAGCCTGTATCTCAGCACAGGAATAAGGTAGGGAAGAATTCTAAGGATCATTTTGACTGCCTCCAGAAGTTAGATCAGATGGCCAATGCAATTTGGTGCTAGGCCTTTCCCTTTAGGTTTTACCCCAACAATGTTTTCATTAGTTTCGCTCACTCTCGAAATCAAGCATTTTACAGCAGGTTGGAGCAGCCTGTATCTCAGCACAGGAATAAGGTAGGGAAGAATTCTAAGGATCATTTTGACTGCCTCCAGAAGTTAGATCAGATGGCAAATTGGATTTGGTGCTAGGTCTTTCCCTTTAGGTTTTACCCCAACAATGTTTTCATTAGTTTCGCTCACTCTCGAAATCAAGCATTTTACAGCAGGTTGGAGCAGCCTGTATCTCAGCACAGGAATAAGGTAGGGAAGAATTCTAAGGATCATTTTGACTGCCTCCAGAAGTTAGATCAGATGGCAAATTGGATTTGGTGCCAGGTCTTTCCCTTTAGGTTTTACCCCAACAATGTTTTCATTAGTTTCGCTCACTCTCGAAATCAAGCATTTTACAGCAGGTTGGAGCAGCCTGTATCTCAGCACAGGAATAAGGTAGGGAAGAATTCTAAGGATCATTTTGACTGCCTCCAGAAGTTAGATCAGATGGCAAATTGGATTTGGTGCTAGGTCTTTCCCTTTAGGTTTTACCCCAACAATGTTTTCATTAGTTTCGCTCACTCTCGAAATCAAGCATTTTACAGCAGGTTGGAGCAGCCTGTATCTCAGCACAGGAATAAGGTAGGGAAGAATTCTAAGGATCATTTTGACTGCCTCCAGAAGTTAGATCAGATGGCAAATTGGATTTGGTGCTAGGTCTTTCCCTTTAGGTTTTACCCCAACAATGTTTTCATTAGTTTCGATCACTCTCGAAATCAAGCATTTTACAGCAGGTTGGAGCAGCCTGTATCTCAGCACAGGAATAAGGTAGGGAAGAATTCAAATACTCATTTTGACTGCCTCCAGAAGTTAGATCAGATGGCAAATTGTATTTGGTGCTAGGTCTTTCCCTTTAGGAGGTTTTACCCCAACAATGTTTTCATTAGTTTCGCTCACTCTCGAAATCAAGCATTTTACAGCAGGTTGGAGCAGCCTGTATCTCAGCACAGGAATAAGGTAGGGAAGAATTCTAAGGATCATTTTGACTGCCTCCAGAAGTTAGATCAGATGGCAAATTGGATTTGGTGCTAGGTCTTTCCCTTTAGGTTTTACCCCAACAATGTTTTCATTAGTTTCGATCACTCTCGAAATCAAGCATTTTACAGCAGGTTGGAGCAGCCTGTATCTCAGCACAGGAATAAGGTAGGGAAGAATTCTAAGGATCATTTTGACTGCCTCCAGAAGTTAGATCAGATGGCCAATGCAATTTGGTGCTAGGTCTTTCCCTTTAGGTTTTACCCCAACAATGTTTTCATTAGTTTCGCTCACTCTCGAAATCAAGCATTTTACAGCAGGTTGGAGCAGCCTGTATCTCAGCACAGGAATAAGGTAGGGAAGAATTCAAATACTCATTTTGACTGCCTCCAGAAGTTAGATCAGATGGCAAATTGGATTTGGTGCTAGGTCTTTCCCTTTAGGTTTTACCCCAACAATGTTTTCATTAGTTTCGCTCACTCTCGAAATCAAGCATTTTACAGCAGGTTGGAGCAGCCTGTATCTCAGCACAGGAATAAGGTAGGGAAGAATTCTAAGGATCATTTTGACTGCCTCCAGAAGTTAGATCAGATGGCAAATTGGATTTGGTGCTAGGTCTTTCCCTTTAGGTTTTACCCCAACAATGTTTTCATTAGTTTCGCTCACTCTCGAAATCAAGCATTTTACAGCAGGTTGGAGCAGCCTGTATCTCAGCACAGGAATAAGGTAGGGAAGAATTCTAAGGATCATTTTGACTGCCTCCAGAAGTTAGATCAGATGGTCAATGCAATTTGGTGCTAGACCTTTCCCTTTAGGTTTACCCCAACAATGTTTTCATTAGTTTCGCTCACTCTCGAAATCAAGCATTTTACAGCAGGTTGGAGCAGCCTGTATCTCAGCACAGGAATAAGGTAGGGAAGAATTCTAAGGATCATTTTGACTGCCTCCAGAAGTTAGATCAGATGGCAAATTGGATTTGGTGCTAGGTCTTTCCCTTTAGGTTTTACCCCAACAATGTTTTCATTAGTTTCGCTCACTCTCGAAATCAAGCTTTTTACAGCAGGTTGGAGCAGCCTGTATCTCAGCACAGGAATAAGGTAGGGAAGAATTCAAATACTCATTTTGACTGCCTCCAGAAGTTAGATCAGATGGCCAATGCAATTTGGTGCTAGGCCTTTCCCTTTAGGTTTTACCCCAACAATGTTTTCATTAGTTTCGCTCACTCTCGAAATCAAGCATTTTACAGCAGGTTGGAGCAGCCTGTATCTCAGCACAGGAATAAGGAAGGGAAGAATTCTAAGGATCATTTTGACTGCCTCCAGAAGTTAGATCAGATGGCAAATTGTATTTGGTGCTAGGTCTTTCCCTTTAGGTTTTACCCCAACAATGTTTTCATTAGTTTCGATCACTCTCGAAATCAAGCATTTTACAGCAGGTTGGAGCAGCCTGTATCTCAGCACAGGAATAAGGTACGGAAGAATTCACATACTCATTTTGACTGCCTCCAGAAGTTAGACCAGATGGCCAATGCAATTTGGTGCTAGGCCTTTCCCTTTAGGTTTTACCCCAACAATGTTTTCATTAGTTTCGCTCACTCTCGAAATCAAGCATTTTACAGCAGGTTGGAGCAGCCTGTATCTCAGCACAGGAATAAGGTAGGGAAGAATTCTAAGGATCATTTTGACTGCCTCCAGAAGTTAGATCAGATGGCCAATGCAATTTGGTGCTAGGTCTTTCCCTTTAGGTTTTACCCCAACAATGTTTTCATTAGTTTCGCTCACTCTCGAAATCAAGCATTTTACAGCAGGTTGGAGCAGCCTGTATCTCAGCACAGGAATAAGGTAGGGAAGAATTCTAAGGATCATTTTGACTGCCTCCAGAAGTTAGATCAGATGGCAAATTGTATTTGGTGCTAGGTCTTTCCCTTTAGGTTTTACCCCAACAATGTTTTCATTAGTTTCGATCACTCTCGAAATCAAGCATTTTACAGCAGGTTGGAGCAGCCTGTATCTCAGCACAGGAATAAGGTAGGGAAGAATTCAAATACTCATTTTGACTGCCTCCAGAAGTTAGATCAGATGGCAAATTGTATTTGGTGCTAGGTCTTTCCCTTTAGGAGGTTTTACCCCAACAATGTTTTCATTAGTTTCGATCACTCTCGAAATCAAGCATTTTACAGCAGGTTGGAGCAGCCTGTATCTCAGCACAGGAATAAGGTAGGGAAGAATTCTAAGGATCATTTTGACTGCCTCCAGAAGTTAGATCAGATGGCAAATTGGATTTGGTGCTAGGTCTTTCCCTTTAGGTTTTACCCCAACAATGTTTTCATTAGTTTCGATCACTCTCGAAATCAAGCATTTTACAGCAGGTTGGAGCAGCCTGTATCTCAGCACAGGAATAAGGTAGGGAAGAATTCTAAGGATCATTTTGACTGCCTCCAGAAGTTAGATCAGATGGCCAATGCAATTTGGTGCTAGGTCTTTCCCTTTAGGTTTTACCCCAACAATGTTTTCATTAGTTTCGCTCACTCTCGAAATCAAGCATTTTACAGCAGGTTGGAGCAGCCTGTATCTCAGCACAGGAATAAGGTAGGGAAGAATTCTAAGGATCATTTTGACTGCCTCCAGAAGTTAGATCAGATGGCAAATTGTATTTGGTGCTAGGTCTTTCCCTTTAGGTTTTACCCCAACAATGTTTTCATTAGTTTCGCTCACTCTCGAAATCAAGCATTTTACAGCAGGTTGGAGCAGCCTGTATCTCAGCACAGGAATAAGGTAGGGAAGAATTCTAAGGATCATTTTGACTGCCTCCAGAAGTTAGATCAGATGGCAAATTGGATTTGGTGCTAGGTCTTTCCCTTTAGGTTTTACCCCAACAATGTTTTCATTAGTTTCGCTCACTCTCGAAATCAAGCATTTTACAGCAGGTTGGAGCAGCCTGTATCTCAGCACAGGAATAAGGTAGGGAAGAATTCTAAGGATCATTTTGACTGCCTCCAGAAGTTAGATCAGATGGCAAATTGGATTTGGTGCCAGGTCTTTCCCTTTAGGTTTTACCCCAACAATGTTTTCATTAGTTTCGCTCACTCTCGAAATCAAGCATTTTACAGCAGGTTGGAGCAGCCTGTATCTCAGCACAGGAATAAGGTAGGGAAGAATTCTAAGGATCATTTTGACTGCCTCCAGAAGTTAGATCAGATGGCAAATTGGATTTGGTGCTAGGTCTTTCCCTTTAGGTTTTACCCCAACAATGTTTTCATTAGTTTCGCTCACTCTCGAAATCAAGCATTTTACAGCAGGTTGGAGCAGCCTGTATCTCAGCACAGGAATAAGGTAGGGAAGAATTCTAAGGATCATTTTGACTGCCTCCAGAAGTTAGATCAGATGGCAAATTGGATTTGGTGCTAGGTCTTTCCCTTTAGGTTTTACCCCAACAATGTTTTCATTAGTTTCGATCACTCTCGAAATCAAGCATTTTACAGCAGGTTGGAGCAGCCTGTATCTCAGCACAGGAATAAGGTAGGGAAGAATTCAAATACTCATTTTGACTGCCTCCAGAAGTTAGATCAGATGGCAAATTGTATTTGGTGCTAGGTCTTTCCCTTTAGGAGGTTTTACCCCAACAATGTTTTCATTAGTTTCGCTCACTCTCGAAATCAAGCATTTTACAGCAGGTTGGAGCAGCCTGTATCTCAGCACAGGAATAAGGTAGGGAAGAATTCTAAGGATCATTTTGACTGCCTCCAGAAGTTAGATCAGATGGCAAATTGGATTTGGTGCTAGGTCTTTCCCTTTAGGTTTTACCCCAACAATGTTTTCATTAGTTTCGATCACTCTCGAAATCAAGCATTTTACAGCAGGTTGGAGCAGCCTGTATCTCAGCACAGGAATAAGGTAGGGAAGAATTCTAAGGATCATTTTGACTGCCTCCAGAAGTTAGATCAGATGGCCAATGCAATTTGGTGCTAGGTCTTTCCCTTTAGGTTTTACCCCAACAATGTTTTCATTAGTTTCGCTCACTCTCGAAATCAAGCATTTTACAGCAGGTTGGAGCAGCCTGTATCTCAGCACAGGAATAAGGTAGGGAAGAATTCAAATACTCATTTTGACTGCCTCCAGAAGTTAGATCAGATGGCAAATTGGATTTGGTGCTAGGTCTTTCCCTTTAGGTTTTACCCCAACAATGTTTTCATTAGTTTCGCTCACTCTCGAAATCAAGCATTTTACAGCAGGTTGGAGCAGCCTGTATCTCAGCACAGGAATAAGGTAGGGAAGAATTCTAAGGATCATTTTGACTGCCTCCAGAAGTTAGATCAGATGGCAAATTGGATTTGGTGCTAGGTCTTTCCCTTTAGGTTTTACCCCAACAATGTTTTCATTAGTTTCGCTCACTCTCGAAATCAAGCATTTTACAGCAGGTTGGAGCAGCCTGTATCTCAGCACAGGAATAAGGTAGGGAAGAATTCTAAGGATCATTTTGACTGCCTCCAGAAGTTAGATCAGATGGTCAATGCAATTTGGTGCTAGACCTTTCCCTTTAGGTTTACCCCAACAATGTTTTCATTAGTTTCGCTCACTCTCGAAATCAAGCATTTTACAGCAGGTTGGAGCAGCCTGTATCTCAGCACAGGAATAAGGTAGGGAAGAATTCTAAGGATCATTTTGACTGCCTCCAGAAGTTAGATCAGATGGCAAATTGGATTTGGTGCTAGGTCTTTCCCTTTAGGTTTTACCCCAACAATGTTTTCATTAGTTTCGCTCACTCTCGAAATCAAGCTTTTTACAGCAGGTTGGAGCAGCCTGTATCTCAGCACAGGAATAAGGTAGGGAAGAATTCAAATACTCATTTTGACTGCCTCCAGAAGTTAGATCAGATGGCCAATGCAATTTGGTGCTAGGCCTTTCCCTTTAGGTTTTACCCCAACAATGTTTTCATTAGTTTCGCTCACTCTCGAAATCAAGCATTTTACAGCAGGTTGGAGCAGCCTGTATCTCAGCACAGGAATAAGGAAGGGAAGAATTCTAAGGATCATTTTGACTGCCTCCAGAAGTTAGATCAGATGGCAAATTGTATTTGGTGCTAGGTCTTTCCCTTTAGGTTTTACCCCAACAATGTTTTCATTAGTTTCGATCACTCTCGAAATCAAGCATTTTACAGCAGGTTGGAGCAGCCTGTATCTCAGCACAGGAATAAGGTACGGAAGAATTCACATACTCATTTTGACTGCCTCCAGAAGTTAGACCAGATGGCCAATGCAATTTGGTGCTAGGCCTTTCCCTTTAGGTTTTACCCCAACAATGTTTTCATTAGTTTCGCTCACTCTCGAAATCAAGCATTTTACAGCAGGTTGGAGCAGCCTGTATCTCAGCACAGGAATAAGGTAGGGAAGAATTCTAAGGATCATTTTGACTGCCTCCAGAAGTTAGATCAGATGGCCAATGCAATTTGGTGCTAGGTCTTTCCCTTTAGGTTTTACCCCAACAATGTTTTCATTAGTTTCGCTCACTCTCGAAATCAAGCATTTTACAGCAGGTTGGAGCAGCCTGTATCTCAGCACAGGAATAAGGTAGGGAAGAATTCTAAGGATCATTTTGACTGCCTCCAGAAGTTAGATCAGATGGCAAATTGTATTTGGTGCTAGGTCTTTCCCTTTAGGTTTTACCCCAACAATGTTTTCATTAGTTTCGATCACTCTCGAAATCAAGCATTTTACAGCAGGTTGGAGCAGCCTGTATCTCAGCACAGGAATAAGGTAGGGAAGAATTCAAATACTCATTTTGACTGCCTCCAGAAGTTAGATCAGATGGCAAATTGTATTTGGTGCTAGGTCTTTCCCTTTAGGAGGTTTTACCCCAACAATGTTTTCATTAGTTTCGATCACTCTCGAAATCAAGCATTTTACAGCAGGTTGGAGCAGCCTGTATCTCAGCACAGGAATAAGGTAGGGAAGAATTCTAAGGATCATTTTGACTGCCTCCAGAAGTTAGATCAGATGGCAAATTGGATTTGGTGCTAGGTCTTTCCCTTTAGGTTTTACCCCAACAATGTTTTCATTAGTTTCGATCACTCTCGAAATCAAGCATTTTACAGCAGGTTGGAGCAGCCTGTATCTCAGCACAGGAATAAGGTAGGGAAGAATTCTAAGGATCATTTTGACTGCCTCCAGAAGTTAGATCAGATGGCCAATGCAATTTGGTGCTAGGTCTTTCCCTTTAGGTTTTACCCCAACAATGTTTTCATTAGTTTCGCTCACTCTCGAAATCAAGCATTTTACAGCAGGTTGGAGCAGCCTGTATCTCAGCACAGGAATAAGGTAGGGAAGAATTCTAAGGATCATTTTGACTGCCTCCAGAAGTTAGATCAGATGGCAAATTGTATTTGGTGCTAGGTCTTTCCCTTTAGGTTTTACCCCAACAATGTTTTCATTAGTTTCGCTCACTCTCGAAATCAAGCATTTTACAGCAGGTTGGAGCAGCCTGTATCTCAGCACAGGAATAAGGTAGGGAAGAATTCTAAGGATCATTTTGACTGCCTCCAGAAGTTAGATCAGATGGCAAATTGGATTTGGTGCTAGGTCTTTCCCTTTAGGTTTTACCCCAACAATGTTTTCATTAGTTTCGCTCACTCTCGAAATCAAGCATTTTACAGCAGGTTGGAGCAGCCTGTATCTCATCACAGGAATAAGGTAGGGAAGAATTCTAAGGATCATTTTGACTGCCTCCAGAAGTTAGATCAGATGGGAAATTGGATTTGGTGCTAGGTCTTTCCCTTTAGGTTTTACCCCAACAATGTTTTCATTAGTTTCGCTCACTCTCGAAATCAAGCATTTTACAGCAGGTTGGAGCAGCCTGTATCTCAGCACAGGAATAAGGTAGGGAAGAATTCTAAGGATCATTTTGACTGCCTCCAGAAGTTAGATCAGATGGCAAATTGGATTTGGTGCTAGGTCTTTCCCTTTAGGTTTTACCCCAACAATGTTTCATTAGTTTCGCTCACTCTCGAAATCAAGCATTTTACAGCAGGTTGGAGCAGCCTGTATCTCAGCACAGGAATAAGGTAGGGAAGAATTCTAAGGATCATTTTGACTGCCTCCAGAAGTTAGATCAGATGGCAAATTGGATTTGGTGCTAGGTCTTTCCCTTTAGGTTTTACCCCAACAATGTTTTCATTAGTTTCGCTCACTCTCGAAATCAAGCATTTTACAGCAGGTTGGAGCAGCCTGTATCTCAGCACAGGAATAAGGTAGGGAAGAATTCTAAGGATCATTTTGACTGCCTCCAGAAGTTAGATCAGATGGCAAATTGGATTTGGTGCTAGGTCTTTCCCTTTAGGTTTTACCCCAACAATGTTTTCATTAGTTTCGCTCACTCTCGAAATCAAGCATTTTACAGCAGGTTGGAGCAGCCTGTATCTCAGCACAGGAATAAGGTAGGGAAGAATTCTAAGGATCATTTTGACTGCCTCCAGAAGTTAGATCAGATGGCAAATTGGATTTGGTGCTAGGTCTTTCCCTTTAGGTTTTACCCCAACAATGTTTTCATTAGTTTCGCTCACTCTCGAAATCAAGCATTTTACAGCAGGTTGGAGCAGCCTGTATCTCAGCACAGGAATAAGGTAGGGAAGAATTCTAAGGATCATTTTGACTGCCTCCAGAAGTTAGATCAGATGGCAAATTGTATTTGGTGCTAGGTCTTTCCCTTTAGGTTTTACCCCAACAATGTTTTCATTAGTTTCGCTCACTCTCGAAATCAAGCATTTTACAGCAGGTTGGAGCAGCCTGTATCTCAGCACAGGAATAAGGTAGGGAAGAATTCTAAGGATCATTTTGACTGCCTCCAGGAGTTAGATCAGATGGCCAATGCAATTTGGTGCTAGGCCTTTCCCTTTAGGTTTTACCCCAACAATGTTTTCATTAGTTTCGCTCACTCTCGAAATCAAGCATTTTACAGCAGGTTGGAGCAGCCTGTATCTCTGCACAGGAATAAGGTAGGGAAGAATTCTCAGGATCATTTTGACTGCCTCCAGAAGTTAGATCAGATGGCCAATGCAATTTGGTGCTAGGCCTTTCCCTTTAGGTTTTTCGCCAGCAATGTTTTCATTAGTTTCGCTCACTCTCGAAATCAAGCATTTTACAGCAGGTTGGAGCACCCTGTATCTCAGCACAGGAATAAGGTAGGGAAGAATTCAAATACTCATTTTGACTGCCTCCAGAAGTTAGATCAGATGGCAAATTGTATTTGGTGCTAGGTCTTTCCCTTTAGGTTTTACCCCAACAATGTTTTCATTAGTTTCGCTCACTCTCGAAATCAAGCATTTTACAGCAGGTTGGAGCAGCCTGTATCTCAGCACAGGAATAAGGTAGGGAAGAATTCTAAGGATCATTTTGACTGCCTCCAGAAGTTAGATCAGATGGCCAATGCAATTTGGTGCTAGGCCTTTCCCTTTAGGTTTTACCCCAACAATGTTTTCATTAGTTTCGCTCACTCTCGAAATCAAGCATTTTACAGCAGGTTGGAGCAGCCTGTATCTCAGCACAGGAATAAGGTGGGGAAGAATTCTAAGGATCATTTTGACTGCCTCCAGAAGTTAGATCAGATGGCAAACTGTATTTGGTGCTAGGTCTTTCCCTTTAGGTTTTACCCCAACAATGTTTTCATTAGTTTCGCTCACTCTCGAAATCAAGCATTTTACAGCAGGTTGGAGCAGCCTGTATCTCAGCACAGGAATAAGCTAGGGAAGAATTCTAAGGATCATTTTGACTGCCTCCAGAAGTTAGATCAGATGGCAAATTGTATTTGGTGCCAGGTCTTTCCCTTTAGGTTTTACCCCAACAATATTTTCATTAGTTTCGCTCACTCTCGAAATCAAGCATTTTACAGCAGGTTGGAGCAGCCTGTATCTCAGCACAGGAATAAGGTAGGGAAGAATTCTAAGGATCATTTTGACTGCCTCCAGAAGTTAGACCAGATGGCCAATGGAATTTGGTGCTAGGCCTTTCCCTTTAGGTTTTACCCCAACAATGTTTTCTTTAGTTTCGCTCACTCTCGAAATCAAGCATTTTACAGCAGGTTGGAGCAGCCTGTATCTCAGCACAGGAATAAGGTAGGGAAGAATTCTAAGGATCATTTTGACTGCCTCCAGAAGTTAGATCAGATGGCCAATGCAATTTGGTGCTAGGCCTTTCCCTTTAGGTTTTTCGCCAACAATGTTTTCATTAGTTTCGCTCACTCTCGAAATCAAGCATTTTACAGCAGGTTGGAGCAGCCTGTATCTCAGCACAGGAATAAGGTAGGGAAGAATTCAAATACTCATTTTGACTGCCTCCAGAAGTTAGATCAGATGGCAAATTGGATTTGGTGCTAGGTCTTTCCCTTTAGGTTTTACCCCAACAATGTTTTCATTAGTTTCGCTCACTCTCGAAATCAAGCATTTTACAGCAGGTTGGAGCAGCCTGTATCTCAGCACAGGAATAAGGTAGGGAAGAATTCAAATACTCATTTTGACTGCCTCCAGAAGTTAGATTAGATGGCCAATGCAATTTGGTGCTAGGTCTTTCCCTTTAGGTTTTACCCCAACAATGTTTTCATTAGTTTCGCTCACTCTCGAAATCAAGCATTTTACAGCAGGTTGGAGCAGCCTGTATCTCAGCACAGGAATAAGGTAGGGAAGGATTCTAAGGATCATTTTGACTGCCTCCAGAAGTTAGATCAGATGGCAAATTGTATTTGGCGCTAGGTCTTTCCCTTTAGGTTTTACCCCAACAATGTTTTCATTAGTTTCGCTCACTCTCGAAATCAAGCATTTTACAGCAGGTTGGAGCAGCCTGTATCTCAGCACAGGAATAAGGTAGGGAAGAATTCTAAGGATCATTTTGACTGCCTCCAGAAGTTAGATCAGATGGCCAATGCAATTTGGTGCTAGGCCTTTCCCTTTAGGTTTTACCCCAACAATGTTTTCATTAGTTTCGCTCACTCTCGAAATCAAGCATTTTACAGCAGGTTGGAGCAGCCTGTATCTCAGCACAGGAATAAGGTAGGGAAGAATTCAAATACTCATTTTGACTGCCTCCAGAAGTTAGATCAGATGGCCAATGCAATTTGGTGCTAGACCTTTCCCTTTAGGTTTTACCCCAACAATGTTTTCATTAGTTTCGCTCACTCTCGAAATCAAGCATTTTACAGCAGGTTGGAGCAGCCTGTATCTCAGCACAGGAATAAGGTAGGGAAGAATTCTAAGGATCATTTTGACTGCCTCCAGAAGTTAGATCAGATGGCCAATGCAATTTGGTGCTAGGCCTTTCCCTTTAGGTTTTACCCCAACAATGTTTTCATTAGTTTCGCTCACTCTCGAAATCAAGCATTTTACAGCAGGTTGGAGCAGCCTGTATCTCAGCACAGGAATAAGGTAGGGAAGAATTCAAATACTCATTTTGACTGCCTCCAGAAGTTAGATCAGATGGCCAATGCAATTTGGTGCTAGGCCTTTCCCTTTAGGTTTTACCCCAACAATGTTTTCATTAGTTTCGCTCACTCTCGAAATCAAGCATTTTACAGCAGGTTGGAGCAGCCTGTATCTCAGCATAGGAATAAGGTAGGGAAGAATTCTAAGGATCATTTTGACTGCCTCCAGAAGTTCGATCAGATGGCCAATGGAATTTGGTGCTAGGTCTTTCCCTTTAGGTTTTACCCCAACAATGTTTTCATTAGTTTCGCTCACTCTCGAAATCAAGCATTTTACAGCAGGCTGGCGCAGCCTGTATCTCAGCACAGGAATAAGGTAGGGAAGAATTCAAATACTCATTTTGACTGCCTCCAGAAGTTAGATCAGATGGCAAATTGTATTTGGTGCTAGGTCTTTCCCTTTAGGTTTTACCCCAACAATGTTTTCATTAGTTTCGCTCACTCTCGAAATCAAGCATTTTACAGCAGGTTGGAGCAGCCTGTATCTCAGCACAGGAATAAGGTAGGGAAGAATTCTAAGGATCATTTTGACTGCCTCCAGAAGTTAGATCAGATGGCCAATGCAATTTGGTGCTAGGCCTTTTGCTTTAGGTTTTTCGCCAACAATGTTTTCATTAGTTTTGATCACTCTCGAAATCAAGCATTTTACAGCAGGTTGGAGCAGCATGTATCTCAGCACAGGAATAAGGTAGGGAAGAATTCAAATACTCATTTTGACTGCCTCCAGAAGTTAGATCAGATGGCAAACTGTATTTGGTGCTAGGTCTTTCCCTTTAGGTTTTACCCCAACAATGTTTTCATTAGTTTAGCTCACTCTCGAAATCAAGCATTTTACAGCAGGTTGGAGCAGCCTGTATCTCAGCACAGGAATAAGGTAGGGAAGAATTCTAAGGATCATTTTGACTGCCTCCAGAAATTAGATCAGATGGCCAATGCAATTTGGTGCTAGGCCTTTCCCTTTAGGTTTTACCCCAACAATGTTTTCATTAGTTTCGATCACTCTCGAAATCAAGCATTTTACAGCAGGTTGGAGCAGCCTGTATCTCAGCACAGGAATAAGGTAGGGAAGAATTCTAAGGATCATTTTGACTGCCTCCAGAAGTTAGATCAGATGGCCAATGCAATTTGGTGCTAGGCCTTTCCCTTTAGGTTTTACCCCAACAATGTTTTCATTAGTTTCGCTCACTCTCGAAATCAAGCATTTTACAGCAGGTTGGAGCAGCCTGTATCTCAGCACAGGAATAAGGTAGGGAAGAATTCAAATACTCATTTTGACTGCCTCCAGAAGTTAGATCAGATGGCCAATGCAATTTGGTGCTAGGTCTTTCCCTTTAGGTTTTACCCCAACAATGTTTTCATTAGTTTCGCTCACTCTCGAAATCAAGCATTTTACAGCAGGCTGGAGCAGCCTGTATCTCAGCACAGGAATAAGGTAGGGAAGAATTCAAATACTCATTTTGACTGCCTCCAGAAGTTAGACCAGATGGCAAATTGTATTTGGTGCTAGGTCTTTCCGTTTAGGTTTTACCCCAACAATGTTTTCATTAGTTTCGCTCACTCTCGAAATCAAGCATTTTACAGCACGTTGGAGCAGCCTGTATCTCAGCACAGGAATAAGGTAGGGAAGAATTCTAAGGATCATTTTGACTGCCTCCAGAAGTTAGATCAGATGGCCAATGCAATTTGGTGCTAGGCCTTTCCCTTTAGGTTTTACCCCAACAATGTTTTCATTAGTTTCGCTCACTCTCGAAATCAAGCATTTTACAGCAGGTTGGAGCAGCCTGTATCTCAGCACAGGAATAAGGTAGGGAAGAATTCAAATACTCATTTTGACTGCCTCCAGAAGTTAGATCAGATGGCAAACTGTATTTGGTGCTAGGTCTTTCCCTTTAGGTTTTACCCCAACAATGTTTTCATTAGTTTCGATCACTCTCGAAATCAAGCATTTTACAGCAGGTTGGAGCAGCCTGTATCTCAGCACAGGAATAAGGTAGGGAAGGATTCTAAGGATCATTTTGACTGCCTCCAGAAGTTAGATCAGATGGCAAATTGGATTTGGCGCTAGGTCTTTCCCTTTAGGTTTTACCCCAACAATGTTTTCATTAGTTTCGCTCACTCTCGAAATCAAGCATTTTACAGCAGGTTGGAGCAGCCTGTATCTCAGCACAGGAATAAGGTAGGGAAGAATTCTAAGGATCATTTTGACTGCCTCCAGAAGTTAGATCAGATGGCCAATGCAATTTGGTGCTAGGCCTTTCCCTTTAGGTTTTACCCCAACAATGTTTTCATTAGTTTCGCTCACTCTCGAAATCAAGCATTTTACAGCAGGTTGGAGCAGCCTGTATCTCAGCACAGGAATAAGGTAGGGAAGAATTCTAAGGATCATTTTGACTGCCTCCAGAAGTTAGATCAGATGGCCAATGCAATTTGGTGCTAGGCCTTTCCCTTTAGGTTTTACCCCAACAATGTTTTCATTAGTTTCGCTCACTCTCGAAATCAAGCATTTTACAGCAGGTTGGAGCAGCCTGTATCTCAGCACAGGAATAAGGTAGGGAAGAATTCTAAGGATCATTTTGACTGCCTCCAGAAGTTAGATCAGATGGCCAATGCAATTTGGTGCTAGGCCTTTCCCTTTAGGTTTTACCCCAACAATGTTTTCATTAGTTTCGCTCACTCTCGAAATCAAGCATTTTACAGCAGGTTGGAGCAGCCTGTATCTCAGCACAGGAATAAGGTAGGGAAGAATTCTAAGGATCATTTTGACTGCCTCCAGAAGTTAGATCAGATGGCCAATGCAATTTGGTGCTAGGCCTTTCCCTTTAGGTTTTACCCCAACAATGTTTTCATTAGTTTCGCTCACTCTCGAAATCAAGCATTTTACAGCAGGTTGGAGCAGCCTGTATCTCAGCACAGGAATAAGGTAGGGAAGAATTCTAAGGATCATTTTGACTGCCTCCAGAAGTTAGATCAGATGGCCAATGCAATTTGGTGCTAGACCTTTCCCTTTAGGTTTTACCCCAACAATGTTTTCATTAGTTTCGATCACTCTCGAAATCAAGCATTTTACAGCAGGTTGGAGCAGCCTGTATCTCAGCACAGGAATAAGGTAGGGAAGAATTCTAAGGATCATTTTGACTGCCTCCAGAAGTTAGATCAGATGGCAAATTGTATTTGGTGCTAGGTCTTTCCCTTTAGGTTTTACCCCAACAATGTTTTCATTAGTTTCGCTCACTCTCGAAATCAAGCATTTTACAGCAGGTTGGAGCAGCCTGTATCTCAGCACAGGAATAAGGTAGGGAAGAATTCTAAGGATCATTTTGACTGCCTCCAGAAGTTAGATCAGATGGCCAATGCAATTTGGTGCTAGGCCTTTTCCTTTAGGTTTTTCGCCAACAATGTTTTCATTAGTTTTGATCACTCTCGAAATCAAGCATTTTACAGCAGGTTGGAGCAGCCTGTATCTCAGCACAGGAATAAGGTAGGGAAGAATTCAAATACTCATTTTGACTGCCTCCAGAAGTTAGATCAGATGGCAAACTGTATTTGGTGCTAGGTCTTTCCCTTTAGGTTTTACCCCAACAATGTTTTCATTAGTTTCGATCACTCTCGAAATCAAGCATTTTACAGCAGGTTGGAGCAGCCTGTATCTCAGCACAGGAATAAGGTAGGGAAGAATTCTAAGGATCATTTTGACTGCCTCCAGAAGTTAGATCAGATGGCCAATGCAATTTGGTGCTAGGCCTTTCCCTTTAGGTTTTACCCCAACAATGTTTTCATTAGTTTCGCTCACTCTCGAAATCAAGCATTTTACAGCAGGTTGGAGCAGCCTGTATCTCAGCACAGGAATAAGGTAGGGAAGAATTCTAAGGATCATTTTGACTGCCTCCAGAAGTTAGATCAGATGGCCAATGCAATTTGGTGCTAGGCCTTTCCCTTTAGGTTTTACCCCAACAATGTTTTCATTAGTTTCGCTCACTCTCGAAATCAAGCATTTTACAGCAGGTTGGAGCAGCCTGTATCTCAGCACAGGAATAAGGTAGGGAAGAATTCTAAGGATCATTTTGACTGCCTCCAGAAGTTAGATCAGATGGCCAATGCAATTTGGTGCTAGGCCTTTCCCTTTAGGTTTTACCCCAACAATGTTTTCATTAGTTTCGATCACTCTCGAAATCAAGCATTTTACAGCAGGTTGGAGCAGCCTGTATCTCAGCACAGGAATAAGGTAGGGAAGAATTCAAATACTCATTTTGACTGCCTCCAGAAGTTAGATCAGATGGCAAACTGTATTTGGTGCTAGGTCTTTCCCTTTAGGTTTTACCCCAACAATGTTTTCATTAGTTTCGCTCACTCTCGAAATCAAGCATTTTACAGCAGGTTGGAGCAGCCTGTATCTCAGCACAGGAATAAGGTAGGGAAGAATTCTAAGGATCATTTTGACTGCCTCCAGAAGTTAGATCAGATGGCCAATGCAATTTGGTGCTAGGCCTTTCCCTTTAGGTTTTACCCCAACAATGTTTTCATTAGTTTTGATCACTCTCGAAATCAAGCATTTTACAGCAGGTTGGAGCAGCCTGTATCTCAGCACAGGAATAAGGTAGGGAAGAATTCAAATACTCATTTTGACTGCCTCCAGAAGTTAGATCAGATGGCAAACTGTATTTGGTGCTAGGTCTTTCCCTTTAGGTTTTACCCCAACAATGTTTTCATTAGTTTCGATCACTCTCGAAATCAAGCATTTTACAGCAGGTTGGAGCAGCCTGTATCTCAGCACAGGAATAAGGTAGGGAAGAATTCTAAGGATCATTTTGACTGCCTCCAGAAGTTAGATCAGATGGCCAATGCAATTTGGTGCTAGGCCTTTCCCTTTAGGTTTTACCCCAACAATGTTTTCATTAGTTTCGATCACTCTCGAAATCAAGCATTTTACAGCAGGTTGGAGCAGCCTGTATCTCAGCACAGGAATAAGGTAGGGAAGAATTCTAAGGATCATTTTGACTGCCTCCAGAAGTTAGATCAGATGGCCAATGCAATTTGGTGCTAGGCCTTTCCCTTTAGGTTTTACCCCAACAATGTTTTCATTAGTTTCGCTCACTCTCGAAATCAAGCATTTTACAGCAGGTTGGAGCAGCCTGTATCTCAGCACAGGAATAAGGTAGGGAAGAATTCAAATACTCATTTTGACTGCCTCCAGAAGTTAGATCAGATGGCCAATGCAATTTGGTGCTAGGTCTTTCCCTTTAGGTTTTACCCCAACAATGTTTTCATTAGTTTCGCTCACTCTCGAAATCAAGCATTTTACAGCAGGTTGGAGCAGCCTGTATCTCAGCACAGGAATAAGGTAGGGAAGAATTCTAAGGATCATTTTGACTGCCTCCAGAAGTTAGATCAGATGGCAAATTGTATTTGGTGCTAGGTCTTTCCCTTTAGGTTTTACCCCAACAATGTTTTCATTAGTTTCGCTCACTCTCGAAATCAAGCATTTTACAGCAGGTTGGAGCAGCCTGTATCTCAGCACAGGAATAAGGTAGGGAAGAATTCAAATACTCATTTTGACTGCCTCCAGAAGTTAGACCAGATGGCAAATTGTATTTGGTGCTAGGTCTTTCCCTTTAGGTTTTACCCCAACAATGTTTTCATTAGTTTCGCTCACTCTCGAAATCAAGCATTTTACAGCAGGTTGGAGCAGCCTGTATCTCAGCACAGGAATAAGGTACGGAAGAATTCTAAGGATCATTTTGACTGTCTCCAGAAGTGAGATCAGATGGCCAATGCAATTTGGTGCTAGGCCTTTTCCTTTAGGTTTTTCGCCAACAATGTTTTCATTAGTTTCGCTCACTCTCGAAATCAAGCATTTTACAGCAGGTTGGAGCAGCCTGTATCTCAGCACAGGAATAAGGTAGGGAAGAATTCAAATACTCATTTTGACTGCCTCCAGAAGTTAGATCAGATGGCAAACTGTATTTGGTGCTAGGTCTTTCCCTTTAGGTTTTACCCCAACAATGTTTTCATTAGTTTCGCTCACTCTCGAAATCAAGCATTTTACAGCAGGTTGGAGCAGCCTGTATCTCAGCACAGGAATAAGGTAGGGAAGGATTCTAAGGATCATTTTGACTGCTTCCAGAAGTTAGATCAGATGGCAAATTGTATTTGGCGCTAGGTCTTTCCCTTTAGGTTTTACCCCAACAATGTTTTCATTAGTTTCGCTCACTCTCGAAATCAAGCATTTTACAGCAGGTTGGAGCAGCCTGTATCTCAGCACAGGAATAAGGTAGGGAAGAATTCTAAGGATCATTTTGACTGCCTCCAGACGTTAGATCAGATGGCCAATGCAATTTGGTGCTAGGCCTTTCCCTTTAGGTTTTACCCCAACAATGTTTTCATTAGTTTCGCTCACTCTCGAAATCAAGCATTTTACAGCAGGTTGGAGCAGCCTGTATCTCAGCACAGGAATAAGGTAGGGAAGAATTCTAAGGATCATTTTGACTGCCTCCAGAAGTTAGATCAGATGGCCAATGGAATTTGGTGCTAGGCCTTTCCCTTTAGGTTTTACCCCAACAATGTTTTCATTAGTTTCGCTCAGTTTCGAAATCAAGCATTTTACAGCAGGTTGGAGCAGCCTGTATCTCAGCACAGGAATAAGGTAGGGAAGAATTCAAATACTCATTTTGACTGCCTCCAGAAGTTAGATCAGATGGCCAATGCAATTTGGTGCTAGGCCTTTCCCTTTAGGTTTTACCCCAACAATGTTTTCATTAGTTTCGCTCACTCTCGAAATCAAGCATTTTACAGCAGGTTGGAGCAGCCTGTATCTCAGCACAGGAATAAGGTAGGGAAGAATTCAAATACTCATTTTGACTGCCTCCAGAAGTTAGATCAGATGGCAAATTGTATTTGGTGCTAGGTCTTTCCCTTTAGGTTTTACCCCAACAATGTTTTCATTAGTTTCGCTCACTCTCGAAATCAAGCATTTTACAGAAGGTTGGAGCAGCCTGTATCTCAGCACAGGAATAAGGTAGGGAAGAATTCAAATACTCATTTTGACTGCCTCCAGAAGTTAGATCAGATGGCAAATTGTATTTGGTGCTAGGTCTTTCCCTTTAGGTTTTACCCCAATAATGTTTTCATTAGTTTCGCTCACTCTCGAAATCAAGCATTTTACAGCAGGTTGGAGCAGCCTGTATCTCAGCACAGGAATAAGGTAGGGAAGAATTCAAATACTCATTTTGACTGCCTCCAGAAGTTAGATCAGATGGCAAATTGTATTTGGTGCTAGGCCTGTCCCTTTAGGTTTTACCGCAACAATGTTTTCATTAGTTTCGCTCACTCTCGAAATCAAGCATTTTACAGCAGGTTGGAGCAGCCTGTATCTCAGCACAGGAATAAGGTAGGGAAGAATTCTAAGGATCATTTTGACTGCCTCCAGAAGTTAGATCAGATGGCCAATGCAATTTGGTGCTAGGCCTTTCCCTTTAGGTTTTACCCCAACAATGTTTTCATTAGTTTCGCTCACTTTCGAAATCAAGCATTTTACAGCAGGTTGGAGCAGCCTGTATCTCAGCACAGGAATAAGGTAGGGAAGAATTCAAATACTCATTTTGACTGCCTCCAGAAGTTAGATCAGATGGCCAATGCAATTTGGTGCTAGGTCTTTTCCTTTAGGTTTTACCCCAACAATGTTTTCATTAGTTTCGCTCACTCTCGAAATCAAGCATTTTACAGCAGGTTGGAGCAGCCTGTATCTCAGCACAGGAATAAGGTAGGGAAGAATTCAAATACTCATTTTGACTGCCTCCAGAAGTTAGATCAGATGGCCAATGCAATTTGGTGCTAGGTCTTTCCCTTTAGGTTTTACCCCAACAATGTTTTCATTAGTTTCGCTCACTTTCGAAATCAAGCATTTTACAGCAGGTTGGAGCAGCCTGTATCTCAGCACAGGAATAAGGTAGGGAAGAATTCAAATACTCATTTTGACTGCCTCCAGAAGTTAGATCAGATGGCCAATGCAATTTGGTGCTAGGTCTTTTCCTTTAGGTTTTACCCCAACAATGTTTTCATTAGTTTCGCTCACTCTCGAAATCAAGCATTTTACAGCAGGTTGGAGCAGCCTGTATCTCAGCACAGGAATAAGGTAGGGAAGAATTCAAATACTCATTTTGACTGCCTCCAGAAGTTAGATCAGATGGCCAATGCAATTTGGTGCTAGGTCTTTCCCTTTAGGTTTTACCCCAACAATGTTTTCATTAGTTTCGCTCACTCTCGAAATCAAGCATTTTACAGCAGGTTGGAGCAGCCTGTATCTCAGCACAGGAATAAGGTAGGGAAGAATTCTAAGGATCATTTTGACTGCCTCCAGAAGTTAGATCAGATGGCAAATTGTATTTGGTGCTAGGTCTTTCCCTTTAGGTTTTACCCCAACAATGTTTTCATTAGTTTCGCTCACTCTCGAAATCAAGCATTTTACAGCAGGTTGGAGCAGCCTGTATCTCAGCACAGGAATAAGGTAGGGAAGAATTCAAATACTCATTTTGACTGCCTCCAGAAGTTAGACCAGATGGCAAATTGTATTTGGTGCTAGGTCTTTCCCTTTAGGTTTTACCCCAACAATGTTTTCATTAGTTTCGCTCACTCTCGAAATCAAGCATTTTACAGCAGGTTGGAGCAGCCTGTATCTCAGCACAGGAATAAGGTACGGAAGAATTCTAAGGATCATTTTGACTGCCTCCAGAAGTTAGATCAGATGGCCAATGCAATTTGGTGCTAGGCCTTTTCCTTTAGGTTTTTCGCCAACAATGTTTTCATTAGTTTCGCTCACTCTCGAAATCAAGCATTTTACAGCAGGTTGGAGCAGCCTGTATCTCAGCACAGGAATAAGGTAGGGAAGAATTCAAATACTCATTTTGACTGCCTCCAGAAGTTAGATCAGATGGCAAACTGTATTTGGTGCTAGGTCTTTCCCTTTAGGTTTTACCCCAACAATGTTTTCATTAGTTTCGCTCACTCTCGAAATCAAGCATTTTACAGCAGGTTGGAGCAGCCTGTATCTCAGCACAGGAATAAGGTAGGGAAGGATTCTAAGGATCATTTTGACTGCTTCCAGAAGTTAGATCAGATTTCAAATTGTATTTGGCGCTAGGTCTTTCCCTTTAGGTTTTACCCCAACAATGTTTTCATTAGTTTCGCTCACTCTCGAAATCAAGCATTTTACAGCAGGTTGGAGCAGCCTGTATCTCAGCACAGGAATAAGGTAGGGAAGAATTCTAAGGATCATTTTGACTGCCTCCAGACGTTAGATCAGATGGCCAATGCAATTTGGTGCTAGGCCTTTCCCTTTAGGTTTTACCCCAACAATGTTTTCATTAGTTTCGCTCACTCTCGAAATCAAGCATTTTACAGCAGGTTGGAGCAGCCTGTATCTCAGCACAGGAATAAGGTAGGGAAGAATTCTAAGGATCATTTTGACTGCCTCCAGAAGTTAGATCAGATGGCCAATGGAATTTGGTGCTAGGCCTTTGCCTTTAGGTTTTACCCCAACAATGTTTTCATTAGTTTCGCTCAGTTTCGAAATCAAGCATTTTACAGCAGGTTGGAGCAGCCTGTATCTCAGCACAGGAATAAGGTAGGGAAGAATTCAAATACTCATTTTGACTGCCTCCAGAAGTTAGATCAGATGGCCAATGCAATTTGGTGCTAGGCCTTTCCCTTTAGGTTTTACCCCAACAATGTTTTCATTAGTTTCGCTCACTCTCGAAATCAAGCATTTTACAGCAGGTTGGAGCAGCCTGTATCTCAGCACAGGAATAAGGTAGGGAAGAATTCAAATACTCATTTTGACTGCCTCCAGAAGTTAGATCAGATGGCAAATTGTATTTGGTGCCAGGTCTTTCCCTTTAGGTTTTACCCCAACAATGTTTTCATTAGTTTCGCTCACTCTCAAAATCAAGCATTTTACAGAAGGTTGGAGCAGCCTGTATCTCAGCACAGGAATAAGGTAGGGAAGAATTCAAATACTCATTTTGACTGCCTCCAGAAGTTAGATCAGATGGCAAATTGTATTTGGTGCTAGGTCTTTCCCTTTAGGTTTTACCCCAATAATGTTTTCATTAGTTTCGCTCACTCTCGAAATCAAGCATTTTACAGCAGGTTGGAGCAGCCTGTATCTCAGCACAGGAATAAGGTAGGGAAGAATTCAAATACTCATTTTGACTGCCTCCAGAAGTTAGATCAGATGGCAAATTGTATTTGGTGCTAGGCCTGTCCCTTTAGGTTTTACCGCAACAATGTTTTCATTAGTTTCGCTCACTCTCGAAATCAAGCATTTTACAGCAGGTTGGAGCAGCCTGTATCTCAGCACAGGAATAAGGTAGGGAAGAATTCTAAGGATCATTTTGACTGCCTCCAGAAGTTAGATCAGATGGCCAATGCAATTTGGTGCTAGGCCTTTCCCTTTAGGTTTTACCCCAACAATGTTTTCATTAGTTTCGCTCACTTTCGAAATCAAGCATTTTACAGCAGGTTGGAGCAGCCTGTATCTCAGCACAGGAATAAGGTAGGGAAGAATTCAAATACTCATTTTGACTGCCTCCAGAAGTTAGATCAGATGGCCAATGCAATTTGGTGCCAGGTCTTTCCCTTTAGGTTTTACCCCAACAATGTTTTCATTAGTTTCGCTCACTCTCGAAATCAAGCATTTTACAGCAGGTTGGAGCAGCCTGTATCTCAGCACAGGAATAAGGTAGGGAAGAATTCAAATACTCATTTTGACTGCCTCCAGAAGTTAGATCAGATGGCCAATTGGATTTGGTGCTAGGTCTTTCCCTTTAGGTTTTACCCCAACAATGTTTTCATTAGTTTCGCTCACTCTCGAAATCAAGCATTTTACAGCAGGTTGGAGCAGCCTGTATCTCAGCACAGGAATAATGTAGGGAAGAATTCAAATACTCATTTTGACTGCCTCCAGAAGTTAGATCAGATGGCAAATTGGATTTGGTGCTAGGTCTTTCCCTTTAGGTTTTACCCCAACAATGTTTTCATTAGTTTCGCTCACTCTCGAAATCAAGCATTTTACAGAAGGTTGGAGCAGCCTGTATCTCAGCACAGGAATAAGGTAGGGAAGAATTCAAATACTCATTTTGACTGCCTCCAGAAGTTAGATCAGATGGCAAATTGGATTTGGTGCTAGGTCTTTCCCTTTAGGTTTTAGCCCAAGAATGTTTTCATTAGTATCGATCACTCTCGAAATCAAGCATTTTACAGCAGGTTGGAGCAGCCTGTATCTCAGCACAGGAATAAGGTAGGGAAGAATTCTAAGGATCATTTTGACTGCCTCCAGAAGTTAGATCAGATGGCAAATTGTATTTGGTGCCAGGTCTTTCCCTTTAGGTTTTACCCCAACAAAGTTTTCATTAGTTTCGCTCACTCTCGAAATCAAGCATTTTACAGCAGGTTGGAGCAGCCTGTATCTCAGCACAGGAATAAGGTAGGGAAGAATTCAAATACTCATTTTGACTGCTTCCAGAAGTTAGATCAGATGGCCAATTGGATTTGGTGCTAGGTCTTTCCCTTTAGGTTTTACCCCAACAATGTTTTCATTAGTTTCGCTCACTCTCGAAATCAAGCATTTTACAGCAGGTTGGAGCAGCCTGTATCTCAGCACAGGAATAAGGTAGGGAAGAATTCTAAGGATCATTTTGACTGCCTCCAGAAGTTAGATCAGATGGCAAATTGGATTTGGTGCTAGGTCTTTCCCTTTAGGTTTTACCCCAACAATGTTTTCATTAGTTTCGCTCACTCTCGAAATCAAGCATTTTACAGCAGGTTGGAGCAGCCTGTATCTCAGCACAGGAATAAGGTAGGGAAGAATTCTAAGGATCATTTTGACTGCCTCCAGAAGTTAGATCAGATGGCCAATTGGATTTGGTGCTAGGTCTTTCCCTTTAGGTTTTACCCCAACAATGTTTTCATTAGTTTCGCTCACTCTCGAAATCAAGCATTTTACAGCAGGTTGGAGCAGCCTGTATCTCAGCACAGGAATAAGGTAGGGAAGAATTCTAAGGATCATTTTGACTGCCTCCAGAAGTTAGATCAGATGGCAAATTGGATTTGGTGCTAGGTCTTTCCCTTTAGGTTTTACCCCAACAATGTTTTCATTAGTTTCGCTCACTCTCGAAATCAAGCATTTTACAGCAGGTTGGAGCAGCCTGTATCTCAGCACAGGAATAAGGTAGGGAAGAATTCAAATACTCATTTTGACTGCCTCCAGAAGTTAGATCAGATGGCCAATTGGATTTGGTGCTAGGTCTTTCCCTTTAGGTTTTACCCCAACAATGTTTTCATTAGTTTCGCTCACTCTCGAAATCAAGCATTTTACAGCAGGTTGGAGCAGCCTGTATCTCAGCACAGGAATAAGGTAGGGAAGAATTCAAATACTCATTTTGACTGCCTCCAGAAGTTAGATCAGATGGCAAATTGGATTTGGTGCTAGGTCTTTCCCTTTAGGTTTTACCCCAACAATGTTTTCATTAGTTTCGCTCACTCTCGAAATCAAGCATTTTACAGCAGGTTGGAGCAGCCTGTATCTCAGCACAGGAATAAGGTAGGAAAGAATTCAAATACTCATTTTGACTGCCTCCAGAAGTTAGATCAGATGGCAAATTGTATTTGGTGCTAGGTCTTTCCCTTTAGGTTTTACCCCAACAATGTTTTCATTAGTTTCGCTCACTCTCGAAATCAAGCATTTTACAGCAGGTTGGAGCAGCCTGTATCTCAGCACAGGACTAAGGTAGGGAAGAATTCAAATACTCATTTTGACTGCCTCCAGAAGTTAGATCAGATGGCCAATGCAATTTGGTGCTAGGTCTTTCCCTTTAGGTTTTACCCCAACAATGTTTTCATTAGTTTCGCTCACTCTCGAAATCAAGCATTTTACACAGGTTGGAGCAGCCTGTATCTCAGCACAGGAATAAGGTAGGGAAGAATTCAAATACTCATTTTGACTGCCTCCAGAAGTTAGATCAGATGGCAAATTGTATTTGGTGCTAGGTCTTTCCCTTTAGGTTTTACCCCAACAATGTTTTCATTAGTTTCGCTCAATCTCGAAATCAAGCATTTTAGAGCAGGTTGGAGCAGCCTGTATCTCAGCACAGGAATAAGGTAGGAAAGAATTCAAATACTCATTTTGACTGCCTCCAGAAGTCAGATCAGATGGCAAATTGTATTTGGTGCTAGGTCTTTCCCTTTAGGTTTTACCCCAACAATGTTTTCATTAGTTTCGCTCACTCTCGAAATCAAGCATTTTACAGCAGGTTGGAGCAGCCTGTATCTCAGCACAGGAATAAGGTAGGGAAGAATTCAAATACTCATTTTGACTGCCTCCAGAAGTTAGATCAGATGGCCAATGCAATTTGGTGCTAGGCCTTTCCCTTTAGGTTTTACCCCAACAATGTTTTCATTAGTTTCGCTCACTCTCGAAATCAAGCATTTTACAGCAGGTTGGAGCAGCCTGTATCTCAGCACAGGAATAAGGTAGGGAAGAATTCAAATACTCATTTTGACTGCCTCCAGAAGTTAGATCAGATGGCAAATTGGATTTGGTGCTAGGTCTTTCCCTTTAGGTTTTACCCCAACAATGTTTTCATTAGTTTCGCTCACTCTCGAAATCAAGCATTTTACAGCAGGTTGGAGCAGCCTGTATCTCATCACAGGAATAAGGTAGGGAAGAATTCTAAGGATCATTTTGACTGCCTCCAGAAGTTAGATCAGATGGCAAATTGTATTTGGTGCTAGGTCTTTCCCTTTAGGTTTTACCCCAACAATGTTTTCATTAGTTTCGCTCACTCTCGAAATCAAGCATTTTACAGCAGGTTGGAGCAGCCTGTATCTCAGCACAGGAATAAGGTAGGGAAGAATTCAAATACTCATTTTGACTGCCTCCAGAAGTTAGATCAGATGGCCAATGCAATTTGGTGCTAGGCCTTTCCCTTTAGGTTTTACCCCAACAATGTTTTCATTAGTTTCGCTCACTCTCGAAATCAAGCATTTTACATCAGGTTGGAGCAGCCTGTATCTCAGCACAGGAATAAGGTAGGGAAGAATTCAAATACTCATTTTGACTGCCTCCAGAAGTTAGATCAGATGGCAAATTGTTTTTGGTGCTAGGTCTTTCCCTTTAGGTTTTACCCCAACAATGTTTTCATTAGTTTCGCTCACTCTCGAAATCAAGCATTTTACAGCAGGTTGGAGCAGCCTGTATCTCAGCACAGGAATAAGGTAGGGAAGAATTCTAAGGATCATTTTGACTGCCTCCAGAAGTTAGATCAGATGGCAAATTGTATTTGGTGCCAGGTCTTTCCCTTTAGGTTTTACCCCAACAAAGTTTTCATTAGTTTCGCTCACTCTCGAAATCAAGCATTTTACAGCAGGTTGGAGCAGCCTGTATCTCAGCACAGGAATAAGGTAGGGAAGAATTCTAAGGATCATTTTGACTGCCTCCAGAAGTTAGATCAGATGGCAAATTGTATTTGGTGCTAGGTCTTTCCCTTTAAGTTTTACCCCAACAATGTTTTCATTAGTTTCGCTCACTCTCGAAATCAAGCATTTTACAGCAGGTTGGAGCAGCCTGTATCTCAGCACAGGAATAAGGTAGGGAAGAATTCAAATACTCATTTTGACTGCCTCCAGAAGTTAGATCAGATGGCAAATTGTATTTGGTGCTAGGTCTTTCCCTTTAGGTTTTACCCCAACAATGTTTTAATTAGTTTCGCTCACTCTCGAAATCAAGCATTTTACAGCAGGTTGGAGCAGCCTGTATCTCAGCACAGGAATAAGGTAGGGAAGAATTCAAATACTCATTTTGACTGCCTCCAGAAGTTAGATCAGATGGCCAATGCAATTTGGTGCTAGGTCTTTCCCTTTAGGTTTTACCCCAACAATGTTTTCATTAGTTTCGCTCACTCTCGAAATCAAGCATTTTACAGCAGGTTGGAGCAGCCTGTGTCTCAGCACAGGAATAAGGTAGGGAAGAATTCAAATACTCATTTTGACTGCCTCCAGAAGTTAGATCAGATGGCCAATGCAATTTGGTGCTAGGCCTTTCCCTTTAGGTTTTACCCCAACAATGTTTTCATTAGTTTCGCTCACTCTCGAAATCAAGCATTTTACAGCAGGTTGGAGCAGCCTGTATCTCAGCACAGGAATAAGGTAGGGAAGAATTCAAATACTCATTTTGACTGCCTCCAGAAGTTAGATCAGATGGCCAATGCAATTTGGTGCTAGGTCTTTCCCTTTAGGTTTTACCCCAACAATGTTTTCATTAGTTTCGCTCACTCTCGAAATCAAGCATTTTACAGCAGGTTGGAGCAGCCTGTATCTCAGCACAGGAATAAGGTAGGGAAGAATTCAAATACTCATTTTGACTGCCTCCAGAAGTTAGATCAGATGGCCAATGCAATTTGGTGCTAGGTCTTTCCCTTTAGGTTTTACCCCAACAATGTTTTCATTAGTTTCGCTCACTCTCGAAATCAAGCATTTTACAGCAGGTTGGAGCAGCCTGTATCTCAGCACAGGAATAAGGTAGGGAAGAATTCTAAGGATCATTTTGACTGCCTCCAGAAGTTAGATCAGATGGCCAATGGAATTTGGTGCTAGGCCTTTCCCTATAGGTTTTACCCCAACAATGTTTTCATTAGTTTCGCTCACTCTCGAAATCAAGCATTTTACAGCAGGTTGGAGCAGCCTGTATCTCAGCACAGGAATAAGGTAGGGAAGAATTCTAAGGATCATTTTGACTGCCTCCAGAAGTTAGATCAGATGGCCAATGCAATTTGGTGCTAGGCCTTTCCCTTTAGGTTTTACCCCAACAATGTTTTCATTAGTTTCGCTCTCTTTCGAAATCAAGCATTTTACAGCAGGTTGGAGCAGCCTGTATCTCAGCACAGGAATAAGGTAGGGAAGAATTCTAAGGATCATTTTGACTGCCTCCAGAAGTTAGATCAGATGGCAAATTGTATTTGGTGCTAGGTCTTTCCCTTTAGGTTTTACCCCAACAATGTTTTCATTAGTTTCGCTCACTCTCGAAATCAAGCATTTTACAGCAGGTTGGAGAAGCCTGTATGTCAGCACAGGAATAAGGTAGGGAAGAATTCAAATACTCATTTTGACTGCCTCCAGAAGTTAGATCAGATGGCAAATTGTATTTGGTGCTAGGTCTTTCCCTTTAGGTTTTACCCCAACAATGTTTTCATTAGTTTCGCTCACTCTCGAAATCAAGCATTTTACAGCAGGTTGGAGCAGCCTGTATCTCAGCACAGGAATAAGGTAGGGAAGAATTCAAATACTCATTTTGACTGCTTCCAGAAGTTAGATCAGATGGCCAATGCAATTTGGTGCTAGGTCTTTCCCTTTAGGTTTTACCCCAACAATGTTTTCATTAGTTTCGCTCACTCTCGAAATCAAGCATTTTACAGCAGGTTGGAGCAGCCTGTATCTCAGCACAGGAATAAGGTAGGGAAGAATTCAAATACTCATTTTGACTGCCTCCAGAAGTTAGATCAGATGGCAAATTGTATTTGGTGCTAGGCCTTTCCCTTTAGGTTTTACCCCAACAATGTTTTCATTAGTTTCGCTCACTCTCGAAATCAAGCATTTTACAGCAGGTTGGAGCAGCCTGTATCTCAGCACAGGAATAAGGTAGGGAAGAATTCAAATACTCATTTTGACTGCCTCCAGAAGTTAGATCAGATGGCCAATGCAATTTGGTGCTAGGTCTTTCCCTTTAGGTTTTACCCCAACAATGTTTTCATTAGTTTCGCTCACTCTCGAAATCAAGCATTTTACAGCAGGTTGGAGCAGCCTGTATCTCAGCACAGGAATAAGGTAGGGAAGAATTCAAATACTCATTTTGACTGCCTCCAGAAGTTAGATCAGATGGCCAATGCAATTTGGTGCTAGGTCTTTCCCTTTAGGTTTTACCCCAACAATGTTTTCATTAGTTTCGCTCACTCTCGAAATCAAGCATTTTACAGCAGGTTGGAGCAGCCTGTATCTCAGCACAGGAATAAGGTAGGGAAGAATTCTAAGGATCATTTTGACTGCCTCCAGAAGTTAGATCAGATGGCCAATGGAATTTGGTGCTAGGCCTTTCCCTATAGGTTTTACCCCAACAATGTTTTCATTAGTTTCGCTCACTCTCGAAATCAAGCATTTTACAGCAGGTTGGAGCAGCCTGTATCTCAGCACAGGAATAAGGTAGGGAAGAATTCTAAGGATCATTTTGACTGCCTCCAGAAGTTAGATCAGATGGCCAATGCAATTTGGTGCTAGGCCTTTCCCTTTAGGTTTTACCCCAACAATGTTTTCATTAGTTTCGCTCTCTTTCGAAATCAAGCATTTTACAGCAGGTTGGAGCAGCCTGTATCTCAGCACAGGAATAAGGTAGGGAAGAATTCTAAGGATCATTTTGACTGCCTCCAGAAGTTAGATCAGATGGCAAATTGTATTTGGTGCTAGGTCTTTCCCTTTAGGTTTTACCCCAACAATGTTTTCATTAGTTTCGCTCACTCTCGAAATCAAGCATTTTACAGCAGGTTGGAGAAGCCTGTATGTCAGCACAGGAATAAGGTAGGGAAGAATTCAAATACTCATTTTGACTGCCTCCAGAAGTTAGATCAGATGGCAAATTGTATTTGGTGCTAGGTCTTTCCCTTTAGGTTTTACCCCAACAATGTTTTCATTAGTTTCGCTCACTCTCGAAATCAAGCATTTTACAGCAGGTTGGAGCAGCCTGTATCTCAGCACAGGAATAAGGTAGGGAAGAATTCAAATACTCATTTTGACTGCTTCCAGAAGTTAGATCAGATGGCCAATGCAATTTGGTGCTAGGTCTTTCCCTTTAGGTTTTACCCCAACAATGTTTTCATTAGTTTCGCTCACTCTCGAAATCAAGCATTTTACAGCAGGTTGGAGCAGCCTGTATCTCAGCACAGGAATAAGGTAGGGAAGAATTCAAATACTCATTTTGACTGCCTCCAGAAGTTAGATCAGATGGCAAATTGTATTTGGTGCTAGGCCTTTCCCTTTAGGTTTTACCCCAACAATGTTTTCATTAGTTTCGCTCACTCTCGAAATCAAGCATTTTACAGCAGGTTGGAGCAGCCTGTATCTCAGCACAGGAATAAGGTAGGGAAGAATTCAAATACTCATTTTGACTGCCTCCAGAAGTTAGATCAGATGGCCAATGCAATTTGGTGCTAGGTCTTTCCCTTTAGGTTTTACCCCAACAATGTTTTCATTAGTTTCGCTCACTCTCGAAATCAAGCATTTTACAGCAGGTTGGAGCAGCCTGTATCTCAGCAGAGGAATAAGGTAGGGAAGAATTCTAAGGATCATTTTCACTGCCTCCAGAAGTTAGATCAGATGGCCAATGGAATTTGGTGCTAGGCCTTTCCCTTTAGGTTTTACCCCAACAATGTTTTCATTAGTTTCGCTCACTTTCGAAATCAAGCATTTTACAGCAGGTTGGAGCAGCCTGTATCTCAGCACAGGAATCAGGTAGGGAAGAATTCAAATACTCATTTTGACTGCCTCCAGAAGTTAGATCAGATGGCCAATGGAATTTGGTGCTAGGCCTTTCCCTTTAGGTTTTACCCCAACAATGTTTTCATTAGTTTCGCTCACTTTCGAAATCAAGCATTTTACAGCAGGTTGGAGCAGCCTGTATGTCAGCACAGGAATAAGGTAGGGAAGAATTCTAAGGATCATTTTGACTGCCTCCAGAAGTTAGATCAGATGGCAAATTGTATTTGGTGCTAGGTCTTTCCCTTTAGGTTTTACCCCAACAATGTTTTCATTAGTTTCGCTCACTCTCGAAATCAAGCATTTTACAGCAGGTTGGAGCAGCCTGTATCTCAGCACAGGAATAAGGTAGGGAAGAATTCAAATACTCATTTTGACTGCCTCCAGAAGTTAGATCAGATGGCCAATGCAATTTGGTGCTAGGTCTTTCCCTTTAGGTTTTACCCCAACAATGTTTTCATTAGTTTCGCTCACTCTCGAAATCAAGCATTTTACAGCAGGTTGGAGCAGCCTGTATCTCAGCAGAGGAATAAGGTAGGGAAGAATTCTAAGGATCATTTTCACTGCCTCCAGAAGTTAGATCAGATGGCCAATGGAATTTGGTGCTAGGCCTTTCCCTTTAGGTTTTACCCCAACAATGTTTTCATTAGTTTCGCTCACTTTCGAAATCAAGCATTTTACAGCAGGTTGGAGCAGCCTGTATCTCAGCACAGGAATCAGGTAGGGAAGAATTCAAATACTCATTTTGACTGCCTCCAGAAGTTAGATCAGATGGCCAATGGAATTTGGTGCTAGGCCTTTCCCTTTAGGTTTTACCCCAACAATGTTTTCATTAGTTTCGCTCACTTTCGAAATCAAGCATTTTACAGCAGGTTGGAGCAGCCTGTATGTCAGCACAGGAATAAGGTAGGGAAGAATTCTAAGGATCATTTTGACTGCCTCCAGAAGTTAGATCAGATGGCAAATTGTATTTGGAGCTAGGTCTTTCCCTTTAGGTTTTACCCCAACAATGTTTTCATTAGTTTCGCTCACTCTCGAAATCAAGCATTTTACAGCAGGTTGGAGCAGCCTGTATCTCAGCACAGGAATAAGGTAGGGAAGAATTCAAATACTCATTTTGACTGCCTCCAGAAGTTAGATCAGATGGCCAATGCAATTTGGTGCTAGGTCTTTCCCTTTAGGTTTTACCCCAACAATGTTTTCATTAGTTTCGCTCACTCTCGAAATCAAGCATTTTACAGCAGGTTGGAGCAGCCTGTATCTCAGCACAGGAATAAGGTAGGGAAGAATTCTAAGGATCATTTTGACTGCCTCCAGAAGTTAGATCAGATGGCCAATTGGATTTGGTGCTAGGTCTTTCCCTTTAGGTTTTACCCCAACAATGTTTTCATTAGTTTCGCTCACTCTCGAAATCAAGCATTTTACAGCAGGTTGGAGCAGCCTGTATCTCAGCACAGGAATAAGGTAGGGAAGAATTCTAAGGATCATTTTGACTGCCTCCAGAAGTTAGATCAGATGGCAAATTGTATTTGGTGCCAGGTCTTTCCCTTTAGGTTTTACCCCAACAATGTTTTCATTAGTTTCGCTCACTCTCGAAATCAAGCATTTTACAGCAGGTTGGAGCAGCCTGTATCTCAGCACAGGAATAAGGTAGGAAAGAATTCAAATACTCATTTTGCCTGCCTCCAGAAGTTAGATCAGATGGCAAATTGTATTTGGTGCTAGGTCTTTCCCTTTAGGTTTTACCCCAACAATGTTTTCATTAGTTTCGCTCACTCTCGAAATCAAGCATTTTACAGCAGGTTGGAGCAGCCTATATCTCAGCACAGGAATAAGGTAGGGAAGAATTCAAATACTCATTTTGACTGCCTCCAGAAGTTAGATCAGATGGCCAATGCAATTTGGTGCTAGGACTTTCCCTTTAGGTTTTACCCCAACAATGTTTTCATTAGTTTCGCTCACTCTCGAAATCAAGCATTTTACAGCAGGTTGGAGCAGCCTGTATCTCAGCACAGGAATAAGGTAGGGAAGAATTCTAAGGATCATTTTGACTGCCTCCAGAAGTTAGATCAGATGGCAAATTGGATTTGGTGCTAGGGCTTTCCCTTTAGGTTTTACCCCAACAATGTTTTCATTAGTTTCGCTCACTCTCGAAATCAAGCATTTTAGAGCAGGTTGGAGCAGCCTGTATCTCAGCACAGGAATAAGGTAGGGAAGAATTCAAATACTCATTTTGACTGCCTCCAGAAGTTAGATCAGATGGCAAATTGTATTTGGTGCTAGGTCTTTCCCTTTAGGTTTTACCCCAACAATGTTTTCATTAGTTTCGCTCACTCTCGAAATCAAGCATTTTACAGCAGGTTGGAGCAGCCTGTATCTCAGCACAGGAATAAGGTAGGGAAGAATTCAAATACTCATTTTGACTGCCTCCAGAAGTTAGATCAGATGGCAAATTGTATTTGGTCCTAGGTCTTTCCCTTTAGGTTTTACCCCAACAATGTTTTCATTAGTATCGCTCACTCTCGAAATCAAGCATTTTACAGCAGGTTGGAGCAGCCTGTATCTCAGCACAGGAATAAGGTAGGGAAGAATTCTAAGGATCATTTTGACTGCCTCCAGAAGTTAGATCAGATGGCAAATTGTATTTGGTGCCAGGTCTTTCCCTTTAGGTTTTACCCCAACAATGTTTTCATTAGTTTCGATCACTCTCGAAATCAAGCATTTTACAGCAGGTTGGAGCAGCCTGTATCTCAGCACAGGAATAAGGTAGGGAAGAATTCTAAGGATCATTTTGACTGCCTCCAGAAGTTAGATCAGATGGCAAATTGTATTTGGTGCCAGGTCTTTCCCTTTAAGTTTTACCCCAACAAAGTTTTCATTAGTTTCGCTCACTCTCGAAATCAAGCATTTTACAGCAGGTTGGAGCAGCCTGTATCTCAGCACAGGAATAAGGTAGGGAAGAATTCTAAGGATCATTTTGACTGCCTCCAGAAGTTAGATCAGATGGCAAATTGTATTTGGTGCTAGGTCTTTCCCTTTAGGTTTTACCCCAACAATGTTTTCATTAGTTTCGCTCACTCTCGAAATCAAGCATTTTACAGCAGGTTGGAGCAGCCTGTATCTCAGCACAGGAATAAGGTAGGGAAGAATTCAAATACTCATTTTGACTGCCTCCAGAAGTTAGATCAGATGGCCAATGCAGTTTGGTGCTAGGTCTTTCCCTTTAGGTTTTACCCCAACAATGTTTTCATTAGTTTCGCTCACTCTCGAAATCAAGCATTTTACAGCAGGTTGGAGCAGCCTGTGTCTCAGCACAGGAATAAGGTAGGGAAGAATTCAAATACTCATTTTGACTGCCTCCAGAAGTTAGATCAGATGGCCAATGCAATTTGGTGCTAGGCCTTTCCCTTTAGGTTTTACCCCAACAATGTTTTCATTAGTTTCGCTCACTCTCGAAATCAAGCATTTTACAGCAGGATGGAGCAGCCTGTGTCTCAGCACAGGAATAAGGTAGGGAAGAATTCAAATACTCATTTTGACTGCCTCCAGAAGTTAGATCAGATGGCAAATTGTATTTGGTGCTAGGTCTTTCCCTTTAGGTTTTACCCCAACAATGTTTTCATTAGTTTCGCTCAATCTCGAAATCAAGCATTTTACAGCAGGTTGGAGCAGCCTGTATCTCAGCACAGGAATAAGGTAGGGAAGAATTCAAATACTCATTTTGACTGCCTCCAGAAGTTAGATCAGATGGCCAATGCAGTTTGGTGCTAGGTCTTTCCCTTTAGGTTTTACCCCAACAATGTTTTCATTAGTTTCGCTCACTCTCGAAATCAAGCATTTTACAGCAGGTTGGAGCAGCCTGTGTCTCAGCACAGGAATAAGGTAGGGAAGAATTCAAATACTCATTTTGACTGCCTCCAGAAGTTAGATCAGATGGCCAATGCAATTTGGTGCTAGGCCTTTCCCTTTAGGTTTTACCCCAACAATGTTTTCATTAGTTTCGCTCACTCTCGAAATCAAGCATTTTACAGCAGGATGGAGTAGCCTGTATCTCAGCACAGGAATAAGGTAGGGAAGAATTCAAATACTCATTGTGACTGCCTCCAGAAGTTAGATCAGATGGCAAATTGGATTTGGTGCTAGGTCTTTCCCTTTAGGTTTTACCCCAACAATGTTTTCATTAGTTTCGCTCACTCTCGAAATCAAGCATTTTACAGCAGGTTGGAGCAGCCTGTATCTCAGCACAGGAATAAGGTAGGGAAGAATTCAAATACTCATTTTGACTGCCTCCAGAAGTTAGATCAGATGGCAAATTGTATTTGGTGCTAGGTCTTTCCCTTTAGGTTTTACCCCAACAATGTTTTCATTAGTTTCGCTCACTCTCGAAATCAAGCATTTTACAGCAGGTTGGAGCAGCCTGTATCTCAGCACAGGAATAAGGTAGGGAAGAATTCTAAGGATCATTTTGACTGCCTCCAGAAGTTAGATCAGATGGCAAATTGGATTTGGTGCTAGGTCTTTCCCTTTAGGTTTTACCCCAACAATGTTTTCATTAGTTTCGCTCACTCTCGAAATCAAGCATTTTACAGCAGGTTGGAGCAGCCTGTATCTCAGCACAGGAATAAGGTAGGGAAGGATTCAAATACTCATTTTGACTGCCTCCAGATGTTAGATCAGATGGCCAATGGAATTTGGTGCTAGGTCTTTCCCTTTAGGTTTTACCCCAACAATGTTTTCATTAGTTTCGCTCACTCTCGAAATCAAGCATTTTACAGCAGGTTGGAGCAGCCTGTATCTCAGCACAGGACTAAGGTAGGGAAGAATTCAAATACTCATTTTGACTGCCTCCAGAAGTTAGATCAGATGGCCAATGCAATTTGGTGCTAGGCCTTTCCCTTTAGGTTTTACCCCAACAATGTTTTCATTAGTTTCGCTCACTCTCGAAATCAAGCATTTTACAGCAGGTTGGAGCAGCCTGTATCTCAGCACAGGAATAAGGTAGGGAAGAATTCTAAGGATCATTTTGACTGCCTCCAGAAGTTAGATCAGATGGCAAATTGTATTTGGTGCCAGGTCTTTCCCTTTAGGTTTTACCCCAACAATGTTTTCATTAGTTTCGATCACTCTCGAAATCAAGCATTTTACAGCAGGTTGGAGCACCCTGTATCTCAGCACAGGAATAAGGTAGGGAAGAATTCAAATACTCATTTTGACTGCTTCCAGAAGTTAGATCAGATGGCAAATTGGATTTGGTGCCAGGTCTTTCCCTTTAGGTTTTACCCCAACAATGTTTTCAATAGTTTCGCTCACTCTCGAAATCAAGCATTTTACAGCAGGTTGGAGCAGCCTGTATCTCAGCACAGGAATAAGGTAGGGAAGAATTCAAATACTAATTTTGACTGTCTCCAGAAGTTAGATCAGATGGCCAATGCAATTTGGTGCTAGGCCTTTCCCTTTAGGTTTTACCCCAACAATGTTTTCATTAGTTTCGCTCACTCTTGAAATCAAGCATTTTACAGCAGGTTGGAGCAGCCTGTATCTCAGCACAGGAATAAGGTAGGGAAGAATTCTAAGGATCATTTTGACTGCCTCCAGAAGTTAGATCAGATGGCCAATGCAATTTGGTGCTAGGCCTTTCCCTTTAGGTTTTACCCCAACAATGTTTTCATTAGTTTCGCTCACTCTCGAAATCAAGCATTTTACAGCACGTTGGAGCAGCCTGTATCTCAGCACAGGAATAAGGTAGGGAAGAATTCTAAGGATCATTTTGACTGCCTCCAGAAGTTAGATCAGATGGCAAATTGTATTTGGTGCTAGGTCTTTCCCTTTAGGTTTTACCCCAACAATGTTTTCATTAGTTTCGCTCACTCTCGAAATCAAGCATTTTACAGCAGGTTGGAGCAGCCTGTATCTCAGCACAGGAATAAGGTAGGGAAGAATTCTAAGGATCATTTTGACTGCCTCCAGAAGTTAGATCAGATGGCCAATGCAATTTGGTGCTAGGCCTTTCCCTTTAGGTTTTACCCCAACAATGTTTTCATTAGTTTCGCTCACTCTCGAAATCAAGCATTTTACAGCAGGTTGGAGCAGCCTGTATCTCAGCACAGGAATAAGGTAGGGAAGAATTCTAAGGATCATTTTGACTGCCTCCAGAAGTTAGATCAGATGGCCAATGCAATTTGGTGCTAGGCCTTTCCCTTTAGGTTTTAACCCAACAATGTTTTCATTAGTTTCGCTCACTCTCGAAATCAAGCATTTTACAGCAGGTTGGAGCAGCCTGTATCTCAGCACAGGAATCAGGTAGGGAAGAATTCAAATACTCATTTTGACTGCCTCCAGAAGTTAGATCAGATGGCAAATTGTATTTGGTGCTAGGTCTTTCCCTTTAGGTTTTACCCCAACAATGTTTTCATTAGTTTCGCTCACTCTCGAAATCAAGCATTTTACAGCAGGTTGGAGCAGCCTGTATCTCAGCACAGGAATAAGGTAGGGAAGAATTCAAATACTCATTTTGACTGCCTCCAGAAGTTAGACCAGATGGAAAATGGAATTTGGTGCTAGGCCTTTCCCTATAGGTTTTACCCCAACAATGTTTTCATTAGTTTCGCTCACTCTCGAAATCAAGCATTTTACAGCAGGTTGGAGCAGCCTGTATCTCAGCACAGGAATAAGGTAGGGAAGAATTCTAAGGATCATTTTGACTGCCTCCAGAAGTTAGATCAGATGGCCAATGGAATTTGGTGCTAGGCCTTTCCCTTTAGGTTTTACCCCAACAATGTTTTCATTAGTTTCGCTCACTTTCGAAATCAAGCATTTTACAGCAGGTTGGAGCAGCCTGTATCTCAGCACAGGAATAAGGTAGGGAAGAATTCAAATACTCATTTTGACTGCCTCCAGAAGTTAGATCAGATGGCCAATGCAATTTGGTGCTAGGCCTTTCCCTTTAGGTTTTACCCCAACAATGTTTTCATTAGTTTCGATCACTCTCGAAATCAAGCATTTTACAGCAGGTTGGAGCAGCCTGTATCTCAGCACAGGAATAAGGTAGGGAAGAATTCTAAGGATCATTTTCACTGCCTCTAGAAGTTAGATCAGATGGCCAATGGAATTTGGTGCTAGGCCTTTCCCTTTAGGTTTTACCCCAACAATGTTTTCATTAGTTTCGCTCACTTTCGAAATCAAGCATTTTACAGCAGGTTGGAGCAGCCTGTATCTCAGCACAGGAAGTAGGTAGGGAAGAATTCAAATACTCATTTTGACTGCCTCCAGAAGTTAGATCAGATGGCCAATGCAATTTGGTGCTAGGCCTTTCCCTTTAGGTTTTACCCCAACAATGTTTTCATTAGTTTCGCTCACTTTCGAAATCAAGCATTTTACAGCAGGTTGGAGCAGCCTGTATGTCAGCACAGGAATAAGGTAGGGAAGAATTCAAATACTCATTTTGACTGCCTCCAGAAGTTAGATCAGATGGCAAATTGTATTTGGTGCTAGGTCTTTCCCTTTAGGTTTTACCCCAACAATGTTTTCATTAGTTTCGCTCACTCTCGAAATCAAGCATTTTACAGCAGGTTGGAGCAGCCTGTATCTCAGCACAGGAATAAGGTAGGGAAGAATTCAAATACTCATTTTGACTGCCTCCAGAGGTTAGATCAGATGGCCAATGCAATTTGGTGCTAGGTCTTTTCCTTTAGGTTTTACCCCAACAATGTTTTCATTAGTTTCGCTCACTCTCGAAATCAAGCATTTTACAGCAGGTTGGAGCAGCCTGTATCTCAGCACAGGAATAAGGTAGGGAAGAATTCTAAGGATCATTTTGACTGCCTCCAGAAGTTAGATCAGATGGCAAATTGTATTTGGTGCTAGGTCTTTCCCTTTAGGTTTTACCCCAACAATGTTTTCATTAGTTTCGCTCACTCTCGAAATCAAGCATTTTACAGCAGGTTGGAGCAGCCTGTATCTCAGCACAGGAATAAGGTAGGGAAGAATTCTAAGGATCATTTTGACTGCCTCCAGAAGTTAGATCAGATGGCAAATTGTATTTGGTGCTAGGTCTTTCCCTTTAGGTTTTACCCCAACAATGTTTTCATTAGTTTCGCTCACTCTCGAAATCAAGCATTTTACAGCAGGTTGGAGCAGCCTGTATCTCAGCACAGGAATAAGGTAGGAAAGAATTCAAATACTCATTTTGACTGCCTCCAGAAGTTAGATCAGATGGCAAATTGTATTTGGTGCTAGGTCTTTCCCTTTAGGTTTTACCCCAACAATGTTTTCATTAGTTTCGCTCACTCTCGAAATCAAGCATTTTACAGCAGGTTGGAGCAGCCTATATTTCAGCACAGGAATAAGGTAGGGAAGAATTCAAATACTCATTTTGACTGCCTCCAGAAGTTAGATCAGATGGCCAATGCAATTTGGTGCTAGGACTTTCCCTATAGGTTTTACCCCAACAATGTTTTCATTAGTTTCGCTCACTCTCGAAATCAAGCATTTTACAGCAGGTTGGAGCAGCCTGTATCTCAGCACAGGAATAAGGTAGGGAAGAATTCTAAGGATCATTTTGACTGCCTCCAGAAGTTAGATCAGATGGCAAATTGTATTTGGTGCTAGGTCTTTCCCTTTAGGTTTTACCCCAACAATGTTTTCATTAGTTTCGCTCACTCTCGAAATCAAGCATTTTACAGCAGGTTGGAGCAGCCTGTATCTCAGCACAGGAATAAGGTAGGGAAGAATTCAAATACTCATTTTGACTGCCTCCAGAAGTTAGATCAGATGGCAAATTGGATTTGGTGCTAGGTCTTTCCCTTTAGGTTTTACCCCAACAATGTTTTCATTAGTTTCGCTCACTCTCGAAATCAAGCATTTTACAGCAGGTTGGAGCAGCCTGTATCTCAGCACAGGAATAAGGTAGGGAAGAATTCAAATACTCATTTTGACTGCCTCCAGAAGTTAGATCAGATGGCAAATTGTATTTGGTGCCAGGTCTTTCCCTTTAGGTTTTACCCCAACAATGTTTTCATTAGTATCGCTCACTCTCGAAATCAAGCATTTTACAGCAGGTTGGAGCAGCCTGTATCTCAGCACAGGAATAAGGTAGGGAAGAATTCTAAGGATCATTTTGACTGCCTCCAGAAGTTAGATCAGATGGCAAATTGTATTTGGTGCCAGGTCTTTCCCTTTAGGTTTTACCCCAACAATGTTTTCATTAGTTTCGATCACTCTCGAAATCAAGCATTTTACAGCAGGTTGGAGCAGCCTGTATCTCAGCACAGGAATAAGGTAGGGAAGAAATCTAAGGATCATTTTGACTGCCTCCAGAAGTTAGATCAGATGGCAAATTGTATTTGGTGCCAGGTCTTTCCCTTTAAGTTTTACCCCAACAAAGTTTTCATTAGTTTCGCTCACTCTCGAAATCAAGCATTTTACAGCAGGTTGGAGCAGCCTGTATCTCAGCACAGGAATAAGGTAGGGAAGAATTCTAAGGATCATTTTGACTGCCTCCAGAAGTTAGATCAGATGGCAAATTGTATTTGGTGCTAGGTCTTTCCCTTTAGGTTTTACCCCAACAATGTTTTCATTAGTTTCGCTCACTCTCGAAATCAAGCATTTTACAGCAGGTTGGAGCAGCCTGTATCTCAGCACAGGAATAAGGTAGGGAAGAATTCAAATACTCATTTTGACTGCCTCCAGAAGTTAGATCAGATGGCAAATTGTATTTGGTGCTAGGTCTTTCCCTTTAGGTTTTACCCCAACAATGTTTTCATTAGTTTCGCTCACTCTCGAAATCAAGCATTTTACAGCAGGTTGGAGCAGCCTGTATCTCAGCACAGGAATAAGGTAGGGAAGAATTCAAATACTCATTTTGACTGCCTCCAGAAGTTAGATCAGATGGCAAATTGGATTTGGTGCTAGGTCTTTCCCTTTAGGTTTTACCCCAACAATGTTTTCATTAGTTTCGCTCACTCTCGAAATCAAGCATTTTACAGCAGGTTGGAGCAGCCTGTATCTCAGCACAGGAATAAGGTAGGGAAGAATTCTAAGGATCATTTTGACTGCCTCCAGAAGTTAGATCAGATGGCAAATTGGATTTGGTGCTAGGTCTTTCCCTTTAGGTTTTACCCCAACAATGTTTTCATTAGTTTCGCTCACTCTCGAAATCAAGCATTTTACAGCAGGTTGGAGCAGCCTGTATCTCAGCACAGGACTAAGGTAGGGAAGAATTCAAATACTCATTTTGACTGCCTCCAGAAGTTAGATCAGATGGCCAATGCAATTTGGTGCTAGGCCTTTCCCTTTAGGTTTTACCCCAACAATGTTTTCATTAGTTTCGCTCACTCTCGAAATCAAGCATTTTACAGCAGGTTGGAGCAGCCTGTATCTCAGCACAGGAATAAGGTAGGGAAGAATTCTAAGGATCATTTTGACTGCCTCCAGAAGTTAGATCAGATGGCAAATTGTATTTGGTGCCAGGTCTTTCCCTTTAGGTTTTACCCCAACAATGTTTTCATTAGTTTCGATCACTCTCGAAATCAAGCATTTTACAGCAGGTTGGAGCACCCTGTATCTCAGCACAGGAATAAGGTAGGGAAGAATTCAAATACTCATTTTGACTGCTTCCAGAAGTTAGATCAGATGGCAAATTGGATTTGGTGCCAGGTCTTTCCCTTTAGGTTTTACCCCAACAATGTTTTCATTAGTTTCGCTCACTCTCGAAATCAAGCATTTTACAGCAGGTTGGAGCAGCCTGTATCTCAGCACAGGAATAAGGTAGGGAAGAATTCTAAGGATCATTTTGACTGCCTCCAGAAGTTAGATCAGATGGCAAATTGTATTTGGTGCTAGGTCTTTCCCTTTAGGTTTTACCCCAACAATGTTTTCATTAGTTTCGCTCACTCTCGAAATCAAGCATTTTACAGCAGGTTGGAGCAGCCTGTATCTCAGCACAGGAATAAGGTAGGGAAGAATTCTAAGGATCATTTTGACTGCCTCCAGAAGTTAGATCAGATGGCCAATGCAATTTGGTGCTAGGCCTTTCCCTTTAGGTTTTACCCCAACAATGTTTTCATTAGTTTCGCTCACTCTCGAAATCAAGCATTTTACAGCAGGTTGGAGCAGCCTGTATCTCAGCACAGGAATAAGGTAGGGAAGAATTCTAAGGATCATTTTGACTGCCTCCAGAAGTTAGATCAGATGGCCAATGCAATTTGGTGCTAGGCCTTTCCCTTTAGGTTTTAACCCAACAATGTTTTCATTAGTTTCGCTCACTCTCGAAATCAAGCATTTTACAGCAGGTTGGAGCAGCCTGTATCTCAGCACAGGAATCAGGTAGGGAAGAATTCAAATACTCATTTTGACTGCCTCCAGAAGTTAGATCAGATGGCAAATTGTATTTGGTGCTAGGTCTTTCCCTTTAGGTTTTACCCCAACAATGTTTTCATTAGTTTCGCTCACTCTCGAAATCAAGCATTTTACAGCAGGTTGGAGCAGCCTGTATCTCAGCACAGGAATAAGGTAGGGAAGAATTCAAATACTCATTTTGACTGCCTCCAGAAGTTAGACCAGATGGAAAATGGAATTTGGTGCTAGGCCTTTCCCTATAGGTTTTACCCCAACAATGTTTTCATTAGTTTCGCTCACTCTCGAAATCAAGCATTTTACAGCAGGTTGGAGCAGCCTGTATCTCAGCACAGGAATAAGGTAGGGAAGAATTCTAAGGATCATTTTGACTGCCTCCAGAAGTTAGATCAGATGGCCAATGGAATTTGGTGCTAGGCCTTTCCCTTTAGGTTTTACCCCAACAATGTTTTCATTAGTTTCGCTCACTTTCGAAATCAAGCATTTTACAGCAGGTTGGAGCAGCCTGTATCTCAGCACAGGAATAAGGTAGGGAAGAATTCAAATACTCATTTTGACTGCCTCCAGAAGTTAGATCAGATGGCCAATGCAATTTGGTGCTAGGCCTTTCCCTTTAGGTTTTACCCCAACAATGTTTTCATTAGTTTCGCTCACTCTCGAAATCAAGCATTTTACAGCAGGTTGGAGCAGCCTGTATCTCAGCACAGGAATAAGGTAGGGAAGAATTCTAAGGATCATTTTCACTGCCTCCAGAAGTTAGATCAGATGGCCAATGGAATTTGGTGCTAGGCCTTTCCCTTTAGGTTTTACCCCAACAATGTTTTCATTAGTTTCGCTCACTTTCGAAATCAAGCATTTTACAGCAGGTTGGAGCAGCCTGTATCTCAGCACAGGAAGTAGGTAGGGAAGAATTCAAATACTCATTTTGACTGCCTCCAGAAGTTAGATCAGATGGCCAATGCAATTTGGTGCTAGGCCTTTCCCTTTAGGTTTTACCCCAACAATGTTTTCATTAGTTTCGCTCACTTTCGAAATCAAGCATTTTACAGCAGGTTGGAGCAGCCTGTATCTCAGCACAGGAATAAGGTAGGGAAGAATTCAAATACTCATTTTGACTGCCTCCAGAAGTTAGATCAGATGGCAAATTGTATTTGGTGCTAGGTCTTTCCCTTTAGGTTTTACCCCAACAATGTTTTCATTAGTTTCGCTCACTCTCGAAATCAAGCATTTTACAGCAGGTTGGAGCAGCCTGTATCTCAGCACAGGAATAAGGTAGGGAAGAATTCAAATACTCATTTTGACTGCCTCCAGAGGTTAGATCAGATGGCCAATGCAATTTGGTGCTAGGTCTTTTCCTTTAGGTTTTACCCCAACAATGTTTTCATTAGTTTCGCTCACTCTCGAAATCAAGCATTTTACAGCAGGTTGGAGCAGCCTGTATCTCAGCACAGGAATAAGGTAGGGAAGAATTCTAAGGATCATTTTGACTGCCTCCAGAAGTTAGATCAGATGGCCAATGGAATTTGGTGCTAGGTCTTTCCCTTTAGGTTTTACCCCAACAATGTTTTCATTAGTTTCGCTCACTCTCGAAATCAAGCATTTTACAGCAGGTTGGAGCAGCCTGTATCTCAGCACAGGAATAAGGTAGGGAAGAATTCTAAGGATCATTTTGACTGCCTCCAGAAGTTAGATCAGATGGCAAATTGTATTTGGTGCCAGGTCTTTCCCTTTAGGTTTTACCCCAACAATGTTTTCATTAGTTTCGCTCACTCTCGAAATCAAGCATTTTACAGCAGGTTGGAGCAGCCTGTATCTCAGCACAGGAATAAGGTAGGAAAGAATTCAAATACTCATTTTGACTGCCTCCAGAAGTTAGATCAGATGGCAAATTGTATTTGGTGCTAGGCCTTTCCCTTTAGGTTTTACCCCAACAATGTTTTCATTAGTTTCGCTCACTCTCGAAATCAAGCATTTTACAGCAGGTTGGAGCAGCCTATATCTCAGCACAGGAATAAGGTAGGGAAGAATTCAAATACTCATTTTGACTGCCTCCAGAAGTTAGATCAGATGGCCAATGCAATTTGGTGCTAGGAATTTCCCTATAGGTTTTACCCCAACAATGTTTTCATTAGTTTCGCTCACTCTCGAAATCAAGCATTTTACAGCAGGTTGGAGCAGCCTGTATCTCAGCACAGGAATAAGGTAGGGAAGAATTCTAAGGATCATTTTGACTGCCTCCAGAAGTTAGATCAGATGGCAAATTGTATTTGGTGCTAGGTCTTTCCCTTTAGGTTTTACCCCAACAATGTTTTCATTAGTTTCGATCACTCTCGAAATCAAGCATTTTACAGCAGGTTGGAGCAGCCTGTATCTCAGCACAGGAATAAGGTAGGGAAGAATTCAAATACTCATTTTGACTGCCTCCAGAAGTTAGATCAGATGGCAAATTGTATTTGGTGCTAGGTCTTTCCCTTTAGGTTTTACCCCAACAATGTTTTCATTAGTTTCGCTCACTCTCGAAATCAAGCATTTTACAGCAGGTTGGAGCAGCCTGTATCTCAGCACAGGAATAAGGTAGGGAAGAATTCAAATACTCATTTTGACTGCCTCCAGAAGTTAGATCAGATGGCAAATTGTATTTGGTGCTAGGTCTTTCCCTTTAGGTTTTAGCCCAACAATGTTTTCATTAGTATCGCCTCACTCTCGAAATCAAGCATTTTACAGCAGGTTGGAGCAGCCTGTATCTCAGCACAGGAATAAGGTAGGGAAGAATTCTAAGGATCATTTTGACTGCCTCCAGAAGTTAGATCAGATGGCAAATTGTATTTGGTGCCAGGTCTTTCCCTTTAGGTTTTACCCCCAACAATGTTTTCATTAGTTTCGATCACTCTCGAAATCAAGCATTTTACAGCAGGTTGGAGCAGCCTGTATCTCAGCACAGGAATAAGGTAGGGAAGAATTCAAATACTCATTTTGACTGCCTCCAGAAGTTAGATCAGATGGCAAATTGTATTTGGTGCCAGGTCTTTCCCTTTAAGTTTTACCCCAACAAAGTTTTCATTAGTTTCGCTCACTCTCGAAATCAAGCATTTTACAGCAGTTTGGAGCAGCCTGTATCTCAGCACAGGAATAAGGTAGGGAAGAATTCTAAGGATCATTTTGACTGCCTCCAGAAGTTAGATCAGATGGCAAATTGTATTTGGTGCTAGGTCTTTCCCTTTAGGTTTTACCCCAACAATGTTTTCATTAGTTTCGCTCACTCTCGAAATCAAGCATTTTACAGCAGGTTGGAGCAGCCTGTATCTCAGCACAGGAATAAGGTAGGGAAGAATTCAAATACTCATTTTGACTGCCTCCAGAAGTTAGATCAGATGGCAAATTGTATTTGGTGCTAGGTCTTTCCCTTTAGGTTTTACCCCAACAATGTTTTCATTAGTTTCGCTCAATCTCGAAATCAAGCATTTTACAGCAGGTTGGAGCAGCCTGTATCTCAGCACAGGAATAAGGTAGGGAAGAATTCAAATACTCATTTTGACTGCCTCCAGAAGTTAGATCAGATGGCCAATGCAGTTTGGTGCTAGGTCTTTCCCTTTAGGTTTTACCCCAACAATGTTTTCATTAGTTTCGCTCACTCTCGAAATCAAGCATTTTACAGCAGGTTGGAGCAGCCTGTGTCTCAGCACAGGAATAAGGTAGGGAAGAATTCAAATACTCATTTTGACTGCCTCCAGAAGTTAGATCAGATGGCCAATGCAATTTGGTGCTAGGCCTTTCCCTTTAGGTTTTACCCCAACAATGTTTTCATTAGTTTCGCTCACTCTCGAAATCAAGCATTTTACAGCAGGATGGAGTAGCCTGTATCTCAGCACAGGAATAAGGTAGGGAAGAATTCAAATACTCATTGTGACTGCCTCCAGAAGTTAGATCAGATGGCAAATTGTATTTGGTGCTAGGTCTTTCCCTTTAGGTTTTACCCCAACAATGTTTTCATTAGTTTCGCTCACTCTCGAAATCAAGCATTTTACAGCAGGTTGGAGCAGCCTGTATCTCAGCACAGGAATAAGGTAGGGAAGAATTCAAATACTCATTTTGACTGCCTCCAGAAGTTAGATCAGATGGCAAATTGGATTTGGTGCTAGGTCTTTCCCTTTAGGTTTTACCCCAACAATGTTTTCATTAGTTTCGCTCACTCTCGAAATCAAGCATTTTACAGCAGGTTGGAGCAGCCTGTATCTCAGCACAGGAATAAGGTAGGAAGAATTCTAAGGATCATTTTGACTGCCTCCAGAAGTTAGATCAGATGGCAAATTGGATTTGGTGCTAGGTCTTTCCCTTTAGGTTTTACCCCAACAATGTTTTCATTAGTTTCGCTCACTCTCGAAATCAAGCATTTTACAGCAGGTTGGAGCAGCCTGTATCTCAGCACAGGAATAAGGTAGGGAAGAATTCAAATACTCATTTTGACTGCCTCCAGATGTTAGATCAGATGGCCAATGGAATTTGGTGCTAGACCTTTCCCTTTAGGTTTTACCCCAACAATGTTTTCATTAGTTTCGCTCACTCTCGAAATCAAGCATTTTACAGCAGGTTGGAGCAGCCTGTATCTCAGCACAGGAATAAGGTAGGGAAGAATTCTAAGGATCATTTTGACTGCCTCCAGAAGTTAGATCAGATGGCAAATTGGATTTGGTGCTAGGTCTTTCCCTTTAGGTTTTACCCCAACAATGTTTTCATTAGTTTCGCTCACTCTCGAAATCAAGCATTTTACAGCAGGTTGGAGCAGCCTGTATCTCAGCACAGGAATAAGGTAGGGAAGAATTCAAATACTCATTTTGACTGCCTCCAGATGTTAGATCAGATGGCCAATGGAATTTGGTGCTAGACCTTTCCCTTTAGGTTTTACCCCAACAATGTTTTCAATTAGTTTCGCTCACTCTCGAAATCAAGCATTTTACAGCAGGTTGGAGCATCCTGTATCTCAGCACAGGAATAAGGTAGGGAAGAATCCAAATACTCATTTTGACTGCCTCCAGAAGTTAGATCAGATGGCAAATTGGATTTGGTGCTAGGTCTTTCCCTTTAGGTTTTACCCCAACAATGTTTTCATTAGTTTCGCTCACTCTCGAAATCAAGCATTTTACAGCAGGTTGGAGCAGCCTGTATCTCAGCACAGGAATAAGGTAGGGAAGAATTCAAATACTCATTTTGACTGCCTCCAGATGTTAGATCAGATGGCCAATGCAATTTGGTGCTAGGCCTTTCCCTTTAGGTTTTACCCCAACAATGTTTTCATTAGTTTCGCTCACTCTCGAAATCAAGCATTTTACAGCAGGTTGGAGCAGCCTGTATCTCAGCACAGGAATAAGGTAGGGAAGAATTCTAAGGATCATTTTGACTGCCTCCAGAAGTTAGATCAGATGGCAAATTGTATTTGCTGCCAGGTCTTTCCGTTTAGGTTTTACCCCAACAATGTTTTCATTAGTTTCGATCACTCTCGAAATCAAGCATTTTACAGCAGGTTGGAGCACACTGTATCTCAGCACAGGAATAAGGTAGGGAAGAATTCAAATACTCATTTTGACTGCCTCCAGAAGTTAGATCAGATGGCAAATTGGATTTGGTGCCAGGTCTTTCCCTTTAGGTTTCACCCCAACAATGTTTTCATTAGTTTCGCTCACTCTCGAAATCAAGCATTTTACAGCAGGTTGGAGCAGCCTGTATCTCAGCACAGGAATAAGGTAGGGAAGAATTCAAATACTAATTTTGACTGTCTCCAGAAGTTAGATCAGATGGCCAATGCAATTTGGTGCTAGGCCTTCCCCTTTAGGTTTTACCCAAACAATGTTTTCATTAGTTTCGCTCACTCTTGAAATCAAGCATTTTACAGCAGGTTGGAGCAGCCTGTATCTCAGCACAGGAATAAGGTAGGGAAGAATTCTAAGGATCATTTTGACTGCCTCCAGAAGTTAGATCAGATGGCCAATGGAATTTGGTGCTAGGCCTTTCCCTTTAGGTTTTACCCCAACAATGTTTTCATTAGTTTCGCTCACTTTCGAAATCAAGCATTTTACAGCAGGTTGGAGCAGCCTGTATCTCAGCACAGGAATAAGGTAGGGAAGAATTCAAATACTCATTTTGACTGCCTCCAGAAGTTAGATCAGATGGCCAATGCAATTTGGTGCTAGGCCTTTCCCTTTAGGTTTTACCCCAACAATGTTTTCATTAGTTTCGCTCACTCTCGAAATCAAGCATTTTGCAGCAGGTTGGAGCAGCCTGTATCTCAGCACAGGAATAAGGTAGGGAAGAATTCTAAGGATCATTTTCACTGCCTCCAGAAGTTAGATCAGATGGCCAATGGAATTTGGTGCTAGGCCTTTCCCTTTAGGTTTTACCCCAACAATGTTTTCATTAGTTTCGCTCACTTTCGAAATCAAGCATTTTACAGCAGGTTGGAGCAGCCTGTATCTCAGCACAGGAAGTAGGTAGGGAAGAATTCAAATACTCATTTTGACTGCCTCCAGAAGTTAGATCAGATGGCCAATGCAATTTGGTGCTAGGCCTTTCCCTTTAGGTTTTACCCCAACAATGTTTTCATTAGTTTCGCTCACTCTCGAAATCAAGCATTTTACAGCAGGTTGGAGCAGCCTGTATGTCAGCACAGGAATAAGGTAGGGAAGAATTCAAATACTCATTTTGACTGCCTCCAGAAGTTAGATCAGATGGCAAATTGTATTTGGTGCTAGGTCTTTCCCTTTAGGTTTTACCCCAACAATGTTTTCATTAGTTTCGCTCACTCTCGAAATCAAGCATTTTACAGCAGGTTGGAGCAGCCTGTATCTCAGCACAGGAATAAGGTAGGGAAGAATTCAAATACTCATTTTGACTGCCTCCAGAGGTTAGATCAGATGGCCAATGCAATTTGGTGCTAGACCTTTCCCTTTAGGTTTTACCCCAACAATGTTTTCATTAGTTTCGCTCACTCTCGAAATCAAGCATTTTACAGCAGGTTGGAGCAGCCTGTATCTCAGCACAGGAATAAGGTAGGGAAGAATTCTAAGGATCATTTTGACTGCCTCCAGAAGTTAGATCAGATGGCAAATTGGATTTGGTGCTAGGTCTTTCCCTTTAGGTTTTACCCCAACAATGTTTTCATTAGTTTCGCTCACTCTCGAAATCAAGCATTTTACAGCAGGTTGGAGCAGCCTGTATCTCAGCACAGGAATAAGGTAGGGAAGAATTCTAAGGATCATTTTGACTGCCTCCAGAAGTTAGATCAGATGGCAAATTGTATTTGGTTGCCAGGTCTTTCCCTTTAGGTTTTACCCCAACAATGTTTTCATTAGTTTCGCTCACTCTCGAAATCAAGCATTTTACAGCAGGTTGGAGCAGCCTGTATCTCAGCACAGGAATAAGGTAGGAAAGAATTCAAATACTCATTTTGACTGCCTCCAGAAGTTAGATCAGATGGCAAATTGTATTTGGTGCTAGGTCTTTCCCTTTAGGTTTTACCCCAACAATGTTTTCATTAGTTTCGCTCACTCTCGA